>NW_004567114.1:14385730-14412553 GCF_000260355.1 Condylura cristata
CTGGTTCTTGGGGTTATGATTGCAAGAGGTCCTTCACAATAACGGTGAAGAAGCATACAAAAGAGGATCTTACTACTGAAAAGACCTGGAAATTACATAACACAACTAGGCTGCAGGGGGAGAGAGAGGTGTGCATCAAGGCATTGGGGTCCTACATGAGTGGTCATGAATGGTGTCTTTCCAATCTCACTCTGTTGAATTTAAAGTATAAAGTTTGGGATGAGGGAGAGAAGAGAGAGAGAAAAAACAAAAGTGGCCCTAAAGTGCTGTCTGAATTAAACATGTTGTGAAAAGAAAAGAGCTTCAGTGGGGTGAGGTAATCTTGCTTTTTATCTAGTAGTGCTGCTGACTGTTTATTTGAGCTAACACTTCTTGAAGTGGATGTTTCAGCATCAACATTTTAATCAGTACTTGCATTACAAAGAGAAAACCTAACTAACAGGGTTTACAATATAACCTTCTCTACACCATCAATATTGCCTGAAGTCTCTCAGCTATTTTATCCATATATATTGGTGTAGTAGCAACTTCAAGTAATGGTATGATCCCATCAAAATTAAAAACACTTTGGTTACTAGGCATTTAATATAAATATATAAAATCCCCTTTCCTAAAGAACTTAACACTATTTATGGGGAAGGAAAATAAATACTATATGAGAATGAGAGGAAAACAATAAATTCTAGAGTCCTTGCCGGTGGCACAAGAGGTTAAAACAAGCACTGTGAAGCTATCTGAAGCTACTGCAGCACAAGTTTAATTCCTGGCCAGGGAGCTGACCCACATGGCCCATCAGACCTCTCCTGGCCACCTGCTGCTCCCCTCAGCAAAGTATTTGGCCAATCTGCCTGTTCTGCTCCCCACTCTGTCTCTGCTGAATCTTCTCACCATCTGTACCTCTGGCCTGAACCCCAGTTCTTGTATACATACATAAATATATATTTTTTAATCTATGATAAATGAATTTTATTAAATGTCATTATCATGGGATTTTCATGGAAGAGAATGTTAGTGTAAGATAAGGAAAGATATATACTTCAGATAGGTTTTCAAGACAGAATGGGGATAAAACAAACAAAAAAAACACATATATTATTTGGACTCTGAAGAATAGCATCTTAACAAATGACCTGGTAAATGTGGAAATGTCCGTGTAATCACATATAGATTACTTTTAACAACTGTGAACACAGTTAATTGGTTGCGTTAGAATATTGGAATACTCTGGCTGGCTAAAAATTGTGGTATGTTTCTTCAACAAACCACTGATGTTTTCAGGTTGGAAATTTATTTTTTAAATTTTGAAACTGACTTAAAAATTCTATTTGAGTTCTCCCAATTAAATGTGGATATTTTAACGTTTGAGGTTACTTGACAAAACACAACACACTGCTTTTAGAAAAAATAACTTTAAAAATATTTTTCAGGCCCTCCCTGGTGGCGCCGCGGGTTAAAGCACAGCACTGAGAAGCTAAAGCCACTTCCACATGAATTCGATTCCTGCCTGCCCCAGAGGTGACCACATAGCATGGCAGACCTCTCCTGACCCACCCGCTGCTCCCCTCAGCAGTGTATTTCGTCGATCTGCCTGTTGTGCTCCCCACTCCATATCTGGTGAAGCCTCTCACTGCTCCTGAGCCTCTGGCCTGTACTCCAGCTCTGTATGCACAAATAAATATTTAAAACATACATACATACATACATACATATATATATATATGTATGTATGTATGTATGTATGTATATATAGAACCTTAAACTAAAATTCTGAATCCTTGGCGGGGGGGTCTTAAAAGTCAAATAATTTCAGTATAAATAAATGAGAAATTTGAAGATTAAATTTTCTTCAAAAATATCATTTTGCAAATTTAAAACATAAGTGCTTGGGGATAAGTATGTTCTGAATTTTAAAATAACTGGAGATTTTTTTTTTTAGATTCTCAGGCAATTATGAATCCCAATTCAGCAGTATTTGCCCATTTTAAGTCTCTGTAGCATTGGATTTTAAAATACCTACAATCTACCTTACTTGAACTTTAGCCTAAGTACATAAGGAGATGGTATACATAGTAAAACTATTTTTTTTTTTTAGGTAATTTATTCTTTGTAGTCAGGCAAAAAGGATCACTTACAATCCTGTATCTCATACCAAAATGATTATTTTAATTGTTTATTATGAATTATTTAGCTAAACATGTATATTGTTGGAGTGTAAAACAAATCATCCCACAAGTCTCTGGATTCTGTGAGGCTGGCAACGAATCAAACAAGCATCCATACGATAACATGCATATCTCCTGTGTTCAGAGTAGAGACCCATGTCTACTTGGTCAGTAAGGCTGAGTGACTGCTTCAAAAGCCATTTAAAATGGTTCAACTATCCAGCCCTCCCTGGTGGCACAACAGGTTAGGATGAAGCTCTGCAAGCTAGCTGTGATTTCTTCAGTCTAGGTTTGATCTCCCCCCACCCTCTGCAGGAGGTGACCCACATGGCCCAGACCTCTTCTGTCTTGCCTGCTGCTCCCCTCAGCAGTGTACTTCACCGATCTGCTT
Source organism: Condylura cristata (assembly GCF_000260355.1). NCBI lineage: Eukaryota > Metazoa > Chordata > Mammalia > Eulipotyphla > Talpidae > Condylura > Condylura cristata. The sequence continues at coordinate 14,388,284 of NW_004567114.1, forward strand.
ACTCTGCTCCACGCTCTGTCTCTGGTGAATCCTCTCACTGCCTCTGCACCTCTGGCCTGTATCTCAGTTCTGTATCAAGGACGGCAGAACAAACTAAGTTAGGACAGCTTTCTGCCCTCTCTATTGAGAAGGATTATACCTGGTTTTCCCATACAATGAAGGAGACCACCTTAGCATGAGAGAGCTTTTCCTTTCTATGCGTAAATATTTTTCACAAAAGGGTAAACTCCATCTAGCCTTTAGTGTCCCTCTCATGAAATAAACCTTATGCCAAGAGATATAGTTTGTTCCCTATATATACTCACATATGTAGCATGCACACATGTAATTTTATGTATGTAATGACTGAATTTTCCATTCTTTCCAGGAATAATCCAATCAACAAAGATACTTTTGTCCCATTAGTGTTTTGAGTACATAACATTTATCTGATTATTTATCTGGTTATTTATCTGATAACATTGATAACATGCAAGAATCATAAAGCAAGTCAACTTAACAGAGATCCCCCCCCACACACACACACACAGGTCTTCTCAATGCTACCTCTGTGTTTTGCTAAACATGATAAGAAGCCTGTCTTTATGTTCCTTTTCTACAAAGGCTTGCAAGTGCCCCTAGGCTAACTATGTTCAATCACCAGAGGAATTTCATTCCAACAAATGATGAACACCTCATTTTGGAAGAGAAAAGCAAACACTCCACTCAATAAAGGGCTGTTTCTATGCTAATTATTTATCTACACTAACAATCATATATTAATGGCAACAGAGAGTTTTTAAAATACCATAATCTTTGTAACATTTATTAAGAATTAAGAAAACAAAATTTTAAGCTTACATTAAAAATAACATGTTTTAAAATATCATATGGTGAAATTTAAAACCTGAAATCTCCATTTTATTTCAGTATATTCCCTTGCTACATAAAGGATAAAATTTATAATTTTAGATATTAACTTTCAAATGTGGAGTAAGGATAATTGAGTTATTTTCATTGCATCTAAAATATTAATGTGAACATTTTCCCAGGCCAATTGCTTAAGAGAATATAATAAATGCTCAAATAAAGTATGAGTATTAGGTGAGAAAATCAATTTACTTATTAATGAGGAATTCATCAGCTAAGAAATTGTAAATATCTGAATTTGACATACTTGCAAATATTTTTATCATATGCTAGATATTTTGTGATTTGTAACCAGGTTATCACCATGAAAGACAAAGTACCTGCTAGTACCTCTTTTCATTCCTAAGAGACTACCTGTCTTTGAAGTTGCTAAAGATCACATTATATATAAGCTTCTGTGGTAGAAAAGGCCAGAAGAAAGCTGTAAACTGAAAGGTCATACCTGATGTGACTCAAAGAATAAAATTAGTTCAGTTACTGCTAATGAAGCTATAAGCCATCTTGTCAAATCCACATGTACTTGGAAGTTGCATTTTTCCCAGTGAAAATGCTTATTCTGTACTGTGTGTCTCTTTCACACACTAGCTGACTTGTGAGTGAACCCTTTTCACTCAGCATGCATCAGCAGTACATATCCAACTCTTCATGGTTAAGTCAAGGAGTCTAAGAATCCCAATATGGTAGGTGCTTCTGGGAAAGATTTTGTCATTTCAGATGCCTTCTTACCACCCTAGCAAAGGTTTATTGAAACCTATAAGGAATAAGGTTTTGTTTCAGAAAATTCTAAAGAAAATTAGGGAAAGTGAGAAATAGTAAAATAAGTATTTCACTAAAATTTTCATAAGCCGTTATTGTAGCAGACTCAAGAGAGCTGAAAATGGCAGCAAGTCAGCTACAAAACTCATCAGGACTACAGATCTTGAAAATGCTATAACATTGGTGATTCAGAGAGTCAGGACAGGGGAGTGGAAAACTGTGCATGAAAGACTTCAGTTATGGTGGGTGTGGCTGAAGCAGGAGACCCCGGGGTACCTGTTTAAAGGAACATTCCAGACACATAAAAATGTCTCCACTGTGAGTAGTATGAATTCTTGAATACCTAAAATGATAAAATGAAATTTTAGGAGTGACTCAGGTCAGTACATTCGTACTGAAGACGAGTAAACTGTATCGCAGACTTGTTAACTTATTCAAATTCTTGTGCAACGGGAATCTATCTCTCTTCTCCCAGCCCCATGCCAATTTCACTGGTATTTTCTCTGCTAGACTTTCAAATCAACTATATGTTAACCACCTCCTAAATAAAAAGCATTAAGTCTGTACTTAAGCTACCTTTCTGCATGAAACGGTGCAATTTTGTAGAAAACATAAATTCTCAAAACTTTAAATTGTCTTGGTGTGCAGAATAGCTTTCTATAACACTCTATTTTCCTAAAACTATGAAATCAGCGTCCTCTGGAATTGAATCTTTTCCAATAAGTAATTAAAGCATAGCGAATATCTGGAGATAAAATGCAGTACAGGCACAGGAAAGAGACAGAAATGTATTTCTATTTCAGCTGCAGGGAGTAGCTGTAACTGCAGGAAATGCAGGCATCATAGGACTAGAACAGAAGTTGCATTAAGGTGGGAATTTGTTTTCCTTCTAAAATGTACCCTTTTATTTTCATCATGCACTTTCTAAATAAGAAATGTCCATAACCCTGAGCTGCAAATTGTTCATTCTGTCTTAAAAAGCAGATGCAATTTAAATATTTATAGTTAACACTTGTTTCCAATTTGTACTGGAAGGTATATATTAAAGGTTCAGTCCAGATAAGCCCAACTCCACTCAGATGTCATATAAAAACGGCTACATTCATTCACTTGCATTTTCTTAACAGTTACATTTTATTTTTATATCTTGAAATGAATATATTTCAAAACTTTGAACTTTTGAAGTCTTTATTTAACTAAAAGTAACCATTGTAAACGTGTTTCTTTGACTAGATTATATGTCTCTTTTAACCTTTATAGTGTTTTTTCACTTGAACATTTGTTTAAACACTCTTCTCCTGTTTCTCCATTTTTTTCCCTCCAGAATGTTCAGACAGATTTCTATTTTTAATTCATGACCTCTTCAACAATATCACTGTAACTTTCAAGACATTTAGTACCCATTAGTAGAGCATAGTTTAAGATCAACTTGGGTTTGGGAGATACATATTATCACTACTCCTGTTAAGGCAAAGAGATTTAGGAAATAACTGTAAAGTAAATTTGAGTATTATTTTCCAGAAAATATAGTTATATGTACAATCAAAGATACTTTTACATTGGCACCAGATAGTAGGGACGAGATTTACCTTCAAGTGTTACAAAACAGCAAAATATATAAGTAATAACTTTCAGATATTGAGCAATGGGTGATGTCTTCTAGAAAAGGGGAAATGTCAGGGAACCTAGCAATTCCCCACTAATTACTGTTTAAACTTTTCTAAGCCCAAAACAGAAGAATGAGAACTTAAGAGTACCACACACTTGCTGAATAGAGGAGCCAAATTAAATGGTGTGAGGTCAAGAAAATTGTTCTCCTAATCTTGATTGTGATAAAGACAAACATTGACGATATGTAATGTAGACAGTAGTGGTGAGCACCTAGAACTCTCACACCTTGTGATGGAATGTTTCATGGGACAGGAAATTTTAGAAAACCATTTTTTTTTTTTTAAAGATTTATTTATTTGTACATACAGAACCAGGGTACAGGCTAGAGGCTCAGGGGCGGTGAGAGGCTTCACCAGAGACAGAGTGGGGAGCAGAACAGGCAGATCTACGAAGCACACTGCTGAGGGGAGCAGCGGGTGGGTCAGGAGAGGTCTGCCACACCATATGGTCACCTCCGGGGCAGGCGGGAATCGAACTCATGCGGAAGTGGCTTTAGCTTCTCAGTGCAGTGCTTTAACCCGCTGCGCCACCAGGGAGGGCCCTAGAAAACCATTTTATGCTTTTTGATATTTGCATATGGCCTAGCTGCTTCCTTTCTAAGTATGTACCCAAGCTCAATGAAAATGTACATGCACACAAAATATTTCACTCAAATATTCATTGCAACTTTATTAGTATAAGCCCCAACCCCAATCACTAACTTATAAATGGATAAACAGGTGAAGGTTTATCCACACATAAATGCTACTAATCAGTAAAAAGAAATACTACATGTAGAGCAGTACTCAGCCATAAATAATTAATTTACTAATTTGCAATATGACTATATCAGTCAAGACTTATTCATATAACAGAAGAAACTTGAATACTCTAGAACTATTATGACCTGCTTGTATGAAAGTGTAGAAAAGCCAGAACTAGAGGCTGAAATCAATTTGTGGTTGTCAGGAAAAGTGGATACAATAGGATATTCAGTGCAGAAAAAGCACAAAGGATCCTTTTCTGTTGTGAAAATATTCTATACTTATGTTATGGTAATAAAACACAAGCTACATAATGGAACTTAAAAAGTTCTAGTAGCCATATATAAAAGTTAATAAGAGGGCTCTCTCTGGTACCAGTCTGCAGCCACTGCAGCTTGAATTTGATACCCCACTAGGGATCTGACCCACCTCGCCCAGCAGACCTCTCATGACCAGCCTACTGTGCCCTCAGCAGTGTATTTCAGTAGATCTGCCTGTCCTGCTCCCCATTCTGTCTCTGGTGAATCCTCTCACCATCCCTCACACCTCTGGTCTGTACCCCAGTTCTTGTATGCGTACATAAACAAATCATAAAAAAATAATTAATAAGTAAAATAATATAATTAAGTTTAGTTGTGTAATATATTCTGTTTAACTCTATGCAACCAAAATATTATAATATCCATATTACACTAGTCATATTTTAAATGGCCAAACAACACAAGAGTGTAATTAAACAGTGTAATTCTACATCATGGTTTTGGTGATTTGACCCCACACTCACACTGGAAAGATGTGACAAAACTCATAGATTGTGCACTGAAATTCATATATTTTGTTGTAAATAATTCATGAAAGAAGACAAGATAAAGCAGCATAAAGAAGCAATAATATGAATTAATGTTCCCTTTCTATACTTTCAAGTATGAAACAATATTTGCAGGTCTATCTATTTATTGATTCTTCTATCTACCTATCCATCTATTTATTTATCTATCTACCTATCTATCAATCATCTATATATCAACCTACCAACCTTCTTACACTTGTCAACATTCAAAATCTAATTTGATGTTTCAAAAACCCTATATTCTACATACAGAAGTTGGACAGGAGCATAAAAAAGCAATTTACATAGAATTATTTTACAAAAAGTAGGAACATAGTGTATACATTGGTTTTAACTTTGCTTCCTTGACTCTTTCTATAACACATGTAGTTTCTAAAACACCTGATTGACTCTTGAGCATTGATAAATGCAAGACATTAACGTGATTCTTACACTAGAGAGAAGATAGTCAAAGAGCAGCAGTGTTCTTTAAAGGTATACATATCTCATTAATCACTGGAATGACAGAAAGAAGCAACTCCAAGGGAAAAGAAGCAAATCCCTTTATTATGGATTCATTCTTCAACAGGATCTTTTGGCAGACTGTTAATTTATAATTCAAGGCAGAGATAAAAAATAGCATCTTGTCATGTAGCTTTAGACAAATGAATGTAGACCTGGACCTCATTCCTTGGACCTTACACTCCTTTACTTCAGTGACCTTCCAGGATAATTACGGTCACCATTACAAAGCTTATTGATTAAGTAATTAATAAATGACGATAAGCCCAGGCATTTCTAAGTGTATGTATCACAGGAGCAGCAGTAGAACAGCAGAGCAGGTGTTGAATACCAACACTCCACCTGTATAATTGCAGAGTCAGAAAAAAATGCAGAAAGCACTTTCATTTCTATAGTCTGCTCTACAGTTGGGGAAACAGGAACAGTCCGGGAATTCATTTCCTTTTGTTCTCAGTTTATAACATTCTACAGCACTGATCAAAAAGATTTCAAATGGTCACTGATCATAAATGAGATTGGATATATTCATGTTAACAACATTTTTTGCATCTGTTCTCCATTATCTTTATTCCTAAGTTATTCATTTCTAAAAGTTTTTTTTTAACATCCTGAAATATCCACCAAATAAAACATCTTAACAAGTTTCTTTATTTAAACTCAAGATGCAATTGTGAAACAATTCTATGGATGGAAATACTTTTATAAAAATTTACTTGAGTTGTCCTCTCCCTGGTGGCACAGCGGGTTAAAGCACAGCACTAAGAAGCTAAAGCCACTTCAGCATGAGTTCGATCCCCGCCCCGGAGGTGACCCAAACGGTGTAGCAGACCTCTCCTGACCCACCCGTTGCTCCCTTCAGCAGTGTACTTCATCAATCAGCCTGTTCTGCTCCCCACTCTGTCTCTGATGAAGCCTCGCCCTTCCCCTGCACCTCTGGCCTGTACCCCAGTTCTGTATGCATAAATAAATAAATATTCTATATAAATAAAGTACTTGAGTTAATTTTATTTCTTTTACTTGAAATCCAGTACATATAAACATGAAAGACAGTATATGTCTTTGCTATTTCTTATGATTTACTTAAATATTACTTTTATTGTAGAAAAATATAGATTGGACTTGTTTTCCTACTGGAGAATGTAGGAAAATCAAAATTGTGTATATATTTTAAAAACTCTATTGAGATCAAGAAAAAAATATTAAAACGCATATTTTAACAGGGTGGAAAATCTCATTTATGTTATTATTCATTATTAACATACATAAATAAGCTACAAAAGTAAATACTTTTAGCAAAACATAACCATGCTTCAATATAATTTTATACATTTGAAATCTTATATATGGTATGAATATTGGTTGTTTTCCTAATACTATATATGATTTTGTAAAATAACTATATAAGAAACTACATAAAATATAGTTTATATACCTGATATAAACTATATTGTATATTTATAGTTTATAAATATCTTCACTGATTTTTTTAACCAGAAATTATCAATTGATACATTTTTATTTAGAACGATTATTAAAACTATGTTTAGTTAAGATACTACTCTAGTTTCAAAACAATAAATTACCAACAGTTTTGTAATTCATATGTATTTGCTGAACTTTAGTAGTTAATAAAAGTCATATCCATGAATACTAATTTTATATTTATGACATTATTTTATGTTTGTTGCTTGTTTGTTTGTCATTTTAGAAAAAGGCTAAGCTATTAAGCTCAATGCTGGACTTCTCTAGTCAAGGCTCTCTAAAGTTCAGTAATCATAATCTACCAAAAAGTAGTCATTGAACAGGGCAAATAAGAACACATTACCTTCATCAAAGAAATTTTCTCTATATCCATATCCAAACACACACAACAGAGACCACCAATTATTTAGATTATTTTGTTCTAGCTAGACCACAGTTGCTGAAGATTACCCATAAATTGGTCCTATAGGAAATGTTTCTCCTTGTGATGAGATGATTCTCAAGATGAGCTGTTAGAGGATTTCCTACATTTTAGTGTTTGCTCAAACTTGGGGAAATGCTAAATGATCAGGATCTTTTAGAAGGAGACAGGCATGGATCAAGTTGGGGCAGGCTCAATAGAGACTGCAGACCAGAGCACATGGTCATAACACATAACGGGACATCAAGTTCTCCTTACCTTAATAGCAAAGGATTTCACTCCTACAGAAAATTCTACATTAAAATGACAGTCACGTTTCCTCCATCCAGGCAAATAAATCTCAATATGTAGTTTTATTCACTTCAACAGTTTTAATGATATTACTTTTTTAAAAAAGATGTATTTATTTATGCATACAGAACTGAGGTATAGGCCAGACGTGTAGGGGCAGTAAAAGGATTCTCCATAGACAGAATGTGGAACAGAACAGGCAAACTGATGAAGTACACGGCTGAGGGGGGCAATGAGAGAGACAGGAGAGATCTGCTGCACCATCTGGGTCACCTCCAGGGCCTGGGATTGAACTGGCATTGAAATGGCTGTGGCTATCTTGCAGTGTTGCACTTTAATCCGTTGCACCATCAGAGAGTGTCAAATTACTTTTTAAGCATGAAAGTTTTACAAAGGTGGTTAGAACCTTCTCATTCCCTAAAAACAGTCCCCAGCCTTTTCCTGAAAAATGCAACTGTTCTTAATCCATTGTGTTGGATCTGTGAACGCATATTTATAATCAACATTATTGTTTGAAAAATGTTTTATAAGTGTTCCCACACCAGTGGTTACCATTCCACATCTTGCTTATTTTCATAGCACATTGTTTCATAATTTTATACTTTTGATTCATGAAGCTCTAGTTCATTAACTTCAGCTGTTGATTACAGTTAGATTCATGAAAATTTCATAATATTTATGAATTCTTTAGTAGACATTCTGTTTCTTGTGATTTTATTTTTATTAATTCAAGTAACATTAAAGTGAACATTCTTTTGGCTGTTTCTCCCTGTCTATAAAGTTCTTGAGGATTACAAAGGAGGCAAAAAGTTGGATCTGTTGAGCAATCTATAGTTTCACTATTTTTACCAAACATTTTAAGCCCCAATTTTGCACAGATTATTTCCATCTGTATCCTTTTGTTGTACTTACTCATATATGTGAATTCATTTACATTACCATGTGGTGTGTTTGCTCCTGACCAGTATAATGCTTTTTTAAAAATATCACTGCTGCCTTTCATCGTGGTACCCCTGCCTGCAAGACTATCATTTGTAAGTTCAAGGTCACTGGCTACATGACTTGATTTGCTCAATGGAATTTGAATAAAATTAACATCACTCAGCTATAAGAAGAAGCAATAAGATCCAGTGGTGATTTGTGATGATCTCTTCCCATACCGTCAACCTAGAGATTCCCAGATAGAAGCATCTTGCAGTCTAAGTCAAAGAGTAAAGTTCAAAAGGAGCCAAGTCAAGATCAACTAATAGTAAATATTAGCAGGAGAAAAAAAGTACAGCTTTTGTATTTTATGTAAGGAATTACAAGGTTAAAAGTTCAGTTTTCTTTGCCTTCCAAAAGGACAGGGAAGTTTTGAACAGGCAAGGGAAATAGAAGAGATACCTGCAGAACCGTTACTGAGACAGGACCAGTAGGCCATGTGTGGGTGTGATAGGTTGATGTATGGGATACTCACGATCTGCCACATTAGCAGACAGCAGTCAACATAGACTGTGTTCTAAATCTTAGAAAGTTCCCACGTCTAAAGGCTAAGAACACTTCAGTCTTCCCTCCCTACACAGACACTTTGGTCTTGCTCCTTGTTTCTCTATCAGGGTAATCAATAAATCTGCCTTTGCTACTTTTCAGACTGATACTGTGAGTTCTCTCACCCCAAAACCCTCATGCCCCTTTCTGGCTGGTGATCTCCCTTCACTCAGAGCAAGCTATTACGACTTGGGGGTTATTCTCAGCAAAGCAACATCCTGTAAACTGACTGAAATAAGAATCATTCTATTTCACTATTTTCCCCTCCCTTCCATCCTTCACTAGATTAGCTTTTGGATAGACAAGTCTTCCCACTCTCCCCTTTCTTTCTCTTGTGGGTCTACAAACTTCAAGTGACATTTGCTTTTATTCCCCCCCCGCCCTCCCCCTCCCAGCGGCTTTCCTTACATTTTCAGCCCAGATACAACTTAGCTTGCATTAACTACTTATTGATCACTCCTTCTCCACAATTGTGGTATTCCTGACATGACTTTTAAATTCACTTTTATTTTAAGCCACACAGAATAGTCTTTTTCCTTTTGAAAGAATCAATAATCTATTAAAGTTACTAATAGATTTATTCATTTTTATGGAAGGCATATTATTTTCACTTTTGATTATCTTTCTTTCTCTGGCTCACTGCACCGTGTCTCATGATTTTGTGGCAGTTTGAATTGATCTCTGGTCTTGTGTGGAACTAAGTTTTATAACAACAGGTATGGCCCCTGCACCCACACTAACATGAGAACTATGGAATCCCCAGCCCAGACCCACAGGTGGCTTTACTCAGGTCCTGATTAACACATTGTACCTTTGTCCCCTACTTGAAGCCTGTTCCTGCCACCCATAAACCTGAATTCTAAGTTGGCTGCTTCAGTGCAGGTTACCTCAGTCTGGGTCACTGACATCTCTGACCGTTTGAACAGCCTGTCTTTGGAACAAACAAGTCCAATTTGGAAGCAGTCAGAGAAATAACTTTACTTTTCTTTGTAAAAGATGCTACCTAACTCCCACCCCCAACCAAACTTACACCCAAGGGGAGGAACTTTTTCTAATTCTGACACCATTCTTGCGTCTGAAGAGGCTTCTTTCTGCAATTGCCAATCCTGTTGTTTTTCAAGAGCCAGACTGCCAGCTGCTACTCCCAAGAGCTCCATTCATCGCTTTGGATTTTGTATCCTTGGAACTAGAAATCTTTTTGAGCCTGATTTTGTTGTCCTGCTTTCTCTTTGTGAGACCTGCCACTCCAGTGTGTTCAGAGGTGAGTTCCTCAGAGCATGTATTTGTTATAGCCAATGGTATCTGGTCCACTGGCTGTACCTCTTTAAAGCCTTGTCCCATCCTCCTCTCTGATTTGATGTCACCCATCCTCCTCTATTGTGAAACAGCCACTCACTAAGATGAGAAAGGAGTTTTGCATTCTTGCATCTTTACAATTTGTGCATTTAATTGCCTTTGCTTTAGCCAGATGCTAATAGGGTTGTTTTATGTTGTTGTTTGTTTGTTATTTTCCCTAACTCAAGGGGAGGGCTCATTGTTCTTAAGGGAAGGTTGGCTTTTGATCCTGTAAAATAGAAAATGATAGCTCACAATCCAGTTAATTTTACCCACCTACCATAACCAAGGCTCTTTTCCTCCTAAGTGAAGTAGGCAAACACCTCCAGGCAGTTAAGTATTCATTTTCTTCCAAAGAAAACACAAGCCTCTTAGATTACATAAGTCTATTGCTCTAGTTAGTGTGCCTTGTTTATGTCTTCCCTCCCTCCTCCCCTTCCTCGCCCAACTTATGTGGTGGTGGTGGGGGGAATACTGCCAACAATACTGACATTATTGTGGTTGAGGGAGTATTTCCCTTCTTCACATTTGCTTTCACTCCAATACTCTATATTATCTCAGAATGTCTTTGGCTCATCTGTCTGAGGCAGAAAACTTAGCTTTCCCAGACAACTTGCACAGTATGTAGGGTTTTCAATGATCCACTGCATACTGCCCTATGTGGTTGGTGGTCATGTCTTTCCAAAACAGGTCAGGGACTTACCCTATAGTACCTGAGTATCCATCTTTCCCATAACTCTCACCTGTAATAAACTGCAGCTTGACAATTCCTCTAAGGTTTTCTTTTTCTCAATTATATCTGTAAAATCTTTCAGGCATCTCTTTAAATGCCTAAGAGACATTACTTCATTTGTCTGTGGTAACTAGGCTTAAAGGTAAGCATTGAGCTTAATGCAACATTCTGGAGAAGTGGGGAGATACTACATTTATAAATTATTAGCCAGAAATTAGGAATTAGCAATATTAATGGTCCAAGTCACTGACACTGAAGATTATCCCATGTGTCATTACAGAGTCCCATAGTCCTGCTAAATACCTATTTCACTCACTCCAGACACAGACACTTTCGAGACTATATCTAACAGCACCACAGTCGGATTTCACAGCCAAGGTTTTTAAGTGCATCTTGCCTGCCTCAGCTTGCAGAGAACAGTGAGGAATATGCCAAACAGGGTCCGTTGCCCAAGTTTATTTCAGTCAACTAAGCCCTCTGCTGCCTGCTAGCGCACCAAGTTCTCCCAACATAAAAATTATTGCTGTTCAGCAACTTAGGTCTGGGCACATTCTTAGGCAGGACCTCTCTGCAATCTATCTCATGCATGCAGCAGGGAGGTAGTAGAAGGATTTATGATCCTCTAGTCAAAAGAATAATGGAAGTCCTGTTCTTCCTATTAAATGTATTAATTAAATTAAAGGTGATCTTAGCCGCCAAAGGGTGCATTCTAAAACTAATGATGAGGAGAGTTTCTTCAGTACGGGCTGATTTCTTTAATTCTTCATGTACCAGAACTGCAACTCCCACATTGACCATAGGAATTTTTGCTATCCCAAAGTAAGAATGTGGTCCTGGAAATTTAATCATCTCTTAAGATAAAATTCCTGTTTTATTGAATATAAATAGGTATGCCTAGCTATGTTAGTGATTTTATAGTACTTAAATACCAATAATTATTCAAACAGATTTATTGAAGTTTAATAGCAATGTAATAATAATGTCGGGATGTTTTATATGCAATCGTTGTTACACCTCATTAAACAGGTTGGTAAATGATCCATTGCTGTTTAATTAACATGCAATGACTGCATTATTAAATCTTAAACTGTAAATTAAATCCTGATTTGAGACACTTAATTTTAAAGTGTGATTGAAAACTCCGTTGGCCATGAGCCTCCAGAGTCCCTTTTATTTTCCATGGTTCCTTCCTGCCCTGTTCATATCCCACACTATACCTTTGAAAATGGAAAGTGGGCTGTACTTAATTTGTGTGGATGTTTTTCTTAATGGACAAAGGCATGCCTTTCTAGTGGGTGAACACATTGTGAATGCAGAATACATTTTATTTTAGGTCAAATGTCTTACACATGGAAGATTACTTTTAAAAAAAGTATTTAGGAAAAGAAATAGCATAAGATCTTACAACCATCCATTCATAGCATAGGATACTTTGCAAGATTGACAAGCTTTATTTGGCTAATTCAGAACTAAATTTCTATCTCTGTACCAAGAGAAAGATCCCTGATATAGAGTCCTCAATCTTTGCTCAACGACCTAGTTATAAAAATAGCAGTTTGATGTTCACTGGACAAAAGTAGACTTTTCTTAATTTTAAGAGTGAGAATTAAGCCCAGTCAATATTTACATGTATTTCTGATCAATACAGATTTGAGCTATATGAAGCTTATGTAGGGTGTTATGTGAAATGGATTGAGGAATAATAGTAAAATGTTCTTCAGATACCATATAACGTTTTGGCATACTCCTATATTTTCCATTTTTCAGTACACAGACACATTCCAAACATTCAACTTTATATTTTGAGCATCTTTTGTCCAATGCTAACTTATGTTAACTTTAAATAATATTTGACATTTTAAAATATAAAATAGTCCAAGATTGGTACAAAATTGCACTTACTAATAATTTTTAATATTTTGACTAAATAGGTTTGAGTTATATTCCCATAATTCTTTGGATAATATTAATTGTGCTAAAACACAGTACATTTTCATTTGGCATCCTTGAAAACATTTTAAAAGAGCTTCAGTAAAGCTATTTGACATGTCTATTAACATGATTACAATGTTTCCTTCTGTATCTGTGGATTAAGAAAAAATATAATAATCAGATAGTGCAGATTAATAGTGGCAACGTTTTGCAGTGCAGCATAATAAAATACATGTTGGCATGGAATTTTGCATACCTAAAACTAAAAGTGTTTCCCAGATTCTACCTTCATCAAAGCATTTTTGCACATGAGCTTAAAGTGCTTAATCTTTCTGTCTGGAAAAATTTTTGCCCACCCCTTACGATCATCACCATACTATACCCCATTATAGCTCTCAAGTTAACATCTCTCCTTTCAAAAGTCAACTCCACATTGCTCACTTTTTATAGCCTTTCCTGTCCACCTGTAAGGAATTAGCTTCTTCATCTTTGGGACTTCTTGCTGTCAAGATACTATACTACTCGGCTATTGAGCACTGAAGTCACATAAAATTCTTACCTATTTCCATGGTTACAGCTTCCTGGTTGACTTCAGGCAACTTGCAGGCACAGTCCTTGCCTGATATGGCTTGAATCGTTAGTATAAGAAGTGTGATAGGCACATAATACGAGTTTGAATGGTTTTAGTGAATAAATACTATCTTTAAGATGTTATGTTTACACCGCAGAGATTGTTGTTACTGCTTCAGCTTCTATAAATGTATTCATCCAGTGTTTCTCCCTATGTAAGAGTACACCATCTTTGAACTTCCTTCCATCTCTTTAATCCAAACCTTCTTACAAGAAAGGGTTACCATCCCCCATCATACATTAGCATAATTCTTGTCAGAGTCTCTAATATTAGAGATATCTAATATTTCATTAGTCATTTCAGGGAAAATCTTCCTGAAAACAGACTCTCAAATCATTCTATTTGTGTCAATACCAAAGCATGATCTCTGAAAGAAATAATTGATAACTTCTAACTTCATTAGACTGAAAAAAGTGTCTATGAAAGACAATCTCCAGTGATGAGAAGGCAAAGGCCAGACTTCAGGAAATATTTGCAAAAATGCCAGTGCATAAATGGTTCCAAATAAACTAAACAACAAACTGATCACCTGGTTTTACAAAATGGGCAGGCACTTTACCAAAGAAGATATTTGCATGGCATGTAATCATATGAAAAGAAAATCAGCAATGTGTTTTATTAGAGAATTAATAAATAAATTTAATTAATTGATTAAAACAGCAATGAAACACCACTAGCTACCTACGAGAGCAGCTGAAATACCAAATGCAATGATAACATGAAGCGACTGGAACACTCATTCATTGTTGGTGCAAAAAGATGTGACAGCCTCTTTGGCAGACAGTAGGCTAGTTCTTAGGAAACTAAACATAGTCTTACCATATGATCCAGCATTTATGTTCTTTCATATTTGTACAAATGAGTTGAAAATATGTCCACACAAAAATGTGCACATGAAAATTTATAGCAGCTTTTTTTCATAATTGCTAACACGTGAAAGCAACTGAGATGTTCTCAGTGGATGAATGATAAATAATCTGATACATCAGGCTATGAAAAGAAATGTAACCAGAAAACAGAAGAATCAAAGGATAATGAAATTATTTTATATGCTAATGTATTATATATATGTTATTTTATATTTGCCCAAGCCCAATGAATAACAAGAGAGCACCCAAAAGTAAACCTAAAATGATGGGGAGCATGGTGTGTCAATATCATTTCATGCAATACAACAAATGTATCATTCTGGTGAGGGTGGTCATAAGTGGGGAGACTTAAATATGATCAGGCAGAAGTTAATATCTTTGTAACTTCATTTTTAATTTTCCTGTGACCCTAAAACTATTCTGAAAATAAAGTCTATAAGTCTATAATAAGGATTTATTAAAATAAGTTATTAAAGAAAGTTAGGTTGCAAGAAAGTAGAAAATATATTTATAGATTCCTTACAAAGCATGTTGAGCACCAAGTACATGCACAACATTCTAATTATTGTGTTAGGGGACTCAAAAGTCCAAGCACATGTGAGTTTTGAAGAAATATGTTCTCATTGTCCTTGTGTATCATGCACATGTAACAATTTGTTCAGGCTATAACAGGAACTACTGTAAGGTATATTTAGACGAAGTTCTATGGGCCTTCAACTCAAGGAGCATTTACTTCTTTTTGGGAAAGTTTTGTGGGCAAAGTGACATAATCAGTAGTCTTTGAAAGAAGGTAAGACTCAGAAATATTTTAAAAGGTGAAGGTCACCCCTGATGGGAGGAAGAGCAAAAGAAAAAGAATGTGGCTTAAATGGCCAGTGTTCTATCTTTTGCATGACAGATTCAAGCTGGTGGATTGGATATAGGAGGCTTGAAAATGTATACAAGCCAGAATGAAGAATTCAGCACAGAGATGTAGCTTGAACATGCCTCGTCAGAAAGGGAAGGCTGCAGTAGTTAATCACCTGTGCAGCAGTAGAGGGATAAAGAGGCTAATCCCAGGTGGGAGGAAGGACATTTCTCTCCCTGAGACAAGAACTATCCAATAGATGGATAAATATTCATTTGAAATAAATATAAGTTGAAGAAATATAAATCAGTTGCCTTTGTATATATTTTTAAAATGCATTGTTATAAAAATACTTGGCAAAGGATGCTTTTTTCTGTATATAGTTTAAGACTTGAGATCATAGAAAAGTTCCAAAAATGTACAGGAAATAATGTGAAAAAGAATCAGTTAGATGGCCCTCGCTGGTGGCAGAGCAGGTTAGGACACAGCACTACAAGCCAGCTGCAGCTGCTTCAGTGCAAGTTCAATCCCCGGTTCTGGAGGTGACCCACATGGCGAGGCAGACCTCTCTTGATCCACCAGCTGCTCCCCTCAGCAGTGTACTTCCTTGATCTCTCTGTTCTGCTCCCTACTCTGGCTCTGGCGAAGCTTCTTACCACCCCTGCACCTCTGGCTTATACCCCAGTTCTGTATGAATAAATAAATAAATAATAAAAGAAACAGATAATAAAGGGTTATCCTATGCATTTGAGCAGGCTGTGACTGCAAACTCTTGCCCAGATGAGGGGACAATTTGGAGAAGGGGGATCTGACACAATTTGTGTCACTCCAAGAAACAGCTCTCTTTGAGTCACACTAGTATGCCAAGTGGTCAAATCTGAGGCTTAAAAAAAATGACTAAAATAAAATTGATGTTTGAATTTTGTTAAAACCCTATACTGTTCAGTGGAACTAGAATAGATGATGAAAAACAAAGAAATAACTTCGACTTACATAGTAACAAAAACAAAACAAACAAACAAAAAAACACTAAAGAGGGTGTCATTTAAGTCATTTAACATCTGAGAGTCCTGGAACTAGAGTACAATAAAGCCTTCTATCATGTTACCTACATTGTGCTGTGGAAAAATTAGTCATTTTTTTTTTTTTAAAGCAGGATCTATTCCCATTTTAGTTGCATTGCAACAATCTTAAAGCTATTGAGAGCTCTAAATAATGTGCCATTTTCACAGCAGGGATTTCATTAGATAAAATTTCATTTTAGCCAAATGGCCTGAAACATAACTGAGGTTGAACTTGCTATCTTGAAAACATAATTAATGTTTTCTGGAAATTCTTAATGATTTGTCTAATAGATTATGAATAAAAGACATCCTTCTTGTGTTCAGATAGTTTACGTACACTGTACCTTTCATAAGCCATTCAAGTTGTTGAAAAGTAAAAGGCATCATTGCATTTATTTTGTCACAATTTCAATTTTGAGGACAATTCTTAGACATCTATTTCATAACACCTATGTATCAGAGATGAACACAATCAATCTTATTCCACTTCATTGGGGATATGGAGATATTATGTAAATATGAGGCAAGAAAAAGAATATCTTGCTCTCTTTACCTCCCAATTTGTTACTATTAAATATAAAACTACACACAATGTACTATTTCACTCCTGAATTTTCAAATTCCCAGACTAATAAAGCTTAAGTTGTTTAAAATGAGAGTTGCCTCGAAGGCATTTAGGTAGGCTGCATAAATAATGCTTTTCTTCCTCTGCCTGCCCTGCTTGGTGGGTGCTACAAAAGATCAACCAAATAATACAGGTAATGCAGAACACTATGGAGCACCCAATGATCCTATCAAATTGATTTCCAACTGATGCCAATCAACTGAAATGAATGCAGATTTTTACTTGGAATAGTTTACTTTTTGCATAGTAATACAATTATTGGATCCAATTGTTGATTTCTCTTGTGACTGTTCTCCAATATAAGTACACCCACCCTTTTTATTTGTTCATGAACAGTGTTGGTCTGCATGTCACCCATGTATTATCAGCTATATTTTCTGGAACGTTCTATGTGTAGAGAAGCAGAAGTCACTATCTATTTAAATGAGTATGGAAAATAGATGCATGATATAAATCCCAAGTATTCTCATCTTGAGAAATAAAATATTGGTTTTTAGACTTTGACTCCTCTAAATTTCATAGCATTTCTACAAACATAGCTGCTTTCATTTAGCTACAATGGCTCCAGGATGTATTTTACCATAAATCAGTAAAGATATGATCCTCTACTTTTCCATTTGATAACTCAAATCTTTCTGTAATTTTAAACGCAAATAAGCCTCCCACCATTTACTACTAGCTGTTTACCTCCTTTTCATACAAAAATGTCACTTCAATTCTGTAACTTTTTTCATCCACAATGGCAATAATCTCTGTTATGCCAGAAGATAATTTCTTAAAGAAATCACAAACATTGCAAAGAACATATTAAATGCTGTGATACTGCCCCGTTCTTCCTTTGGTTGTCCCAAATCACAATTCTGGCAGCAAAACTGTCGTGCACAGCATGACATCTACTAAAAATGGGTTCAACCCAGCATCTTGTCAGATGGAGCCCATGTTTTGTGTTCTCTGATCTTCTAAAAAGAACAAACAAACCTGGAGCGTAGGAAGGTACTTAGATGGCTTCTAGGGAAGCTGTCATTTCCACTGTAGCTTTGTTCTTCACCGCAGAGACAGGCTGATACTAAAAATTGCTGGAAGAAAACAGAAAAACAAAATAGCATCACCAGAATGTTGATGAATGTCAAACAAAGATACTGGACCACAAAACAAACATGACTGTATGTGTAGTTGTAAAATTGTAAGGAAACACTTGAATATTTCGAGATTATTCACATTGAAGAGGATGGGAGTGAGATAACATAAAGAGGTTAAATTAGTAACCGTCATAGTTAATGCTTAACACTCTATAAAATTTTCAATTATGTGCCTAAACATCTTATTTGATCTACAGAAGTCACAGAAATACAGGTAAAATAGATGCATGTGCATGTTTGTGTGCTTGTGGGTTTGTGTGAGTTTACTCCTCATTATATGGGGAGTAAAAAGATATTTGAAATATTGAACATTATATGTGAGTCATGGCAACATTGTAGTGTCAGGGGGACAAAGTATGGGGAGAGACAGAGAGAGAGAACTTAATATCCATAAATGGAAAACTGTGTGGCCTTTAAAATAATTGAGTTAGATTCTGACTTAGAAAAATATCCACTGCATATTGTTAAATAAAATAGCAAGCAACCGACCAAAATGGAGAATCTGATCCCAATTTGTATAAAAGACCAAAGCAAAATTTTAGCTGAACATGAACAATGCATATTTATAGGCACAGAAAAATTCTCAAAGGATAATAAACACAGAACTATTAAGGCCAAAGAAAGCAGAGAAAGACACTCTTTACTATATACACTTATATATTGTTTGAATTTGTTAAAGCAAGCATGTTTTTCTTGTTTAATTTAACCAATATAAAAAGATGAAACAGTGTACACAGTATTCTCAAAGTAAATGCATTTTTGCACATTTCAGAGGGAGAGCAAAAGTGTCAGACTTCCAGTCTTTTCCATTTATATTTCAGTGCATTGCCATTTTTTAAAAGGTAATAAATATACGTAGTTGATGGTTATAGAACAACTAATTTATTCTTTTCTTTTGTCGTTAAAGTGAAGAAAGATCTCTACCTCTCTCTTCAAATGCATTTTTTTCTGCACTCTGCTTTCCACGTGGTCTGTTATTAAAACATCTTGGCTTTGGCTTAGTAAAACCCCAACAGTTGTTGCCTGCTTTCAACTCCATGATTAAAAGGGGAATGAAACTGCTGTCCAGAGGGGTAGCAACGGCATGCGTGTGCAGAGCAGGCCGATGAGACAGGCACAGGGTTGCAGCAGAGTGTGGTGTTAAAGCAGACAGAAGAAGCTAATGTATAGCAAGTTCCTTGAACGCAAAAAGATAAGAGAAAGACATTTATTTAGTCTACTGAAGAAGCAGTAACATGCTAGGAAAGAAGAAGAAGGTTCAGAGTATAACTGTAAAAAAGGGGTTTCTGGTCACCTTCAGACACATATATTTTTCTAAGCTCATGAATATTTTATGTCTCATTCCCCTCCCCCCAATTTCCCAAATCACAAATAGCACAGCTATTACCAAGGCATGTAGTCTTCTAGCTGCTGTGGAGATAAACAGAACAAGAACAATTAGGTGAAACTTCTTGTTCTTCATTAAAAACAACTGATGGAGATGGGAATCTGAGGCAGGTGACCAAATTTTCAGGACACATGGGTTTGACTCCTGCATCAGTAGCTAGCTATTGCCTTGCTAAGAAATGTACATAAAGTTCCAAAAGCATCCATATGGCATTGCCAAATGTTTTGTAACTTACCCCATGTGCTTGGCAGGTTCTGGCAAAGAATAACTTAAGTACCCATGTGTTTGGCATGCCATTACCCATGGCAGTTTTGTGATTACAGGAAGCTCATGAGCATGGACCTTGCTAGTTGAGAGAGACTATTCAACATTGGATACAGAAAAGCAATAAAACTCTTATAGTGATAGCCCAGATTTAGCTACACTGTGGTGTAAATAATATTTTAGAAAAAAACATTTATCTACTTCCTTCTGTCTGCTCTAGTACTTCAGTAGAGTATATTATTTCTTAATATATTAGAAAAACCATCAAATTCATCTCCTATGTGTATGTGCTCCTTATTCAATACATTATAGGTCTATTATGGCAATATAAATCTTTCTTATGCCTAATATTGATAGAGATCTAAAATCTTCTAATCTTCCCTCATGCCTTGCAAATTAAGACTAAACCTCATTCTGTAGCAAAGGAAGCTTTTCATCACAAGGATTCAATTTACCACTCTTTCTCTACGTACCTCCACCTGAAATCCAGATTGCCTTTCTCTATGCTTGCCTTTTGAAGTTCAACCAACTTTTAATTTTATGTTGTGTGGGGCAAAAGCCTCAGATTTCATAGTGGACTAGGAGACTGAACTGAATTTAAAACTTCCATTTTCAGCTCTTGGCAATGGGGATACATTCCAGTGAAATTGGACGGGATCCAGTGCAAGTAGAAGTTGGTAAGTAATTGATGACTATCAAATGTTTCCCACCAATGACCAATAATTATCAGGATTCTAACTTTGTAGTTTGTTTTTTTCATTTTCTTCCTACTATGTTCTTTCTGGTCTCCCACTTGCAACTCCACATAGAGTAAATGCTTTCTTACAGACAGGGAAATAAGATCAGCTTCTGTTTGTTTAGTGTGACGGCTTTTGTTAAACTTGGTTACAGTCCTGATCTGGAAACAGATTATAACATATTATCAGATTATCAAGATTTCAATCTCATCTCTTCCCTCACAGGAATCCCACTAGAAATCCCTGCTTCATTTTCCTCAGGCATCAAGTAGAAAATATCAGACTTAGCTTGCTGAGCTCTTAAATAGCTTGATGGAGGGAGCACATGTAAAATGACTCATGGAAACCAATGAACGTGTTGAAAATAACAAACTGGCTGGTAAAGATAGTATCTGTGTTACTCGTTGAATCATTACTCTGTTTTATGCATATTTTGTAATTAATGCTGACCTGTAGCAGAGAAAATAAGAGCAATTTAATGGTAAGCTAACTGATCTTAGCTCTGAAGTGATCTTACCTTCAAATGCTCAAGCATTGTTGCCAAAAAAATTCTATTTCTTAATTTCCATATCTATTATTCAAGAGATTATGTTTAAAATATCTCTAAGATTTCATAGCAGATATGCTACAGTTTGTTTTTGTTTTTTTTTTTTTAATGTAAATCCTGTTCAATGCCAGAAAGGAGATACATTCACCTGAAATGCCTCTTGGTAACTTCTACTACTTGTAGCTATCAAAATATATCAAAGTATGCAATGGAAATGACATGTAAAAAATAGCCCAAAAGTTTGACCATCATAATCTATAACAACAAATGTTCATTCCTATAATAACAAATGTTCCTTTCCTTCACAGTTCCTTCCTAGTAAGAGTCATGTGGTCGCTGGGCCATGGGTATGGGTGGAGAGAATGGGGTGAACTCTCTTCAATGTTATCATCCACTCCCCAGGAGTCATACTCCTCCCAGGGAAATATTACTATATGATGTGGAGCAGTAAGCAAGGCTGTAAGCAAGTAAAAAATGACTCTCAAGTGCATCCTAGAAATGACACAGCACTCCATTTCCCTCACATGTATGGTCAAGCCTACTGTCAGTGGAAAGTCACTTTATGATTATCTAATGCAATTCTTCATATTCTGATAACATTCACTTTTCTAGTTCCATTTTCAAATTTAGCTTCCAGCTCATGTTGCTCACCTCGTTGATAACTGGAAACTTTCATTTTGATATTACAGTAGGGTTCACTGTTTGTTATGTCAGAACCAGAATTCCTACTCTACTTGCAAAGCCAAGTTTATCTACTGTTTCTGAATCTACCAATTCAGAATAGCTTGGAACTCCATTAATTCCTGTGCAGTCAGTCTGTTGATGCTACCCTTGAACTTTTTCTCATTTGTGCACCCTTTGATTATCCTCCCCTACTTTATAACTTAAGGCCTCCTATGTCATCTGCTTTTCTCCACATAAGAGTACATAATGAAGTCTATTGAAATAGCTTTTAACTGTGTCTTTCCCTTTGTTCAGAAGTATTTCATAGCTCTATATCACCTAAAGTATGATCAAAACTTTTCTCTTTAATCTAACATTCAACAATTTGTGAGCTATCAGTCTTGACTTATGTTCTACTCTTTTCATGTATTCATACTACGTAACATCCCAGTTGGATAAATCCCTACTCTCTGAACATAAACCACAATTCAGTTTCCATATTCTCCATTTCATGCTTGATTTAATGATTAGTTTATATATTTTTATATCTTTCAGGATGAGTTATATAAATAGTAGTTTCTCAATATTTTATTTAAGAAGAAGGAAAGTACATAAGCATTGAGAGTACATGTGAGTGGTGTCAATTGTCTGGCATTCTAAAAATGCTTCAAAACTCATATCACTTACTCCTCACTTCAATTTTATGGGTGGTTACAATTATTCTCATTTTATGCATGAAGAAAAATGTGGCTTAAAAAAGATTATGAGTAAGGGCCAGAATCCAAACATATGTCTGTTGATTCAAAGCCAGTTTAAGCCTTTGTTTTTAATATTTGGAACTATTTTAGTCATGCATTAATTTAGTAGATTGATAACTTTGACCAAACCTCTTTCTTGGATTATGGAAATTACTACATATCGAATCTTTTAGGTTATGTTAATTATTTTAAAATAAAACTGTCAAGGATAAATAATTTAGTCTTCACCAAAGCTCCAAAGTCCTTGCTTGAAGTGTGTGAATCTCCAGGATATAGGTAGGCTTATAAATACAGGTTCCCCACACAATCACAACATTCGTTATCAAATATGATGTCAATCTCTCAAAACTATGGATTTTTTTAATGTTTTTATAATTCCTTAGGAAACAAAAACTAATAGTATAGAATATATAATCAAGTGAAAAACTTCATAATACCAGATAATGGAAATTATATGGAAACCGGTTATACTAAGACATGTTGCTACCAGTAAACTAAAAAAAAAAAAAAAAAAAAAACTCTCCTCTTTCACAACTTCTTATGCTTCCTAAGTGCACTTCAAAATATCCAAGGAATAATTAAAATACAGCAGGGGTCTACCTGAGATTCCACTAGAAAAAGGCATAGTCACATAAGGGAGCAACAAACTATTTCCTGTTTTGATTATTCTGGGATAGGAGATTTTTATGAGAGAAACTTGAAG
Source organism: Condylura cristata (assembly GCF_000260355.1). NCBI lineage: Eukaryota > Metazoa > Chordata > Mammalia > Eulipotyphla > Talpidae > Condylura > Condylura cristata. The sequence continues at coordinate 14,411,669 of NW_004567114.1, forward strand.
CAAGAACCTGTTCAAATCAATCTAGAGCTATGCAAAATGCAAAAACAAAAGTTGAGAAAGTGCTATCTCTAGAATAGATGCAAGTATTTAATCCATAAGTAAGATGTCCTATAAAAGCATAGTAATTTCATTTGACTACATACATGTCACATAGAAATATTTCTACTTATTTTAGGTGTTTAAATCTAAGCTGCTTTTAAAAAGAAATAAAGGTCATTTACCATTGGTAATCAACAACCCCAAATATCTAACTTGTTTGCAAAGATAATGAAAAACATGACTCCAATCTTCTATTTGAGAATCTTTTTACCAGTGACTAAATACTATTCAGGCATAAGTCACTCTTGATTTGTGACTATGCTTTATATTCCCCTCTTAGTTTAAGTCAAGCAAAGCAATTTAGGAGTTTATTGAACAAAATCAATGCGTAGTTCAAACCTGAAATTTGCAAACAGTCAGTCCTCATTAATGTAATTTGCACTAATAGTTAAGCAGAAAAAAAATCCTTATTTTAATTGGGAATTTTTATTAAAAATATAGTCTATGAACTACAACCCCAAACTGGCATAGCCTTCTTTATATGTTCAAAGAATATGTGGTAGTAGGAATTCTTTTAATAGCAGTTAAAAGAAGCTAAGGAAAAATCAGACCCATTTAAAGAGTGAATTATTAGTATAAATTAGGCCTTCCTTAGTTTTATGACTATAATATCTCTTCTGAAAATTTCACTAATCCTCAGGAATGATTACAGTGCTTTTAACTTATTTTTAAAGCCTACACATATTATGGTACTACATAGTTTTTTTTTGTTTGTTTGTTTTTTTAAAGATGTATTTATTTATTCATTCGTACAGAGCTGGGGTACAGGCCAGAGATGTGGAGGGT
>NW_004567114.1:14412653-14427745 GCF_000260355.1 Condylura cristata
AGCAGCGGGCTGGTCAGGAGAGGTCTGCCGCGCCAGGTGGTCACCTCTTGGGCAGGCGGGAATCAAACTCAGAGGAAGCAGATTAAGCTTCTTAGTGCTGTGCTTTAACCCGCTGCGCCACCAGGGAGGGCCATTACATAGTTTTTTAACATCCTACCTTTACCACATCAGGTAGTAAGCATGCCACAGAAAAGATAATTTCATTTGGACTTAAATTTGGAGGAAATACTTTGGTGCAGAACAAAAGGTGTTGGTTTTGTTGTTGTCTTCTTTAGTTTTGATTCACTGAGGCAAGTTTTATATTATAAGGCAACAGAAAATGAATAAAAATGCATTAGAGGCCCTCCCTGGTGGCGCAGCATTTTAAAGCACAGTACTGAGAAGCTAAAGCTGCTTCCACATGAGTTCGATTCCTGCCTGCCCCAGAGGTGACCACATGGCGCGGCAGACCTCTCCTGACCTGTCCCTGCTCCCCTCAGCAGCGTAATTTGTAAATCTGCCTGTTCTGCTCCCCCACTCTGTCTCTGGTGAAGCCTCTCACTGCCCCTGAGCCTCTGGCCTGTACCCCAGTTCTGTATGCACAAATAAATAAATCTTAAAAAAAATAAAAAAGGCATTAGACTGTGTACTACAAGGTGGTCAGTGACATAAAGTCTGAGAATTAATTCACATTCAGTGTAAATATCAAAGTATCAAAACACTTCTTAGGCAGTTCTCCAAGTATCCCACAGTTATTCTCTTAGGTATGTAATGAATATTTTCACTACCAGAAATCAAAGAGACAAAAAGAAGAGAACCTTATAATATAGCGAGTTGTGAGTTGATCTGAAATGTTTCTCTGTATTGTTCAATATATTGTAAAGAAGGCATTGAATGATGTTATTTTAATTAGCTATCAAAATTCTAGACAAAATATGGGGGGCATTCTAAATAGAAAGAAACCTTGATGGACCCATTTTTCAATAACAATTGAGCCACTTTAATGTCAATCACTTTGGCAAACGATGTTTGGAATCAGAAAACATCCTGAAAGTTGTAATAGGGATTCCAAGCTGTGCTTCCCTGAATTTCCAGCAGCGTTAAACTATATATTTTTTTTTAATAAAGGGAGAATTAGAGTAAAAATGAAAGATGCAGACAGCAAAGGACTAAAAGGGAGAAGAAGAGATGATGAGAACACACAGAAAGAAAAAGGAACGTGTATAAAATATGTACAGGCTGCACACCTGTGTAAATACCTTAGGGTCCTATGAAGTCAAAATTCTCTGCAGCATTGACCCAAAGCAAAAGAAAATCACTTTAACAACTATCACCCAAGTGCACCAGGAATCCTTTTATAAATAGATCCTTTGTGAATTGTACTAATCACCATGTATGAAACCTTTCAGTCTGAAAGGTAAATTTCAAGGTGTTGAAGCAACTTCAGTATGGAGGGTGTTGCTTTTGGAAGAAAGCTGTCAATTCTTTCATGGGTGCTGTCAAGTACAAGCTGTCAATATGAAAAAGAGACTACAGGGGCACTTATAAGGGGAGTGTGAGGCTAAATGTTTGACGAGGGACTTGGAGTTAAATTGCTACAAGCCCTTTCTATTTTTTTAATTAGAAATTCCATCTAGCAGCTTCTAGCCCATAGGGATTCCGAGGCCAGATCTAGAGGAATGTGTTTACAGAATGACTAAAATCTGTAGGGCAAGGCCCATGGCAACATAAATAATTAAAAACCAGTTCAACTTAAAATTAGTGTCATTAATTGTGTTTTAACAGTTAACATCTTCTGAGAATTTCTCACCCTCAGTGTTTCTCTCTGCTCTCCTACTTTGCTGGTTAAAGACTGGTTAACACATAACTGGAAAAGGCGACTGTGTTAGAAGCCTGGATGACTGGACTTGTTAATGGGGGCTGAGGTGTTTGGAATGCGCCAGTCAGACCAGCTCACACTACCCAGAAGAAGCCTGTGGAGCCACCTCAGTTCATAACTTTCACACCACTCTCTGTTTTTCTTTGGGTTCTCTTAATTCAAAGCCTGTGATCTTTGGAAATGGTTTTGTTTTCCTATGGTCTTAGCTGGGCTTCCTAGAGAACTGTGCCTCACAGCAGCTTCCCCGGCCTAACTGAAACTCTAACAGCAAATCTCTATAGTGATGCCAGCACAGGGGGAGGATTAGAATATTTATCCAGGAGACCTGGCCTTTCTCAGTCTTACACCTTTTGATTTTGAATAATAATAATAATAATAATAATAATAATAATAATAATAATAATAATAATAATAATATAATGATGATGATGGCTAGTTTCTGGATGAGTTTTAGAAAAACTTTTTATACTACCATTCCCCCTTAGGCCCAGACCCTGAGATAGTAAGTTTTTGTTTTGTTTTGTTTTGTTTTGTTTTTAATTCTGCTAATATTCCAAGATGTAGAAGGTTCCAACACAGAGAGTTTATCTCTCAACTACCATCTATTCAAGTTGGGTGAGGATAACAACTGTCTTTGTTCATTTGGACTGCTATAAACAATAATTCAGATTGGCTGACTTATCAACGACAGGGATTTATTTCTCACAGTTCTGGAGGCCGGGAGTCCAACATTGCACAGTGTGGCTAAGTGAGGAACTGCTTCCAGGTCGTGGACTTTGACTTGTGTCCTCACATGGTGGAAGGGGAATGGATCTCTCTGGGGTCTCTTTTTCAAAGGCACTAATCCCATTCACGTGGACTCTACACTGATGGCTTCCTTCCTAATACCTTTGTTTTTAGGTGTTAAAATTCAACATTTGACTCAACATCTAGACCATAGCAACAATACTACAAATTCTAAACTGATTCTTCCATGGGAACTCCTAAAGAAAAGATCACCAACTGAAGATTATCTAGGAAATGGAATGAAATATTAGCTTCTGTAATGAGAAGATATTTTCTGAAGCAGGTCAAGAATACACAGTGATGAAACACAAAAGAGATAAAATATCTCATTCACCTGAAATCTCTCCAAAGAGGTTCGAGGACATGTTGACTATCTACACAAGACTGCACTACAGTTTCAATATATTTGTTACCTAAGACGTCCATGAACATGACCAGAAGAACATTTAGGTTATGGTCAGTACCAATATATATTTTTCTATCATAGTAGAGGTAAAAATTAATCCTTTTTCACATTTTGGTATTGCTGAGTGAAATGGCAAGTATCAATGGTGATGTTCTTATATGGAAAACTAAGCATCACCAGTGAAATTCTGTTCAGTACAATTTTAGAGAAAAATATATGTATCTGATTTGTACTTAAAGTGCTAGCTTCAGAATTCAAAAATATTTATTGACTGCTTAATTAGTTCCATAAGTATGATAATTTCTAAATTAAATATCTCAACAATATATATAGCATGCAAATGCTACTCAAGAATTACTTTATTTTACCTTAGCAAGCTACTTGCATATATGTGTTCACTCTAATCAGTGTAGCTACTCTATGAATTAACCAGTTTCATATAAATGAATACACCTTGGACAATTCTTTTGGAAAATGAATCATGTACATCTATTAAATTTGTCTTATTTCTACTATATGTATTTAATTGCTATAATTATATATTATATAAAAATAATATGATTAATATACTGTTTTATATTAATTTCATGAGCAGAGACACTCAAAAATTATTCTATAACATAATTTATATTATTTATACTAATTATAAATTCACTCATTAATGGATCTATACTGTAGCACTTGATGCTTATATCTTTATTTCTAGATTTTAACAGAGGGTGTCAGACATTTTTTCTGATTATTTTAATCAGAAATTAATGTCATTAGGCGACAGCATCACCGTGCTCAAATAGCTGCTTTCCTGTTTTACACTATATATGAATGATATATAACTAAATAACCACTTAAAATGAATATGTGTGTTATCCAATCTTACAAGGATTTAATTCAGGTTCAAAGATTCTCTTTGTTAAAGTATTCATTTTGGGCTTATCTGTATGTGTGTGTGTAGGAAAGTTAGTATGCATGTATGTGTATGTGGTATGTATTTTAGAATACAGTAGCACAATGTTTAACAATATTCACTTTTACTCCTAATAGCCACTACAATTTATAGTAAGGCTTATGAGTTGAGGCTTTGGATTGTTTACCTAAAATATGAATATAGATTTTTAACAACAAAACTTAATAAATAAGAGCAAACAAATAGGTCATCCTTGGTGGTATCAGGGTTAAGTGTCAGCACTATCACCACTATATCTGAGTTCCATTCCCAGCCAGGGAGCTGACCCACATGGTGCAGCAGGCCTTTCGTGTCTTGTCTGTTGCTCCCATCAACAGTGGATTTCAGTAAATCGACCTATTTTGCTTCCTTCTCTTTCGGTGAATCCTCTCAAATCCTAGTACCTCTGGCTTACACCCTAGTTCTTTTATGAAAAAGCAAAAACAAAAACAAGCAAATAAATAAAACAAAGTGTTTGAAACAACTATTTTTACTGTTTTTTAATTGTTGTCTGTTTATACATTACTTGTCTTAAAAGTACTGGCATGATATATAAATGATAAATCAGACAAATACTAAACACCTATAAAATTAGGTAATATGGAAATATGTATCATTAAATTAGGACTAGTATTAAAAGTGACTGTTAATATTTGTTATAAACTTCCTGCAACTAAATTAAAAATAGTAAAGCACATGGAATAAAATGACTGCAGTAACATTTAAAATTAATTAAAGGCATATAGTATATATTATGCATTTCAATATAAATGACAAAATGTTCCCCATAAACATTGTTTGGCTTTTAGATTAAAATAAGACACATGCATTTTTCTGATCAAGTGTATTTCTGAACTAAATTCAAGAACACATTTGTTTTATATAATGTTATATAAGTATAATTGAATAAATTGTACATAAACCATGAAAATTTGCAAAAGATATGGAAACAAACCTCATCAAATTATCTTTGATTAATTATGGCATAAATTTAAGCTTAAGCAAAACCTGTCATGACCAAACATTTATGAAATATTTGGATATATGTACGTGTCTGTCATTTAAGCTCGATGTAACCTCTCAGTACAAAAGACACATGACTCTAGAAAATTTTAGAGTAAAAAGATTCATGTTTCTACCTTACCTCTGAGTTTCACTATCCATGTTCTATCATCATTTACTTGCTGTAAATTTATTTTTTAGTAGGAATAGTATAATAATAAGTAAATTTGAAGTAAATATGATAATACACATTGACTAGATGACACAGGAGATGTTCAATTTATATGGATGGCATATTCTTCCTAATAAAAGGCTCAGTGTGTTGATTATAGCTATAATACCACTGAACATGTAAAACATTTCTAATTTAAGCACTTTTTTTTTTAACGATTTATTTATTTGTACATACAGAACCAGGGTACAGACTAGAGGCTCAGGGGCGGTGAGAGGCTTTACCAGAGACAGAGTAGGGAGCAGAACAGGCAGATCGACGAAGTACACTGCTGAGGGGAACAGTGGGCGAGTCAGGAGAGGTCTGCCACACCATGTGGTCACCTCCCGGGCAGGCGGGAATCGAACTTATGGGGAAGTGGCTTTAGCTTCTCAGTGCAGTGCTTTAACCCGCTGCGCAACCAGGGAAGGCCCTAATGTAAGCACTTTTATTTGCATTATTTAATTTAAACTTAAGACAAGACATTCAATTACTTTGTATCTGTCTTTATGGAGCTGTAATTCTCATGTAATAATATTCACTCACATTAAGTGCAAACGTGGATAAGTTTGATAATTGAGTAATGTTACCATCATCAAAATATAGAATGTTTCACTCTAAAAGCTTTCCTTGTGTTCTTTTGTAGTTAATTTTCTTCTATGGCCAGGTAATCACTGATTAATGATATACTTTAATAGTTTCTATTTCATGTGTGGTGATAGAGAACTTCTTTATCTTATTATCTTTTTTTTATTATTTTTATAAATTTTCAGCTGCTCTAAGACCATTTGTTGAAAAATTATAACTTCCCCTTGAATTGTTTTGCAGTTAGCTGAAAATCTTTTTTTTTTTTTACAAGTAAATATACTTTCTATTCTGTTCCATTGAGCTATATGTTTACCTGTGTACTAATATGCTATCTTAATTACTATAGCAAACCTGAATTTCGATAGTGTGTTTTTTCTGATATTCCCCTTTTAAAACATTATTTTTGCTTTACAGACCTATACCCTTACATAGAAACTTTAGAAAATTAAATTGTGGATTTCTTGGGACAAAAATTCTGCTTTATGATTTAGATTGCACTGAGTCTATACATTAATTTGAGTATAATCACCGTATTAATAATTTAGTGACAGTGACCCCTAAGTACTATATCTCTTTTCCTTACATTGTCTTTTTCATTTGCAATGTATTATACTTTTGTATCATGCACATACTTTTTAAAGTATTTTTATTCCTTTTAAAATGGAAGTGCTATTTAATCTTAAAATGATGTTATTGTTCATTGTTTAAACACACCACTTGATTCTTGTATTTTGCAGTTGTGAGCTAAAATCTTAGATCTTACTAGATTCCTTAGGATTTTATATAGCATGATGCATTAACCATGTTACCTAGTTTCTGCATTCAATAGTTTGATGTGTAGGAATAGAAGGCCTCTATCAGAGGTAGCCAATATAGAGTCAGCAGTCAGAGAGCATGCCCACTGGTCAGAGAGAATGCTTGTGCCTTTCATATGCAAGCTAACCAATCCAGAGGTCTTTTGTGAATGCCCTTTGAAAAACTCTTTCATTCCAGGTAACTCCCTGTTCTAATTATTCAGTGACTGATAACAAAATTAGGGGCAGTCCCTACTCTCCTAAACCTACTGAATTTAATCAAACTTTCAGCTCTCTAAGCCTGTTGTCATCCTGTCCCAGAAAGTCACAATAAACAGTTCATCCACAGTTTACCTTCATTTGTGTCTGACCAACCTGAACTGATCACAGTTCTCTACTGTGACCCTGTATCAATATTTTCCAAAGTATTCTGAGTATGTTTAAGGTAAGCTTGGTTAAGCTACAGGGTTTGATAGCTTAGGTGTATCAAATGCATTTTCTACAGAGCATGTTATTTTCAAATTATGATGGGATTATCAGCAGGTGATCTCATTGTAAATTGAGGAAGATCTGTAATTCTTTGCTGAAATGTACTGTATTTCCAAGTCCATTCAAGCATATTTTGCTGTAGTTATGTGAAGGAAGTATAATAGTACTTAATAATCTCTGCTATTTTAACATGTAGGTCATTTCAGCTTCAGGTTTCTCTTGAAAATATTTTTTTTTTCTTTTAAGATTTGTTTATTTATACCTGCAGAACTGGGGTACAGGACAGAGGAGCAGAGGGCGACAAGAAGATTCACCAGAGACAGAGTGGGGAGCAGAGCCAGCAGAGTGATGAAATACACTGATGAGGGGAGCAGTAGGCAAGACAGGAGAGGTTTGCTGCGCCATGTATGTCAGCTCCTGGCAGGAATCAAACTCACACTGAAGTAGCTGTGGCCAGATTCACAGTGATGCACTTTAACCCGTTGCACCACCAGAGAGGGGCTTTTAAATGTGTTCTGTTTTCATGATTCTTCTTTTATGCTGGGCAATATTTATTTGCAGTCAGTACAGAATCTGTTATTTCTTCTGATTAGTGTTGTTGCTCCTGCTTTAATAGACAATTAACTTAGACAGACTTGAAACGTAAATTCTGTCTTTTGGATGGAAAACCATCTCAGTCCAATCTTTTGTGTTTAGTTCAGCTGCTTTGAGTCTATTCCATGTATACAAAGTTCAAGGTCAGTCATAGGATATATGATCACTACTCTCATGGTATTTATGAAATTACTGTCTTTGGACTGGGAATTCTGTTGGTATACTTCTTGCAGTGCTTATATACTCCATCAGAATTTCCCTGCTATAGAACCCCATCCATGGTTAAAAACAAACAACAACAACAAAGCAAACAAACAAAAGAGCACTATTTTTCAATAATCAATGCTATTTCATATGTATTTTGTACAGATTTTTGAAAGTGTAGATGAGGTGTTAATTATCATACCATTATGTAGTAACCAAGACATTATTTTCATCTTGTATTTGAGGACAAGGTAAGAGTAATTTTACTGTCATTAAGTAAATTCAGTGAAGTTGATTCCACCAGTGTTCATTTGTTATCTGAAAATTTCAACATTTTAAGTTGAAAGTATATTATATACTAAAAAGAGCAGTGGCTTAAGAGTGGTATAATAAATGTTATAGTTACTAATTATATTAACATATTACTTAGTTTAGAAACACAGCGTTAGCATAGTAAGAACTTCACATTTCTAGATGATCAATATGTTTGTTGCAGTAAATGTATAAATATCAAGAGAAAATAGAATCCAACTCTCGTCCTCAGCAACAATTACTATATTCATATAACAGTTATGCTAACAACAGTGAGACATGAATTTTACTGACCAATAAAGACCAATTTCATAAAAACCCTGGCTATCTTATAGATGAAGCTTGCAATCAGCACTGATATGTATTCCTAGAAATAGTTGAATAAGCACAACACACTAACATTTTTGTATAAAATGAAGTTGAATTGCTATGATTTAGATATCCAGAAATTTCCATTGAAAATTAACCCTTAGAGGCCCTGCGTTCTGGTGTAACAGGTTAAAGCACAGAACTAAGAAGGTAAAGCTATTTTTGCATGAGTTTGATCCCCGCCTGCCCCGATGGTGACCACATGGTGCAGCAGACCTCTCCTGACCAGGCAACTGCTTCCTCAGCTGTGTACTTCACCGATCTGCCTGTTCTACTCTCCAATCTGTCTCTGGTGAAGCCTCTTACCATCCCTATACCTCCGGCCTGCACCCTAGTTCTGTATGCACAAATAAATAAATCTTAAAAAAAAAAGAAAAGAAAGAAAAGAAAAGAAAATTAATCCTTAGCATCATGGTGAATAATAGTCTTGGGACCATTAAATTATTTTGTACCCTTATTTTTTATTAATTAGTTTACCATACTATTTTGCATACTAATAGTCTTATCAGGGATCATTTATTGAGGTACCAGGTATAACTAGTTTATACTTAGAAATAATGGTTGAACAAAATAGAGATAGTTTTCCCTACATTTCTTCACTTTTTTTTTTTCTGCAAGGAATCAAAGCTAACTATAATCACTAATTGTGATGGAAAACAACTTGAGTGAGATGCATACTCAATACTGTTTCTATAATCCAGAAGGTAGCAGAAAAGTTATTTAAAATACAGCTTCTGGCAAACATGTGATAGTTAATGATCACTGCGTTGGAAAACAGGTGTCAGCCTACTTTCCATTTCTTCCCCATCTCCTCCTCTCTCTCTGTCTATTTACCTTTTCTCACCCTTTCATGTGTAAGTCTTGGTATGTGACATTCAATTTGTTATCTTCAGTTTTGAGGAGGGGTGCCCACAAGCTTTAGTAACAGGACAAATAAATACCTATTGCCTCCAAGGTCATACTTTCTATCCCTTACAACAAGATGCTGACTTGTTTTTTTAGCTTGAAGGAATGTATAGCTGTATCTGTATTGTGAATGATAAGGTATATTTCCTACAGTATTTTTTAAAGGCTAAGATGTTGGCAACAAATGAGTATTATGTAACTTCCTGTTCATTCCTGGAAAAACAAAATTGCCTAAAGTCATGGTACACCACCAATGCTAGATTTAGATGTAATCAGCTTTCTTTTCTCTAATCTGACCCAACACATGCCATTTTAAATAATGTTTTCATAACTATCTTCCATAAACACACACTTATGATATTTTGCAACCCGTAACAAAACTTTAATAACTTTGCATTACTCAGGACCAAAACAATGACCGAGGATGACATTTCTGTCTCTAGTTTCTGAGCTATAATAACACTACATAAATTATTCACCCAATCATTTATCCATTCACGAATGTATAAAACATTTATTGAGGGCCAAGTATGTGCCAGACATTGATTAGATATTAGCAGAGGGGGACATTAAGTGGACATTGCAAATAAAAATCTCTGAATTCACAGAGCGAAGAGGGGAGATATGCAATGCACAAGTCAAGCAAGTTGACTTCATAGTATTTAGAAAATGATAATGTACGCAGAAAATAATACAGAGAAAGAAAGGAGGTCCCACATAGTTCTCCCTGAGACACTGACATCTTCAGCAGCCTAACAAGGTCAAGAAGATAAGATAGAAATCCTGGGGTCCTCTTCCAAGAAGGGAGACTCCTGTTAGAAGTCCTCAATGCAGAGGTGACCTCAGTGGCGACGCAGCAGGTTAAAGCACAGCACTGCAAGCCAGCATAGTCACTAGTGTGAGTTCAATCCCAGGCCCTGGCCCAGCACACCTCTCCTGTCTCACCCACTGCTCCCAGATCTGCCTGTTCTGCTCCCCTCTCTGTCTCTGGTGAATCCTCTCACCACCCCTGCACCTCTGCCCTGTACCCCAGTTCTATATGCATAAATAAATAACTCTTAAAATTAAAAAAAAAAAAAAGCAGCTCTCAGTGCAGAAGTCTATCACATTTCTAGAGCAACAAAAACAAGAATCTCTGGGGCTGAGTGAACAAGAGGAGAGGGTGCAGGTGAGGCCCGAGAGTTACATGGGAATGAGCAGGGTCAGTGTGAGGACCTTGGTCTTGATTCTTAGTGAGGCAGGATGCGCTTGGCAGGATGAAGAAGAAAAAGGACCACAACCTGGATGATAGTTTAAAATAATCACTCTGACCACTCTTTTGTGAACTGACTGGAAAAATAGTGGGGCAAACCAAGGAATCTCAGAGGCTCCTGAGTTAATCCACGCTAGAGACTGATGGACAACTGGAATAACCTGAAAGCAACAATCAGAAGTAGAGGTGGTATTTGTGTGACATTCAAAAATTACAAGATGAATGCTATAAAATCAAGTATAGAAACAAATATCTATTTAGAAAAAATATTTGTAAAATATTATAAATTAAAACATTTAAACATTCTAAATGTTTAAAAAGTGGCTACAGGGATATCATAAAAGTCTTAGAATTTCTGAAGTATTTTCCTGGATCACTTCTTTATACAGCAATTTTACAGTAGAGATAATAAAAAAGTAATTAATTGAAAAAGATCTATAACTTGTTTTTGGTGTAATCTTGCTTGAAAAATATTTGTCTTGGCCCTCCCTGGTGGCACAGTGTTAAAGCACAGCTCTGTGAGTAAGCCAAGCTGCAGCCACTTCAATGTGAGTTCAATCCCTGGCCTAGAGCTGACCCACATGGCGTGGCAGACCTCTCTATCTCTCCGTGCTCCCCTCCGTAGTGTACTTTATTCATCTGCCTGTTCTGCTCCCCTCTCTCTCTGGTGAATCCTCTCACTGCCTGTGCACTTCTGGCCTGCACCCCAGTTCTATATGAATAAATAAATAAATTTCTAAAAAAAAGATTTGTCTTTTATTTTTGAGAGTATAGTAAAATAATTTCCAGTTTCAAGTCTGTCTTTAGTTCTTGTCCAGGTTGTGCTTTTTGAAGGAAAGGCCTTTGAAGTTCCAGAACATGGATCACTCCTTGAACCCCAGAAAAGGTAGTCCCCACCAAAGCTGATGCAATTAGATTCACCCCTGGCACATGCAGACTGCACTCTGTTCTACTGCATGACCTGACATTTTTTTTTCCTGAATTCTCATGTAACAGGGAAGTGGTCAGGAGGAGGGGAGGTACATTGCCCCACCCAAGGAATGGTGGAGCTGAGCAGGGAGGAAGCCGGAGAGGAGATTGGGGGAAGGAAGGAAGTATGTCCTTCTTCCAGGGCCAATTCTGTGTGGCTGGGCATTCACCCACAAGGAGATGGGTAACTTGGGTCCTGATTGTGGAAATGATATTCTTTCTCTTTTCTTTGTTGTACATTAATTGTATGACAGCTCTTTTCCACTAAAGGCTTTATGTGCTAGAGTATGCTTTGTCTTGATGTGACAGATGACTGAACCTATTTAGAATGGGCTGATTTGGGGGTTCTGGGGTACCCCTCACACTTCCCTGCAGCACTCAGGAGATCAGAAAGGACCTATTTAGGTGGGGGACCATGAAGTTTAAGTTTTAAGGCTTTCCAGTTAAATTTGTTTTTAAAAGTAGATTTGAGAGAAATAGTCTCATTCTTTGTGAACATGGACAATGCAATCAAGAGGACCTGATGACTGACAGACTGTGGGTGTATGAAAGGAAAGAAGCCAGGAAAACACCATGGATTTAGCTTGAACTGTTAGGACAGAGTTGCCTTATTCTTCTTTTTTTAATTTTTGTTTTCAGATGGAGGCTATGGGAGAAGGACATTTTGGAACATTAGATTCAGTTTCAGACATGTCAAATGTCAAATGATTATTGATGTCCAAATAGAGCTGTCCAGATAGAGAGTTCAATATAGGCGTTTACAAATCAAGGGAAGAGATCAAAGAATTTCACATTGTGTCTGCATATCAAATCATTATATAATGTTATATACTGCACATATCAACAATCAACACATTTTTTTTGGAAATATAAATTCTTCCATTTTGTTCTGTTTTTTTTTTTTTTTTGCCAATTATACCTCAATACAGCTGGAGGGGAGTGTGGAGAGGATAAGAAGGAAGATATACATCTTAATGTCCTCAGCGTACAGGTGCAATTTAAAGTCAATGGACTGGAGTTACAAAGGAATAGGAGAGAAACTTGGGAATGGTTCATTCCCAACAAATCTGAAAGATAAGAAAGGACATAAAGGAAAAGAAAAGCTAGTGGTCAATTAGGAAAATGAAGCAGTTGCTAGAGAGAAAAGGAAGCAGTTGCTAGAGAGAGGGAAACTGCAGGGAGCAGGTGGGGAAGGTGGCAGGGAGACGAGGTGGCCACCTGTGTCAAGCACGGCTAATAGACCCGTAGGCTGAAGACTGAGAAATGATGACTACATTTTTTTAAAAAGAATTATTTATTCATACAGAATCGTGGTACAGGCCAGAGATGCGGGGGGTGAGAACATTCACCAGTGACAGAGCGGGGAGCAGAACAGGCAGATCTACAAAGTACACTGCTGAGGGGAGCAGAAGGCGAGCCAGGAGAGGTCTGCCATGCCATGTGGGTCACCTCCAGGGCTGGGGATCAAACTCATGTGGAAGTGGCTTTAGCTTCTTAGTGCTGTGCTTTAACCCGCTGTGCCACCAGGGAGAGCCAATAACTGCATTTTTTAAAATATAGATTCCATTGATTGTCTTGAAAAGCAGGTGTGGATAAATGTTTCCATGTAGCTTTCAAAGAGAAGGATTAAATAGATGTCTTACCATTCATTTGCCTGCTTTTACCTGGGTGATGTTACCTGGGAAAGTGAGCAGAGGTGACTAACGTTTGATATAATTGTAACACATACATATGATCCTGCTATCAAGCAAACTAATAGTAATAAAGTAGAGTTTTAATCTATCGCATTACTTTAGTAGAATACTACTGGCTTATAGATTTAGGAGAAATGGGTCTGCCTAGAATGGATCACATAAGCTATTTAAATATAGAATAGTGATATTTCATTATTTAAATCTCCCTGGCCTAGGTAAGATAACTGTACATTTCAATTAGCAACCACTTCTTTTGATCTGGGCCATGGAACACTTTTAATGCTGGAAAGAATAGACCTACAGAACATCTTGCTTTAGCTACTCCACTTGGTTGAAACTATTAATGAAACTTGCTATAAGAGCATTTCTGGTGGCACAATGTATTAAAGCACAGCACTATGAAGCTATCACAGCCACAAGTTTGATCCATGGCCAAGGAGCTGACCTACACGTCTCTGCAGACCTCTCCTAATCCACTTGCTGTTCCCTTCAGCAGTGTGTTTCAGTACATCTGCCTGTTCTGCTCCCCACTCTGTCTTTGGTGAATCCTCTCACACCCCACACCTTTGGCCTGTACCCCAGTTTTCTGTGCATAAATAAATTAATCATTAAAAAAGACTATAACTGGGTTATAGAAAGTATTAATGTAAAGTACATTTATATAGTATGCTGTACTTGCAATAGATTTATATAAAATATGAAAATGGGCAAAAAAAAATGTATTTTTTTCAGATGTCAGGATATTAGCTATCTTTGGTAATTAGAAAGGAGCAAAAGGAAATTTTTAGAATCTTGCAATGTTCTACCTGTAGATATAGGTTTCAGTGTTTGCTTCAGCTTTTACATTTGTAACTATACATTTATAAGTTAGACACTTTTATATACTTCAATAAAATTTTCTAAGAAAACAATGACTTGCAGTGATTCAATATTTTCATCTCATTTACATAGTCAAATTAAAATAAGTTCTTAGAAAATAAAATTAATAAAAGAGTACAAAATAAAAGGGTATATATTTCCTTGTCATGAATTTTCAGTAAAACCAATTAGGTCTCTCTCCCAAAAAAAAAAAAAGAAAGAAAAAGAACATATAATGATCTATAGTGTCTTTGTCTTGTCAGCTTCCATTGTTAGTTCCCAGACAGAAAACCCCTGCAGATGATCATTCTTTCTTGAGAAAGTTATCACCATTGATAATGCAAAATAGGTCACACTATTCACACTACTCAGACCATGTGTTGTCTGACATAGATTCCTACTCAAGGACAGAGGGCTACAAGTGGTCATAAAATATCTGTGGTGCTCAATTTGTGATTAGAAAAATTAGGTAGAGATAGAGATTAGAATCTCTACCATTTAGTCTAAATATGGTCCTTCTAACACACTGAAAAATGATGTAGAAGTTTTTTTTTTTTTTATTTAGTTTAGAATGTTTACCCATTCTTATACCAAGTTTCTGTAGTTCTTTTCTTGCTCCTTCTTCTCTTCCTCTTTTTGTTTTTTTTTTTTGTTTCATCTCTGTTTAATCTGAGAGCTGAAACCACATAGGGGAAACATCCAGCTCCTTCCTTCCTTCCCCACACACTCCCAAAGCTGCTCCCATGATACAGTCTTGAGAAGTGTGTGCCATGGGATGGGCTGGTGATAATATTTCAACTGGGGACTGGAGCTTCCCTGGTGACATAGGAATTAAAGACAGCACTATAAAAAAAAAA
>NW_004567114.1:14427845-14434756 GCF_000260355.1 Condylura cristata
GATCGGAAGAGCACACGTCTGAACTCCAGTCACTGCTCGACATCTCGTATGCCGTCTTCTGCTTGCTATAAAAAAAAAAAAAAAAGACAGCACTGTCAACCTACTGGCAGCCACTGCAGCATGAGTTCAATCCCCAGTTGGCCAGGGAGCTGACCACATGGTGCAGCAGACCTCTTGGTACCACCTGCTACTCCTTGCAGAAGTATATTTCAGTTAATTTGCCTGTTCTGCTCCACACTCTGCCTCTGGTGAATCCTCTTAACACTACCCCCACACCTCTGGCCTGTACCACAG
This sequence comes from Condylura cristata, assembly GCF_000260355.1. NCBI lineage: Eukaryota > Metazoa > Chordata > Mammalia > Eulipotyphla > Talpidae > Condylura > Condylura cristata. The sequence goes on from NW_004567114.1 coordinate 14,428,140, forward strand.
TTCTTGTATGCATAAATAAATCTTAAGAAGAAATATGCATACCCTGATAATTTGAAGGATTGTAAGAATCTGTTCAGATCCACCTAGAAAGAACACAAGAATTTTATACAGTGATGGCAAAAACATGTGCTCCAAATGGCTTTTCCTCAATGCCTTTATAAACATGGGTATGCCAGGTTAAATAACTTGGGGGTGAGGTAGTCATGATAAATGACTGGTAAGATTATAAAGGTGGTAGGAATTAATGGAGGAGGAGGTATGATGGCAAACTGAATGAAGAAACAAAGACCAGAGTAGAACAGTTTCGAATAATATTAGCAGGATAGGTCAGGTTGTGTGATTCCCTATGGACCTATGCACAGTACTCGGAGAATGATTCTTAGGGTTAAAAGCATTGCAGGTGCTCACTGATGTAGAATAGATAAACATTTTATATGGCTTACCAAGGGGTAGAATAGTTCTAACTCTTTAGGTAACTTTAAAAAATATTGACAATTTTTGAAAAAAGAAGTTTTTCTATGATATGCCTGGTATTGGGTCAATGGGGTATTGTCCCTAAGCTAAGCTGGAGTCTATGGTATTATTTGTATGGATGAACTCACTGAAATCTTAATCCTCAGGAGCAGACCGGGACATTCAACAAATTCACACAGAGGAATTTAATGAAAGAGTTAAACATTCAAACCAAACCCCACCGCCAATCAGTAAAGAGAGAGACTTTCCAAAAAAGGTATGAAAATAGAGTAGAAGACATGACTTAGGGTGTCTACCCCAGACAGGATCAGCAGAGATGGTAGATTCTCTTACATGGTTGTTAGCTGTTTTTGCCCTCATCCCAGGGTTTCAACAGGAATCCTAAAGCCACAGCTAAAATTTCAAGCTGCATGAAGAAAGAATAAAGAATTTGGGAACTAGACTATCCCTGAGCTGTTCAAATAGAAAATCCCATAGTGCTTTGTGATGGTTACTTTTTTTTTTTTAAAGATGTATTTATTCATACAGAACTGGGGTGCAGACCAGAGATGTGGAGGGTGAGAGAATTCACCAGGGACAGAGTGGGGAGCAGAACAGGCAGATCGACAAAGTACACTGCTGAGGAGAACAGCGGGCGGGTCAGGAGAGGTCTGCCAGCGCCAAGTGGATCTCCTCCGGGGCAGGCGGGGATCGAACTCATGCTGAAGTGGCTTAAACTTCTTAATGCAGTGCTTTAACCCGCCTTGCCATCAGGGAGGGCCCGTGATGGTTACTTTTATGTGTCATCTTGGGGGGTGATTTTGAATGAGATTAACATTTAAATCAGTAAATTTGGAATTAGAAAAATGACTTCCAGAATGTGATCAGTCCCTATGATCAGTTAAAGGCCAAGCTCCCTGAGCAATAGGTAATTCTTCAGCAGTCAGCTTTCAGACTTCATCTGTACCGTCTGCTCCCCTGTCCCTCACGGTTGCAGGAGCCCCATAATGCAGACTTGGAGTCATCAGTCTCCAGAATTATATAAACCAGTTCCTTACATATCTACTTTAGTTGTAAGTTTCTGTATTTATATCTTTCCTAGTGTTATTGTTGTGTGTGTATGTGCTTGGTTTCCTATCTCTGATAACCCTGATTAATACATATTTGAACCTGTACAAAAATATAAAACAAGTTGATAATTGAAGAGTCAAATGAGCACTTTGAAGAATATCCCATGATATAAATGAATTTGGGATCTATACAAAAGTTTGGGGTTATGTATTTAGTAACACATTTTCAAAAGCAGAATTAGGTTTGTTAAATAAAATGTGCAAAATAGCTTTTTGTTTCAACAGGTATTTGAGGAAAAATCAATTTAATATATACAGTATCTTTTTTTTTAAAGATTTATTTATTTGTGCATACAGAACTCGGGTACAGGCCAGAGGTACAGGGGCGGCGAGAGGATTCACCAGAGACAGGAGGGAGCAGAACAGGCAGATAGTCAAAGTACACTGCTGAGGGGAGCAGCAGGCTGGTTAGGAGAGGTCTGCTACACCATGTGGTCGCCTCCAGGGCAGGCGGGGATCTAGCTCATGCGGAAGTGGCTTAAGCTTCTCAGTGTTGTGCTTTAACCAGCAGTGCCACCAGCGAGGGCCTATAGTATCTTTTTAATCAATGTGAAGGATGCTAGTCTAGAAAAAAAGTCTGAGCATGGTTAACATGGTCTTTGTGGCAGTAGCCACATAGAGAAAGCCGTGACTTTCTGTGTGGTGCAGACCATAATTGCATTTGCCCATGACTTCTCAGTGTTAATGCCATATGCAGAAATATTAAGCACTGCCAACAACAGATCCCTAGAATATTTTAAGTTTCCAAGCTTGTTAAGCACTTCTGTTCACACCTTTGTTGCTAATCCCACAAAGGATAAATTTGGATAACGGTATGTACTCATCAAATGAAATGAACTTTCCAGGATGTCTTTGATTTGTGGTGTCTTATTGACCTCTCTAGAATATCAAGTTTTCTTCCATAGTAAAGTTTAAGGGGAGGGGGGGATGTTTCATAGTTTGAATGTTCTCAAATGACACAGGAGGTCAGTGACACCTGCCTCTGTAGCTTTCTCCCCTCAGAAAATCCATACTCTATGCCACATAGAGACCCTATGCCTCTGTCTATGATTCCCTCAGAGAGCTCTGTCTTTCACAGATGCTCACGATGGCAGAGGTGGTTTATTCAAAGGGAAATATCTCTTCCCAACTGCTTTGAGAAGTTTCCTGTTCTGATGCTTCTCAGAGTCTTTAAAATAGTGTGTATTTTCTTATAAGCTTACTGCAGCAAGCTTGGGTACAGCACACTGGGTGGTGTATCCAAGAGAAATGTATTGTCTTGTTCAGAAGCCTAACATTTGAAATTGAGGCACAGGCAAAGTTGTGTACTTCAGGTGTTTGTAGGAGAAGGACATGTTTCAGTTCCTGCTCGTGAAGGCGCCATCTTTATATTCATGTGGCAGTGTCCCCACAGTGACCATCTCCACATTTCTCCTTTTGATACAGCTGCCAATCATACTTCATTATGATCCATATTACTGATCTCAGTTTAATGTTATTACCTCTGTAAAAAATATAGCTCCAATAAAAATCATATTCAGAGGTAATGGGTTAGGATTTCAGTATATGAATGGGACAGGGATAGAATGTAATCCAGATCAGTAAGTCTGGAAAAGGAATACAGGGGCTGAGCCCCAATTCACCATTACTAGCCACTAGATTATCTTCACAACCATCATGAACTATGATGATATGTTGGGTGTTACCACATGGCAGCCATTGTTAGACATTTTTTTTTTTATTGTTATACTAGTACAAGTAATACTAGCTATATATATTTTTTTATTGTTATACTAGTATTAGTACAAGTATTTTATCTCTGAGAGAGATAAAGTAGCTTTCAAAAAGTCACCTGACAGAGAAGTGATAGAGCTGCTGTTTAAGCTGAGTTCTCTCTGGTACTGGACCTGGAACTCTTTGTCTCTACAGAACTGTGTCATGCACTCAACATGTTTTTGTTGAACCTCTGTGTGTGTCTGATGCTATGACATAACATATAATACAGAAATGTGGCATAATACAGAAATGTGGAAGTAGAAATTAATCACTACAATGTGAATGCTTCATTTGCTTCTACTTAACATTAGCATACTTCAGTCCCTTCCGGCATTCTGTTTTCCTTAAATCTAATTCCTCTCTCAGTGTCTTGCTATGACAGTTAAGTGATTTAATAAATGGAAATGCTGTGTTTAGAATATGCCAAATGCTCTTCCAAAGTATCCAGACAACTCTATAGTTTAAACACAGATGGCTTATTTCTCATGTACATTATAATCCAAAGCAAGCTGGGAAATAAGGTAGGTCTGCTCTATTCACTCAGTGACCAAGATTCCTTCCATCTAGTTGTTCTGTAATACCTTAAATCTTTAAGGCTTACACTCTATTCTTTGCAACTGATAAAAAAGAGGAAATTCACACTGTACACTTATAGGACAGAATTTGGAAGAACGTATATAATTTCTAGCACTGCTCTATTCGGTACTCTTTAGTCATACAAGGTTAGGTTGGAAATTTAGATATAAAAAGGAACTGAAAAATGCAATAGACTACTCAGTGTCATAACCCTTAGATAAAAGAGTGTGGGTTAAGTAAATGTTGAATAATGGAATTTTATTATGTATGATTCATTGTTTATCAAGATTGATAAGTTTGTAAAGTCCTCAGTACTCCACTAACCAAAGAAGATAGATTCAAGTAGCCATATGATGTTAAAGATAGTAATTGTGTCCAATAATCTAACTAGTTCACATTGTTACAGATATAAAGGTAGCATGTGTCCTTTGCTGGTAAGGAACTATACATGTTTTAAGTTACTGCTATCAATAATAGAAGTAATATTCAATTTTCACCCACTAAAACATCTTATAAAAATATCTAGAAAACTAGTTGTATAGTAGGTCCTTTGGATTCTGTTTTACTAATTTTTATTTAGATCATCATCTATAATATATCATGAACTCTATCAACAATAATATATTTGATTTAAAATCAAATTAGATGGAATTGATTTAACTTAGGACACATTCAGTAAATAGCTGGTAATTTGCAATACAGATCAAGAAAGGGATAAGAACATATGATGAAATGTGACCAGGACAAAATGGGCATAGTAGAGTTAATTAAGAGGAGAGTAGGATAGAGATGAAATACAGTTTCAGTAAAAAGTGCTAACTGTCATGATGTGCTTGAGACTAGAGAATGAAAAGAAAATTAGCTTAAGAGAAAGCCATTCTTATTTGAAAATGAAGACCAGGAAGACAAATCTATTAGATACAGTGAAGTTGATAGGCATTATCTAGCAAGATACTGTGCTCAGAAAATAATATCAACCTAGTACTAGAGATGTCTGTGTATCCTGTAAAGGGGCACCCAGATTAACTGGCATTAACTCTTCTCACAGTGAAGTTCAGTGTTTACTCCTGGCTAAGAGGTCTACAGAAGAGCGAATGGTTCAGGGTTGAACAAATTGGTAGAAGTGAGAATACAGCACAAATAGATGTGAGGGACTGAGACTATGCTTTCAAAGGCATGTGGCGATAGGAAGGAACTAGAAAGGAAAATGTATATGTGGAGAAAATACATGGAAATGCCCTGTTAAACAAAACCTGACTCTTTTATAATTTGCCTTGACATTCATTTTGCTTTCTTGTATTCTTAGGAATCCCCTAACCCAATAAAATTTGGATTCTGAAGGGCAGGCTACCCAAGGTCATCAGTCAAGTTTCTCACAGATGACTGTGAAGAACAGTCATCTTCTAAGATGCATCAACTTGGCATATGGAGCTAATGTTACTGGAGACCCTGTGGGCCCTGGGAGAAATTGTTACTACAGCTTTAAGAATGGAAATTACTAGATTTAGTTATCTCCAGAACTAACTATTCTGTAGAGACATTTATCATATGGTAGAATGAATAGGTATAGCATCTGGCACCGTCGATTGAGTCACCCTTGCTCTGCCATGGCAGACCTCTCCCTTGTGTGTCCTAATACCAGTTGCCATCCATTAGCTCAAGAATAAAAACTCTCAGTCTGTTTATTTTACTCTAAAATTATAGTCCTCTTATAGTATGCATATACTAATAAATTTGTTGTGCAATTAAATTTGTTCTTTTCCTTCTAGTAATCTGTTTGGTGTTAATTTTTTTGCTTGACCAATCCATAAAGAACCTAGAGGGTTAGGAGAAATTTGCCTAGCATATACACTTTTGGAGAAGAGGTGGATAAAATGTAAGTACATCACCAAATAGACAAGTGACGGAAGATCTTGTCTTTTGCCAGCAACCACTACACTGTCTTTCCCCCTATTACTCATTAATGGTGCTAGATGGTCTCTTAGATTCAATAGAATTAGTCTTCAAATAAGTTAAATAAAATCTTAATGACTAAGCAAGAAAATTTCCCACAGGTCTTTGCTCTTTCTATCTAAAATTACTTTGCCTTTCAGAATGGCTGTGGTAGTATTGAAAGAAAATATAAATCACTTCCTTATTTTTGACAAGAAAAACAAGGTACAGAAAAATGAAATTGCTATAAAAAAGGAAGAAATCTTCTCATTGCCATTTTAAAATATGAATTGACTAATAATCCAAAATTTATATCATAGTGATATTGCTGACTTACAGTCAAGATTAAGACTGGGGTGGGAGATGCCAAATGAACTTTCTGATTACAGTGTAGGTAGGAGTCTGGTCAACTCAAAAGATTCCCAATAAAGAGGGAAATCATGTAAATAAATACTCATGTGTGCTCATGCCTGTGAAAACACCCCACTTACAGTTACAAAATGGATAAGCATGGTGGACAAGAATGTAGATGACTAGTTAAAAAATATTTAGTACAAAAATGTGGTCATTAAAACTTTGAATCTTCATTTTAATACAAATAAGGCCAATAACTCACTAACAAATCTATCTAGACAGGGGGAAATAACAATTTGTATAGTGGTTTGGCAGTAATACCTACTAGACATTTTTGTTACATCATAAATGGGAAATAGAACCACCATACTATAACAACTTTACTAGTTTATTTAATCACTGATTCAACAGATATTT
>NW_004567114.1:14436041-14436808 GCF_000260355.1 Condylura cristata
TATCATATTCAGTTTTGTTTTGTTTTCTAAGATGTGGGAGTTTAGCTCAAGGTCAAGAGTCTAACTTTGAATTATTATAAGAAACAAAAAAGAAGTCCCATCATTATACGCAGATCATTATAAACATTATAAGCAACATTAAGGTTTATTGCTCATGATTATGGAATTTATTAGCATGTGAGACAAACATAACTCACACTTACAACTGAAATATTATTTTACTCCCAAGCATGCTGACTCAACTCACAACCCCTATATTAACTCAGTTCAGTTACAAAAAGGGGGTTCCTTTCATTTCTTTCATTTGAAGAGAATGAGAGTCCTTGTTTCAGTCTGTTTCCCTTTTAAGTATGCTTAAGTTTTTTGCTTTGATTTGTTATGTTCTTCCTTTAAATCAGGCAAATACATCATCTTAATCTTCTGATAGGAAAACATCAGAAATGAGTGGAGCATAATGAATGTGCAAATGCAATATTTAAATCTGTAAGAATGATTTTCTTCTCTGATAAACCAAGCTTTCTATCCAGGCAGGGAGCCCATTTCTTTGTCTTCCTCCCTCAGTCCTTCACTCTCTGATAAATGGACATAAATATTTGTCAAATAAAATTTATGATTAACATTTAACAGATCCTGTGTAAACATGTTTATGTTTGCTATTTTTTTAACAATTTATTTATTTATTCATACACAACTGGGGTACAGGCCAGAGACAGAGCTCTCACCAGAGACAGAGCAGGGAGTAGAACAGGCAGATCGAGTAAGATCGA
>NW_004567114.1:14436908-14448815 GCF_000260355.1 Condylura cristata
ACTGCACCACCAGAGAGGGCCTGTTTGCCATTCTTTTAAAGATCACCAAAACCCTATGAGGTCCACAAATGATTATCTCCATGTTGAGGCTTACAAAAACAGGTTAGAAACCTATAAGTAAGTAAATAGTAGAGTACAGACCCCAATCTAACTAAATTAGTCAATTCCAATGTCCAGAATGTGCCCATTACTCAACCACCAATAGAAATGTCTCTAAATGTACAAAATATGGTATGTAGATCCCTCAAATCTTTTAGTCTTCAGTGTGAGCTTGAGGTGACATGTCATTCTAACAATAAGATGTGAGAATCATTCTGCAGAGTATTTTTAGTTTAAGGAAATTTACAATAGATGCATATTTTACATTTTCTCCTCTCCAGCCATAGTAACACTGGAAGCCGCAACAGTGATGGTAACCTAATGAGGCTTCTGAGTGTCCATTTAGAACAGAATCATTTCCCCATCCCCAAATATGCTTTAGACACTGGTAAGGATAGATGATATGTGGGGGTTAATGTGTTACCTCAGCAAAATGCAGCATTTTGATGATTAAATTGTGTCCTGTGAGGGGAAAAAAAATGAATTATTTAGTTCCAGAGTCAATGATTGATTTCCTTGGTTCTGAATGAGTGTATGTAATATTAAAAGATATACTTTACATGATTGTCAGCAGACAGCATACCATATCACACATGGGCATTTAAGTTGTGATAAAAATTGAAGGCTTGCAGGAAGAATAGAGAGAAAAAGAAAACAGAGGATACAGTAAAACTATCAGTGTTAACTTTTGGAAAGCATTTTTTCCCCCTTCCTTTTAATAGCAAAGGGCAGTGTTACTGAACTTTTAACTTCAGGTGGGGGAGCTAATATATACTGTGGAACTTGTCATTCTTCAGTCAACAATATGTATTCTGATTATAAACCACTTCTAAGTCATGTTTGCCTGCAACAAAAACCAGGAAGAGAAAGATTCAGATGCTGGGGCTTGTAGGGTGGAATAGGAAGAGAACCCGTGTCACAAATAGCCATGATATAATGTCTTATTTTCTATAAAGACAAACAGGAGCAAGAGTTTCAAGTAAAGTTTGAGTCTACAAAATATGGCTTATTGATATAACAACATTCGTTTGTTCAAATTGAAAAAAAAATATCAAAGTGCTGTCTTTTCTAAATACATGCATAGAAAATGCCATTAGCCTTTGTCTCAGCAAGGAATAACCAAATCTGGAATAATTACAACACTGAATCATATGGCTATGGGTACATTAGTGAAAGTTTTTACTTTTGTTCAGGAGACAGGAAGTATAGCTATTTCTATGACCTTAGACAAGTCATTAACATGTCAATTTCAGCTTAGTGTAATTTGTAGAAATTTGTTAATATGGAAAAATATATCCTAGTCTTAATATTTTGAAAACCTCTAAATCTTGTAGGATAGTGGTTAAAAATATGTGTTCTTAACAGCTTTGTAATCCTGAATACATTACCTAAACTTTTTGTAATAATATTCTTGATTTATAAATTGGGAATTATATTAACAATAATAATAAGACCCCTCTCATAAGACTAGTGTGCAAATTAAATTAGGATATGTATGAATGATTAAGAATTCTGTCTGATATGTAGTAATCACTCAACAAATAATAGAGATTTTTAATATGTTTTAGATGAAATAATATGTTTTGGGGATTGTTTTCTTATGCTTTATGAGGACAATTCTGCTAAGTCCCAACATATGAGTCACCTGATTTGAGGTTGGCAAAGACTTTGCTTGCTTAATATACTCAGAAATTGAATAGTCAATAAAGTTCTTTAGGTTATTTCTAAATATCTTTCCTCATATTTTTTTCCTCATAGAGTGTGAGCTCATGTCTTTTGCAGAGTGAGCTGGAATTGGTTGAATGTTAGCATGCAAGAGACTATTTTGACACATTTCCACGAATCCTTTATGATTTTTTTAAGGTTGAAATAGTACTTTAATGAAAGAACTCTTTAATAAAGTTACTTTCTTTTTCTACAGAGGCAAGATATCTAAAGCTCATGAGTTTTATTCATTTCTCAATTACCATCATACATAGAGGAGACCTGCTTGTCCCTCATTTGGAAACTAACCTAGAACCACACAACCACACAACTAAGGGAATGGGTTTCCCTCTCTTGATTGTGTCTGGGGTCCAAATGAGCCATAGTTTGCTTCCAGGAAACTAGAAAAATAGGAAACTGGAGTGTGGAAACCTCATTACGTGACACAAAGGAGGGTTTTGTATATACCCTATACACACACACACACACACACACATACTATATGATATGCTATATTAACCAATTATTTTAATATATGTTATACCATAATACACATTACATGCATACTATATGTATTCTTTATATGCTATATTGTATTGCTTGCCAGTATATACATCCTTTAACATCAAGAGCATTTTTCTTTTATGTTCAGGGGCACTCTATATTTTGGTTTTTAATGTCTAGCTTAATCTGAAGAAATACGCTTATTTTGACAATAATTCTTTCATCATTTGATACAGTTGTAGGTGTTAATGTTGTTGTATTAAGTAGTTCCCTGGTTCTTGACTATGGTATGAGAGAAACAGACAGCCACATCTTTAGTAGAAGCAAAATAAACTTTAGGTAGAGATAGAATAAAAGCAAACCGAGGGAGAGGTGTGCTGAATGGATCATATCCTTAATAAGAATAACTACAAGGGAATTGTGGGTGATCTGGCATTAAGAGGGGTGCAGGAACTGTTCACTCCATACTGCCCTGAGGTCAATTCTACAGGCACTCTGGGGTCTAGTTTATAGGTCCAGAAATCAGATTCTAAGTCTCTCCCCCTTCAACTGTACTCCAGGGGTGTAGATCTACCAGCCCAGACAGCAGGTTGGAGCAAGAAAGAACATTAGATCTCAGTATCTCAGTTGTGATGGTGTCAACTGCTCTACTCTTTCTTTGGGGATCAGGATATTGCTAATCCTGTTTAGAATAGTTGTCTTATTGTCCAAAAACTGGTCAATGTGAGGAAATGCCAACCCCCCCCCCATCATATGCCTGTTGGTAAGCTTGGTGGATACCCTTCTCCCCTCTGGGAATTATCAGCTTTAGCAAGTGTTTCCCAGAGTGCTGAATAATGTCGATCATTTAATTCTCTTTAGACATTATCCTCCTTGCTCTAAAGATATCATACTGCTTTGAAAAAAAAAATATATATATATATATATATATCAATGGAATATTCACAAATATCTTTATTGGCAAGTTAGTACAACAAAGGCATATTTTGTGTAATATACCACTGTCCTATGCTCTAAAAGTTCTGTATTTCTATAAACTGCTCTCATGCTTAGGTTCTCAGTTCAATAGAATCAACCTAAACTATCCCCAGGGATCTTTCTGCTGTGACCTTCCAACTGGGATTAATTAGTACCTGGAAAAGCCATCCTGGGGTTTCAGTAATTGCTCTGCTCTGCAACTCACTGAGAGACTACAGTCATTTCCTGAAGGAAAAAGGGGTGCTCTACTGACAAAGCCATCAATATGTTTTTTGTATGCATTCAGATTTTAACCAAAAGACAAAGGGGTAATAAATCCATTAAGTAGTTTTGCAATTAGAGTCTATAGTGTCCCTTCTTTCCTGGAACTCTGCATCTCCAAGTATGGTTTGTTCAAGCTGAGGCCTGCCTGTCTCTTGCATGGTGACACCAGCATCTGACACATTCAGGGGAGGCGAAGCTATAATCTGAGCCAAGATACTAATTATAAAGAACATGAAAGGATGCTAAATTTGGCTTGAGAACAAAAGCAAATGACTGTTCTTTTAAAAATCAGTTCTAACATTTGATCTTCTTAATCATCTATGTGGTGATAATGACATTGGAAAATAACATTGCCTAAAGGATTAGTAAACATTGCTAAGAATTAGCTCCAAGATAATATGATTTTCTTTGGTTAAGAAGCCTGGTTCCCTACTAAAGCCCCCTCCTCATCTTTTAAACTTTCTCTACCTTTTACAGGAGACATGTCTGGTTTGGAAATTCATTGCCCATTTTTATTATTCATTAATAATTATCCTTAATAATATGGACAAAATTGCTTTATAGTTGTTTTTTGCTTGGTGAGGGGCACAGCTCTTTTGCTTTTAGTGAAACTTACATGATTAAATAGAGTGTAGCCAAGAGTGCACCATGCTGAGGGCTTGTTTTCATTCTACACTGCTGCTTCTTCACTCCTTCCTTTGGCCTGAATAGGAACAGTGATCTCTACCTCCTCATCCCTTCTTGCTTCAAAACTTCACAAACCCAAATTCCATTTGAATACAATCAGCAGCCTCCTAGTTGAGGACATACTAGATTAGTTTTTGCATTCCCTTTATGCAAGGACAGTCCTTCCCAGCTGCAATTTACAAGGTCTGAGAAACTGTCCTTAGCAATAGGAGAGCAATGTGGGCTGATTGCACAGTCGTTGGAAAGAACCTGAACACCAGCAGAATACTGTCAAATCATCTCAGTATCTACAACATTTATAACACAGCTATAGGAATTCGTATGCAAAGCCCTTTGAATGTATTTTTTCCCCCTAAGAGCTTTGATAAAGTGTAACTCTTATAACCAACTAGAAACTTTGATCCTCCTGGGTGTGGAGGTAGAGTTGTTGCAAAGAAAATATCTACTCAAGAGAAGAGGATCGATTTTGAATCTTGCCAGGATGAATCGAGTGCATAAATACTCAAAATGCTCCAGGGGAAAAGTCCCTTTTGTTCCGTTCTCTATATTTTCTTCCTGGACACATTCAGGCAGTATTCCAATTCATGAATATTTGCCTACAGCAAGGTCTGTTCGTTGCAAATGCATCTTGGGACAATAGACTCTCCTCTTGGCCCAAACCCCAGAGTTAACAGATAGGTACCCAGAAAACCCTGTTCTCAATCCTGGGAAGGTCAAACTGAGGTGAATCACAAGCAAGTCACTTTGTGATCATGCTGATTTCTTTTAAATGAGCCAGACACTGGCAAGCTGCTATGAAGACAAGTTTGACTCATTTAGCAGCAGTTGCAAACCTGGGAAGCTGACTCAAATGAACAACCCCCAGTAATGGTGGTAAACAAGTGTTCACACCTGTTAACAGCTGTGTGAGTTTGCAGGCACCAGGTGTGCTATGTAAACACAACTGAAGGCCACATTCATCACTGATTTAGAATTATCGCAGTGGATCAGGCAGACTATCCCTCTGGCAATTGTCACAAACAAAACAATTAAGGGAATTGGGAAACATAATGTAAATCAGAAATCATATCAAATATGCTCCAATCAAAAAAATCTCTGATACCGAACAGAGTTAAGGAAAATCCTTCAGAGCCATAGCCCAAAATTATTTCCACAAACTATTTGATTCATTGGTTTTAAGAAACCAATGAAAATGTTCTTAGGGGTGTTCTTTTTGTTTCCAGCCCCAAAGTGGAGAATACTTGTAATTATTAAATAATTGTGATGAAGAGAGTTAGACCACTGATTAAACTGTTGCAAAGCCAATCAAAAATTGAGACTTAACAATTTGCGGATTGTATTATAGATTCTGCAATAATAATGGGAGAGAGATTGGGCTGCAGGATTTCTAGGTTAGGTAATTAACTTGATTATAAATTTCTCTCACTACTACATAACATGCTTAATTAACTGAATACTCCTATCATAGGAATGGAGCCCTTAAATACCTAGTCATAGAATTTATGAGTTGGAAATTACTTAAGAAATGTCTAATATAGGGCCTCCCTGGTGGCGCAGAGGGTTAAAGCACAGCCACTTCTGCAAGAGTTCGATTCCCGCCTGCCCAGGAGGTGACCACATGGCGTGGCAGACCTCTCCTGACCGGCCCGCTGCTCCCCTCAGCAGTGTACTTCGTTGATCTGCCTGTTCTGCTCGCCACTCTGTCTCTGGTGAAGCCTCTCGCTGCCCCTGAGCCTCTGGCCTGTACCCCATGCACAAATAAATAAATCTTAAAAAATATAAAAAATAAAGAAACGTCTAATATATCTTTCCCCTAATATGTCAAGCATTTTCAAAGTTACTGAGAATCTTCCCCTTACTGTTTGAGATAAAGAACTTAGTACTTCACAAGAAACAGATTGCATTTCTGATGATCATATACATCAATTAAACTGTTATTCTATCACATAATTATATGTACAAGTCTTAATTCAGTCCATTTGACTTTTTGCTTTGTTATAATCCCATAGTAATGGAGATTTCCTGAAGGAAGGTATGTTTGTCTTGTGTATCATTTGCCCACATTTTTCTTTCTTTTTATTTTTTCAGATGTATTTATTTATGCATACAGGCCAGAGGTGCAGGTGGGGGTGGGGGTGAGAGGATTCACCAGAGGGAGCAGAACAGGCAGATTGACAAAGTACACTGCTGAGGGGAGCAGTGGGCCACACAGGAGAGGTCTGCTGTGCCATGTGCCAGGCACCTCCAGAGTTGGGTATCAAACTGGTGCTGCAGTGGCAGCACATGACTGCAGATGACCTCATATTGCTGAGCTTTAACCCAGTGAGCCACCAGTAAGTATCAATTTATTCATTTCTACCAGTATGTAGGTCTTGAACTATATATGTCTAAATAATATAATATAGTATAGTATAGTATAGTATAATATAATATAATATAACATAACATAACATAACATAATATGATATGATATAATATAAGTGTATGTGTTGTGTGTATACATGCATACACATATACTCCTATGCATACATGTATGTATGTATGTGTGTATGCATGCATGTATGTAATAGTCTTCTATTTAACTGACAATATAAAAGTCTGTATCATCCCTCAAATTTTATGAGTTGCCTTATTTTTCTTTAAAATTGGAGAATAGAATGTTAGAAAATTCAACCTTTTATTATTCCTTCCTGACTTTGTTGAATATATTTGCTTGATGCTAGAACTGACATCTGTCCAATCATTAAGAAAAATTATAAAAACTTTCTGGTTTTTCTAAGAAAAACATTTGTGTAGCAAGTATCTATTTAACCAATTATGGCCAGGAAAAAAATACCATCCTTATAGAGATTATATTTGACATGGGAAAGAATAAATGAATAAATACAAAATTATGAGAGAAGAGATGCATGTGTGTGTGTGTTTACATGTAATAGCTATGTAGAGACAATAGTGGAAAAATAAAATAAGTCACCTATTCTTGCCAAAGTATGGGAATGACAATTTTTTTGTCAGAGACTGCAAAAGTAAAGTTTGAATAAAAATGAGAAAGGATGCCCTCCCTGGTGGTGCAGCGGGTTAAAGCACAGCACTGAGAATCTGAAGCCACTTCCGCCTGCCCGGAGGAGACCACATGGCGAGGCAAACCTCTCCTGATCTGCCTGCTGCTCCCCTCAGCAATGTACTTCGTCGATCTGCCTGTTCTGTTCCCCACTCTCCCACTCTGTCTTTGGTGAAGCCTCTCACCTCCCCTGAGCCTCTGGCCTGTACCCCAGTTCTGTATGCACAGATGAATAAATCTTTAAAAAAAAAAAAATGAGAAAGGAGTTAGGGTAAAGTATGTAATTGGCTATAGATAAATCCAATAGGTCAAGGAAACTTTGATAATCAGAGCCACAGAGAGAATGAAAGGGAAACTGATAGAAAAAATAATATTTTATATAATATAGATAACTATCCAACTCTCAATTTCAACATAATAGTCAGCATTTGTGATTTTTGGTTGTTTGGCCATTATTTGAATCTACTCTGCTATGCTTTCTAACATCCATGAGCTGTCTCACTTTTGGATTCCATTAGGTGCTAAATATATAAGTGCCAAGAATTTCACGTGGGCCCTGCTTCAAATGAGAATTCTAGAGCCAATTTTGCATTCAGATATGGATGGGAAAGGTTTCAGGAAAGCTATTGAATTTTTGTATGGCTGCTCAAATGAAACCTGAAACCATTTGAATTTATTTTTTTTCTATTTGAATTGACTTCATTGCTACACACATATCATATAAATTTGCATTGCCTCTTATAATACACAGTTACTTATTTTTCTCAGCCCTATGGTAAGCTAGAGGGAAACTAGACTTTATAAAAATCTCTAATTATCCAAATTTAAGAATATTCAGTGATTTGGGGGTATGTTATGCAAGCAGCATATGAATTAATTTCACACACACACAGAGCCTCTAACTGATTTCTGGAAAACAGATAAACCTACTGTGTCAGAAAGGAAAAAGGCTATTACAGATAGCATCATCCCTTCCACACTTTATCTCCTCTTTTCCTTCTCTTGCCTAGGTAACATAATTCAATTCCGCCTTGGCCACTCACCTTTGACAGAAAACGTTAAGGTGGTGATTCCGTGCAGGAATTAGCTTTGATAAAATAATTTGGTCCTTTGGATATCCTGACTTCATGTATTTATCATCATTTAGAAAAGTGGTTGAAATGTTATCTTTAGGATAGGGGCCTGCAGAGACTGAATAAATGCCGATAGGTTCCCTTTGCCGATGGGTTTAGTATAAAATGGATCACAGAAAATCTATTTTTTTTTTTTCCTGCACAGAGCTATTCAACATTTATCCATTATCATAGAAACAATTCAATTAGTGGCTCCTGGGACCAGAATATAGTCCTACTATCTACACCTTAATAGCACCTATGTATCACTGCAATCTAATTTCCAACTGGAACTCAATGTAAATGGCAGTTGCCCATAGATTTTTTTTTTTTTAAGTTTAAGTTGTACTATTTTAGTTTCCTTCCCATAATGCTCTCCTGGTACTCATATTAAATGTTTGCCTTTAATTCACACTCTGAATTCTGTAAATTAATACTGCTATTTTGATTTCAGCTAGACTTTTTAATTCTCAGATAAATCATTTGGATGAAAGGGAATTGTGTGCCAGTTGGAGCCTGTTTGCATTATCAGTGAATTATTCAGCAGTATTCCCCCCCACCGTGCTCAGAATATCAGCCCTGCTTTCCCATCACCCCCTGGTGTTCTCATCCTCCTTAGTTCTGCATGGAGTAGAAAAGAGAAAAGTTGAGGCCTGGAGGAAGGAGGGCCCCATTTTCTCAGGCTCTGTGTGGCGAAGGAGGCCTTTTTTTTTTTTCCTTCTGACTTGGTGTGTCAAGTGTGGAGAGACAAGAAGAGCGCTCTCCACTGCCGCATAAATGAATGTGGAAGTGCACACCGTCTCCATACTAGTAACTAAGTTGACAGAACAGCTCCTATTGGCTCTTTTTACTACTTTCTTCAAAGCAGAAGATCTAGGGCATATCTGTGCTGGCAGAAGAAACTGCAGATAGAATGGTCTTCATCTGCAAAATAATGGCCATGCATGCTGGAGATTAGTCTTGGCATGACAATCGCAGAACTGAAGGCGATAAGCTGGAGGCGATAACCTGGAGATCCTTCTTGGTTTGGCATTCACAGAGTGGCAGGAGACAACATGGGTTAGTGGAGGAGCTGAAGAATCAGACGTTAATAAGAATGAATAAAAATGTTCTTTCCTCCTTTCTGGCCACTGCATGATCTCATTTTTCCCTGACCCCAGTCATGGCAACCCTTATCACTTTAACTTTGAACTGAATAATGTGTTCTGAGCCACTGGCCTACTTCTGCTGAGCCCTTCAAACCACTTCACTCTGACAGAGTAATCTTCCCACAGAAGGGTGCTGCCCTCCCTCTGCTTTAGTGCCTGCAATTGACCCCTCTTTATTCTCTGTAAGATTGAGTTCATATGGCTTAATCATAGCATTTGACACATTCTGATCTTTTCTGTCTCTGCTCTCTTAAGTAAGGCATGCTCTCTGTTCAAATCTAGCCTGGTGTCTCTTTTTTCCTTTGTAAAAATGCAGAAAAGTATTTTCCTTGTATAGTGGAGAGAATCACATTGCTTTTCTCAATCTTACTCATTTCTAAAAATCACCTATTTCATACTAGACCCCTTATGATACTTCCCGTTGAAAAAGTGTCCTTCCCATTATGGTGATAGCACACAGGTGATTTGGTGATGGGAAGCCCGCAGAGATTACAAATGAGATGGAAAAGGTACAAAATGAAGTAAAAATAAACTATTAAATTGTTAAAATTAAAAAAAAAAGAAAAGAAAAAGTGTCCTTACTAATCTTACTTGTCCACACCTCTCCTTCTATACACAGAGGTAACAGACTTCTCACAACACATTGTGCCTAATTTCCCTGCACCTCAGCATTCTCTAATGACCACCACTTGGCTGGCTGCATCTTCTTCCCACTTCCCATCATCCTCTTTGTCTAGTGAACTCCTACTCATCCTTTAAAACCCAACTTACTGATTTCACCCCCCACAAGATTTTCTCGGTAAACTTTAGGTAGAATTGTGTTCCTTCTCATCTGTCTTATATCACTCATGATACATGTTTTAGCTATTGAATGTTTTTGTACAGAGTTTGCAAGTTTCTATATATATTCTCCTTTAAAAAAAAATATATATATATAAAATACACCAAACACCTATATAAAATACACCAAACACTACACACACACACATATATAAATATATACACACATTTACATATATATGTATATGTATATACACATATAAACTATATATATATGTGTGTGTATATATATACATATATATATGTATATATATGACACACACATATCATATATATGATAGGAGTCAGATAGGGTGTGAGCATAGGTGATTTGGTGGTGGAAGGAAATAAAAATAGAACACAAATAAATAAGTAATTATGTTTATTACAGTAGCACTGATTTAGAACATCATGTATTAAGAATATAAATTCAAACCTCTTCAGCTGTATAATTTAGCATCACACTCACCACCCAGGAATAGTCATTTTCTATTTGTTAATCCAAATTTTAACTTCTGGATGATAGAAGATAGTTCTATATATATTTACATATTCTCTAACTTTAGCATAATAATTGACAGATATTTGGTTCTCAGAAAGGTTCATTATTGACAATTTGCCTTAGCTTCCTTTTTCATTTTTTGAGTGAAAGTAATTTTTTCTCTGCAAGTAGTGATTATCTTTTATCTCTCTCATCAAAAGTATAGTCTTAATAAGCACTGCTCTTATAGCAGTAAGCATCTCTTTTTCTTAGAATCTCTAAGTGTTGGAAGGCTGGAGTCTATGGGGTTATTCTACCAGGAAATATGCAGAAAAATATACAGGACTCTTGAAGCAATTCAATGGATAGGAAAGAAAAATCTCTTTCTGATTTTTAATAAAGAACAGGCTGAGGTTATTGCACAGTGACAGATTGTGATATTGACCTCTCAACTATCCTCCTAGGAAATAAACACTTTACCATAGGAAAAAAAATGGCTTAGAAAAAAAAAAATGATAACAATAGCTGTAACTATGGGAACCCTTCACTCCCCCAGTTTTGAATTTAAAAAATATATAACATTTCAAAAGGATTTGTTTTATCATCCCTAACAAAAGGTGCCACTTAGGAAATAGAAATGGCATCTTGTAAGTTAGAAGACATGCCTCTGATGCAGGCCCCTCCAGCAGGAAGAGGAAGAGTAATAAAATCTTGGGGTCTGAAAATAAACTCAGAAAATGGAAATTCAGACAAGCATCCTGTGGTTCTGCTAGTCTGCACTGGCTTTCCTAAAATCCCCATCACGGGCCCTCCCTGGTGGCCCAATGGGTTAGGATGCATTACTGAAAGCTGGCCATTGCCGCTTCAGTGGGAGTTTGATCCTGGCCAGGGAACTGACCCACATGGCGCGCCAGACCTCTCCGGACCCACCCACTGCTCCCTTCATCAGTGTACTTTGCGATCTGCCTGTTCTGCTCCCCACTCTGACTCTGGTGAATCCTCTCACTGCCCCTGCACCTCTGGCTTGTACCCCAGTTCTGTATGAATAAA
>NW_004567114.1:14449116-14452457 GCF_000260355.1 Condylura cristata
AAAAAAAAAAATCCACATCACTCCAAACATTGGAAAAAGTTAACAAATCTTAATTAGTGGCCTGGGTTTCTGTTCTCTGCAGTTCAAGCAAGAAGAATAAAAAGAGTTACAGTACAATGCAAGATGTTGTGCTGAAATAATTTGCATTCTAAATTGAAGCAGAAACTTAAGGGGAAAAATTATATCTCTTTCAGTATATTTTCAAGCTAAATTTGGGAGACCAGAAAAATCTGAATAAATTATAAAGCCTACACCAAACACCTTAGAAAGTGATTTAAACTGAACCCATTTTTTTTAATGTTCCCAAATGACTATTTGACACCTTGACTTTTATGTGTTAACAACATTCCTAGCTGTTCTTTTTAATTACTGAATCTCTCTATATTAATATTAGATTATAAATACTTTTTCAAAAAGAAAAGAAATAGGCCAAAAGAGATTGAGCCACACAGGAAATGTTAAAAATGGATAATTTACATTCAAGATTTATAGTCTTTTGAACTATTTTGACTCCAGTATCTCTTTCCTCCTGTCTCCTTCACTTTCCTCTCTCATAACTACACAAACACATGAACATTCAGTCCCATAATCTACACTATATATAGACATGTGAGAGAAAGAGAGAAAAAGATGAAGACAAGATTTGAATGGATATGTATTCTATTATTACACAAATATATAGTGAAATCTTTCCTCTCAATTTCCAGGATATCTATTTTAAATCAACAACTTTAAGATTAAAGCAGGGAAAGGGAGAACAAGACAAAGAAGGCTGAGGATGCAGAGGAAGGAGGAGGAGAAGGAAAAGGCATATGAGTCTAGAATGCAAGACAGATAGTTCTGTGCTGCCTTAGAACACCGAGATTAGCATGTATCTCAAAACATGCTCAAAATAATTTGTTTATTCTGTGCAATTAGCATTTGAGGACAATGGTCCTGGCTTGCCTTGTGGTTTCAAGTACATCCTGGAAACTTCTGTCTCCATGCCAACTCCAGTCCATATGGACATTTAGTTTGAAAAGCAATCTCACATGGAAGACTTGCAGCCTGAGCTGCAGATTCTTGCCACCCCATTCTCTGCTTCCCCTCACCTCTCACTATTGCCTTTTTACTCAATGCTTTGTATCTTAATTTTAAGGCAGCAGTTACAGGTACAGACTATGAAGTTCCATGTGGCAAAAAAGAATTTGTTAAGAAGTGTTAGGGTTCTCCAGAGAAGTTTTCCAGAGAAGGGAATCAATAAGATGGATAGATGGAAGGAAGGAAGGAAAAAGGGAAGGACTGAAGGATTAGATAGATAGGTGATATGTGATAGATAGGTAGGTAGATAGATAGTAGATAGATAGATAGATGATAGCTAGCTAGCTAGATAAATGATAGATAGATAGATATAGATAGATAGATAGATAGATAGATAGATAGATAGATAGATAGATAGATAGATAGATGATAGATGATAGGTAGATAAATGATAGAAAGGAAGGTAGATAGTAGGTGTTAATGAAGGTCAAGAAGTCTCAGGACCCTGCATCTACAGGTCAGAGAAGCAGAGAAGTAGTACTGTAATTCTAGGTGAAGTCTAATAATCTGAGATTTTGAGTCTGATGATATAAATCCCATCTAAGTTGGTAAATCCCAGGAATCAGTACAGCAGTGTTTGAAGGCAAAAGATGGCTGTCTCTGGAAAAGCAATAAGAGAAAGAATATGTTCTTCTTTTGCCTGTTTTGGATCTGTTCCAGAATGAATGCTGTCCACCCACACTGGGAAGGTCATCTACTTCATTCAGTCCACTCAATCAAGGTCAGTCTCTCCTGGAAACACATTCAAGACAGACCTAGATGTATTGTTTAACCAGATATCTGGGTATCCATTAACCTAGTCAAACTCACACATAAAACAGACCATCACACTGGAAGCTATGCTTGAATAAAATCTTGCCATGTTTAACAATTATTGGGTGCTATTTTCCTTCACTATTTCACTACTTCTCAATTATTTTTTTCATTTTTTAGAAGACAAATCAAAGATCAGATCACTTTGAAATGTATTTGTCAGCCTTTAAAAAAAAAGATAACTTATTACCAAACACTTTAGTTACTAAATTAATAAACACAGCACACACAAAATTTTCTCCCTTATCCTGACACTTGTGAATGCCAATGTGTGTCTCTATTTCAGGGCCCTCCTGGATTATAAGCAGTCAGAATGAGAAAAACATTTCTGTCATTTAATGTAAATTGCTAAACTCATTGTTTCATCTTCTGCATGAGACAGCATTGCAGTCAGAATAACACATATAAAATACCTGTCCCACAAACTAATGAAGAAGTGCTCTCTCTGGGACTGTCAATTACCTTTCAGTTCTACTAAATTCATTTGAACAACAATCTGTTTCTAAGGCCTGGATTGTTTGAATACACTGAAACATTATGCGTGAGACAACATTGTGGTTGCAGACAGTTACAGTGTCACTGCTATACTGTGTAGCTATAGAGTTTTAGTTTGATTCGATTAAAAAAAAAATCTAGAGCGCTTGGCTTCCTTTGTGTTAAACACTTTACACTGTGCTTAATCACTAAACAAAAAATATACTAACATTAAGATAGATATCTAAACAAAACTTTAACCCAGATAAAAATATGCCTGCATATATATTTTTAGAGATTTATTTAAGTTTAGAGAATTGGGGTACAGGCCAGAGGTGTGGTGGGTGAGAGGATTGGCCAGAGACAGAGTGGGGAGCAGAACAGACAGATCAACTGAAATACACTGCTGAGGGGAGCAGCGGGTGGGTCAGAAGAGGCCACACTATGTGGCCAAGGATCTAACTTGTGCTGCTGTGGTTTCAGAGACCTTCATAATTTGGAGCTTGATATGCAGGAAGAGCCCATGCCTGCATATTTTTTCTATCTTGTACTGAGTATTGAGTCTCCTTTCCTGTTATGTCTCCTCCAAAAACCTACATCTGTAAATACTAAAGGATTTTTTCACTTGTTCTTTATCTCCTTGCTTTGCTTTTTTCTTACCATTCTCCCTCTATAAATTTCCTTTGACTATTTTTAAAGTTTTACGTTATTTGTTAAGGTAATGATATTTATGAAATAAATATTTTCTAGTCTATATCATTCATGCTGTCACTGTTCACAGGGCTCCCAGGGAAGATTTTAACTTGAAATATAGAGAAGTTGATAACACAATTACACTCTCTGGAAAAGGCATCCCTAAGCCACCACTATGCAATTTGGATAATTTTGATGAGGATATCTTGACTTTTCAACAAATCCTAATATTGGTTCTCAAGCATTCACATCAGAAGAAAAAGCTAAAATTAAGTTGAGTA
>NW_004567114.1:14452557-14464266 GCF_000260355.1 Condylura cristata
AAAGAAAGAAAGAAAGAAAGAAAGAAAGAAAGAAAGAAAGAAAGAAAGAAAGAAAGAAAGAAAGAAAGAAAGAAAGAAAGAAAGAAAGAAAAGGATCTGTAATGAAGAAAGAGAAAAAGCCAGGGATCTAATCATGCCCATGCCCATATTTGACCAGTTGGGGCTCAAGCAGACACATAGGATAGGACAGAGTGAAAGAATTAAAAAGAAATAGTGCTATAGTCTGGAAAGCATTATAAACTCAGAGATAAACCCTCATCTAGAGTGTGCCCATATGTTTTTATTACATGGGACACTAAGTAGCTTTTATTATTTAAGCCAGTTGGAGCTTTCTATAATTTGCAGACAATTAATTGATTCACTCTCAATGCAAGTCATTTAATTTTTTTTTAAATGCCTCCTACGTCTATAAAGTTTGACTATGGCTTGGCTGAGTATAGCGATTTTGGCACTTACTAGTTAAGTGACTTTAAGTAAGTTACTTACCGCCTTACAGCTTGAGTTTTCTCTTCTGTGCAATAGATATTATAGTGTAATTATATATTTTATGGAGTTATTTAGATTCTTTGGTAAAATATGTAAGTTATTAGAAACTATATGAAATGCATCATCATTACTATCAGCAAACAAGAAAGATTTGGGTGTGGCTATTCATGGAAACAGAAAATGGGGAACACTAGAAGCTGTGGGTGTAGAAAGGCAGGGCTTTTTATCACCCTGGGCAATCCCGATGATCCCTGTACTCCAGGGTCAGGTCAGTGGAACGCCATGTTGATAAGGTTAGAGTTCTAAGTGGGAACTGGGTTATGTGGACTCACTCTCCCTGAAGCCCATAATCCAGTCTTCAGTTTGACTCACCCTTCTCTGTCAATAAAGAGGCCAGGATCCTACACTGAGGAGGATCCTGCTTAGTGCAGCCTATGCCACAACTCCTGTGTTGTTTATGCAACAGACAACACTGCTGTAAACAGCAACCAGTGGAAAGAGGCCTTTGCCAATTGACTACCAGTGATCCTGCCCCCTTGGAAAGAGCCTCTTGCCACCATTCACTGAACAATATTTATTGCACATTTACTCTGTGCCACCCACCATTCAATGTGTTTGAATAGGGTGGTGAGCACAGTGACAGCATCACCTGCTTTCAGATGGCTGATCTTCTAAAGACAATGGTCAATAAAACATGGACATCATGTTCTATGGTGAAGAGGACCAGAACTATTAAGCAAGGTAGGGTAATTTGAGAATAATCATATTTAAGCTCATCAGGGAGATTTGCATCACTGAAATGTGAGATTTGTGCAAGGTTTGACAATGTGGACAAGTGAACCCTGCAAATATTTGGCTGAAGCTCTTCCAGGTAAAGGCATGATGTGCTATAAGAACTGGAGGCAAAGACAACCCAGTGAGCTCAAGAATTCAAGGAGGTATTAGTGTGGGATGGGGGATCAGTCATGAGATCCTACAGGTTATGATCATAGACGGCTACCTAGAGACAAAATGTTAATGTCCTTAAACATGAGGCTCTGCTGTTTGTCCTTGTTTTGCTTTCATTATATAACATCAGTTTATGATTCAAATATTTAATAGTTTTATATTTTTGAACTCTACAAATGGGAAGAAAAGATATTCCCTTCCCTACTACCATTGCAACTAATACCCAATGCAGGAAAATATCATTTCTTCACTAAATGACAGTCTTAAACAATTTATGAATAATTTCCCAGTTGCCCATGTGAACCCTGGACTTACTGATTGTTTAGATGAAGGTTAGGGGCTTTTTTCTGTTCCTGCTTTCCAACCAACCCCAAATAGTTGGATCACTCTCTTCCATACCTTTCATTATTAGATTTGTTTGTATGTCTGTTTTTTTTTTTTTTTTCATGAAAGAATTGGAATACAGGTCAGCAGGTCAGAGGTGCAGGGGTTGAAAGGAGACACCAGAGACAGAGTGTAGAGCAGAACAGGTGTATCTACTGAAGCCCACTGCTGGGGGGAGCTGCAGGTGAGACAAGAGAGGTCTGCTGCGCCATGTGGGTCATCTCCCTGGCCAGGGATTGCACTCAGACCAACCAGGGATAATGCTGAGACTTAACTCATAGGCCACCACCAGGGAAGTCTTCTATATTAGATTTTTAAAATAAACTATAAAAGTATACATTTTTATTTTTCCTCCAATAACTAAGACATTATTCTTGACTCTCCATTTAGAAAAGCTGCTCTATGAGAAGAATTTATCTTACTCTCCTAGATCTCCCACCTAATGGAAACTTCCACCTTAAGATCTTCTATATTTTTACTGTAATAATTTCAAGGCTGGTAACATTTACATGCTTGTCTATGATGGTAATTAAATTTGAAATCAATAAACATAGCCTATTATGTAAATATTCCTCACTGATAATTGCATTTTCTCTTAGCTCTAGATTCCTTCCACATCTCCATTTCTCAGATCCCAAAGTTTTTTTCTGTTTAATTCTAAAATAATGTGTCTTCATTTCCTTTATTTTTATTCCTTCTATTTCCCTCAACAGCATAAACTCCACAGAGCTAACCCTGCTTTCCTCCTCTGCGTCTCCGACTATAGTCTTGCTTCTTCCTTCTTCAGTACATGCATGTGTCTGTCACTGTTTCAAAGACATGTGGGGTCTTCTCTTCTTTTCTAGCCTTGTTTTCTTCTCTACTCTTCCTGAACTCCAATTTTTCTGTCTCAACTCAACCCTCTTTTGTCCTGAATTCATCAGCTTCTTTGAAAAATTTTAAATAAAAAGAAAAATTTACTGAGATATCTAAACCTGTGCCTTCATTGGCTTCCTGGTGAAAGAATTCATTTTCCTTAAAATGGACATTTAACTCACTAATTTGATTCTTTGGATTCCAAAAGAGTTCAATGTTTTGTTGCATACATTTTGTTTTAAATATTTATTTATTTATACATATGATACTGGGGTATAGACCAGAGATAGAGAGGTGATGAGATGATTCACAGAAACAGAGTGGGGAACAGAACAGGCATGTTAATGAAGTACACTCCAGAGGGGAGCAGTGGGCGAGACAGAATAGGTCTGCTGCAACATGTGGTTCACCCACTGGCTGGAGATTTAAGGCACAATGAATCAGATGCAACTTTGTAGTTCTGTGCTTCAACCTGTTGAGACACCAGAGAGGGCCCTGCTGTATGGAATTATTTAATTCATTTTGTTGGCAATTCAAAGATCTGTTCCAACTGAAGCTATGTCTTTCTGCTATTGAAAATTTATGCCACAATGTATTTTCTATGCCTGTGTGTTTGCTTTTGTAATATTCTTCCAAGAAATGTTACATTCAGTTAATAGATCCTAGATTTATCTTCTATGTTTTAATTTTTGCTCATATTTTATGTCCCTTAATTTTATTGTACTTTCTGGATTTTAATAGGTTTTCTTTAAATCCTCATATTATTTGAAAACAATTGTCAACTAAATTTTTACTCCAATGAAAAGTAGTTCACAAAGTGAGAGCGTAAATTGTGGACTGACAGGTACAAATCTCCTTCTGACACTTACTAACTATATTACAAGTGATTAAATCTCTCTGTGCTTTGGTTCCCTAATTGGTAAGTGAATATACTATCACTATGGAATGAACTAAATAATGAATCTGTGAAAAGGGCTTTAAACAGTGGATATGAATCTATCCTCAAAAAGTATAATCTGTTATTATTATGGTGTTTAAAGTTTATTTTATTTATTTTTTTAAAGATTTATTTATTTATTCATACAGAACTGGGGTACAGGCCAGAGATGCGGAGGGTGAGAGGATTCACCAGAGACAGAGTGGGGAGCAGAACAGGCAGATCTACGAAGTACACTGCTGAGGGGAACAGCGGGCGGGTCAGGAGAGGTCTGCCACGCCATGTGGATCTCCTCCGGGGCAGGCAGGAATCGAACTCATGCGGAAGTGGCTTAAGCTTCTTAGTGCAGTGCTTTAACCCGCTGCGCCACCAGGGAGGGCCCCAAGTTTATTTTATTTTTAATGTATCACACTTACTATTTTCAATCCAGAGAACAAAATACACAAAATTACCTGATATTGAGAAAGAAAGTAAATCCTGATCACATTTAATTTAGGATAGGTAGACATGCCAAGGTGTCCTTCAGCCCCAATTTAGCATTTGACTCAAATTTGACTCAAATAGTTCATTTTAAAGTGATGTGTTGCTATTAATGATGGCATTAAAATGACCAGGGTTGGTTTAGTAGACCTTTGTACTTCCAGCACTTCCTTGGCTTTTTAGAGAAAATTAGGAGACATGTGAGCAGTGAACAGTCTTTAATTTGGCATGACGGTAAACGGTAAGTATTAAGGATGGGAGTGACAGTTACAAATCTCTTTTTCCCAACCCTTTCCAGATGACTAGCTAGGCTGGGCTAGACAGTGTTTGTTGAGGAAAGGAAGGATCCTCTGGCAGGGTTTGGTGTCATGCCTCTCATACCTCTCCGCCACCCCTGTCCCTGTCCCATTGGTGACCATGTTAACTTCCTAGGATATCTGTTAGGTGAGGAGCACTTGACTAAGAAGCTGATCAACATCATAAAATAAAGAGGATCTCTTTACTTCTTATTTTGCTATTTCCCCAATTTCTTTGGAAGAACTTTTGTAAAGGACATTTTCTTTAATATTTTCTATTCTTTTCTATTCTGTAAGATAATCATGCAACTAGTCTGTCATAACAATACGAACAGTAAAAAAAAAATAGATTACTACAAAATGATAACTAAAAACATTTAAAAATGTATGTAATCATTTTAGAGCATTTTCCACCTAATGTACCCAGGTTTGAAGAATTAATTCTGGGGTTATTCCATTTGTGGGCCAAACTTAAGGCTTATCTCATTTTTCCCCCAAATAATCCATGATCTATGAATGATTATTAATTTTTCAATTGTTTTGGAAAATAGAAACAGATAACCATTGCATTAAAAGAAAATTGTATAAAATTTCATATATCAGTGCTCATAGGTAAACTTTTATTAGAATACAGCCTCAATCAGTGTTTTGTATTATTTATAACTATTTTCCTATACAAAAAAATGAGTCATTTCCTAGGGATAATGTAGCCTCAAAGACTAAAACATTTAGCAACTATCTGAGCCTTTATAAAAGAGTGTGTCATCCCTTCTACGCTAGAGTATTTGATAGTCTATAAGAATGGTCATTCACATGCACTAGTAAGTAACCATATTGGTTATTTATTGTGCCTCCCTGGTGGTACCAAGGGTTAAGTCTCAGTGATATGAAGCTCTCCACAATCACTATAGCACAAGTGTGATCCCCAGCCAGGGAGCTCATTCACATATGGCACAGCAGACCTCTCCTGTCTCCCCAGTGTTCCCCTCAGCAGTGTATCTAAGCAGTGTATTTCTGTCTCTGGTGAATACGCTCATCCCCACACCTCTGGCTTATACCCCAGTTATTATATGCCTAAATAAATAAAATATTAAAAAAATAAGTAACCAGATTATCCATGCAATATTTAATTAAACTATTTCTTGTTCCATAAACTTGTTGCTAAAATCTAAAATTACTGAGATTGCAAATATGAGGGTCAGAGACTGGATCTTGGTAAATTTACCAACTTAATGGGTTCCATCTGGTAAGTCTTTTTGGGTTATTGTACAATAGACATTTTTTCTGAATCATCCAATGATGCCTTTTATCATGTCTTTAATTTGCCATTTTTCAATTACACTATTTACAGAAATATTCCATGGTTCATTATCTATTTAGAAACTCATAGCTTTGAAATTACTTAGGATGACAGGCATGCTATATTGCCAAGCTTGTGAACAGGTGTTACTTACACTATGGCAATCTTTCTTAAGTGCCATTATTCATGCATTATTTAAAATAAGAGTAGATCAACAACAAGGTCTGCAAAACATTTATAGTTTTTTTTTTTTTTTTAACATTCAAATGTAGGGGAGAAAAAAGAACAGACTTCTTAGTATGACGGTCTTCAACATTTGGGCCACTGAGGGTGTAATGCTATCAATTTTCCATCTGTTTGATTACCATCACAGCTACTTTATGCTTAGCTAATTAAAATTAAGTGTGAAGTTGCGCCGTTGTTGCGTAGATATAGCACCATTCAAACAATTGGTTTAGATAATTAAGGAAAGCAAATTTAGTTTGGAAACTAATGTTAAAGCCCCATATATAGAGAAAAACTGAAACAGTATTCACTTGAGCTATCTAGATTAAGACCGGTTCACTTGTAATGTATACTCTATAGTTAGTAGTGGTTCCAGGGGGTGGAAATACAATTTTCAGTCACAATATACAGAAAGAAAAGAGGTTAAGTTGACAGCATCATTCCAGACTGCTTGTTCACTTTTAATAATATGCTTAGTGCAGTTTTTGAATATATGGCAAGTGTACATGGTGCATTCATAACAACCCTACAAGGTAGGCATATCATCCTTTTGTGCAAGGGAGGAGCCTCATGATTAGAAAAGTGAGGCACCTACATTATAAAGCATATCAAAAAATCAAGGCAAGATTATCTGAAAAAAAATAAAAAACGTTTATTCTTCCCATTTCAGTCCATCAACTCTTTTAAAAATTCATATACTTTATAATCAGTAATACCTGTAGCCCATCTGAAAGACTATAGTACGTCTATATGTTTACAACACCCTCAAATTTGATTCATATAGCTCCCAAATTTTTAAAACCATTTCCTGAGAAGTGTTACCAGAGAGTTTGGGAGTTTAAACCAATTTTTCCCTTTTGAATTTACAGAGCAATGAAGTATTATGGAATTGTATATAAAAGGAGTTATTTTTGGTAAGATTAACACCTACCATTCCTCAAATTGCACACAAGGAAAGCCAAAAAAGGTTACCTATATATCTCTCTGTTAGAAGAACAAATATATATATATATAATTCGTTCTAAGGAAGATCTTAACTGAAGGCATACTTGGAATTCAAGAAGCAAGTGAAAAGCATTTGGATGCATTTTAAGAGATAATTGCTACCAAATAATTTATGGGTGCAGAGCAATACCCAAGGAGAAAATACCACTAGTTATAACCTAGTAAATTAAAACCAAACAGTCTACATGCCTGGTATCGTGTTTAAGATTAATTGGATCATAGCAGAAAGTGCACATTATGAAGATCAAATACTAGGGGAAAAGTCATAAAGTTTGAAAACATATCAGTGTATCTTTATCTTTGCAGATGCCTTTTATTTATTGTCAGTGTAAACAGATGTTAATGACATTGTAAGAGCTTTTGAGAAAGAGAGAAAGAGCAAATTTCTCTAAAGATAGTTAGAAAAAAAGTTTAATAAGAAAATCTTATAGCTTACATTTACAGAAAACGTATTTTCTCCTCTAAAACCAATTTTTTTCTGCATTAAGACTGAAAGCTCATTCTGAACTTTAAGAACAAAGACATAGGATAACATTAGAGGGAAAAGGGAAGGATGGGAAGAGAGGCTGTTTAGATTATTTCATCTATTTATTAGATAATGCTTTTGCATTTAGTTGGTTTAAGGAGTACAGTTTTCTTTGAGTCATGCTATTTAGAATAAAACAATATTACCTCAATGAGATTTTGCTATGAAATATTTATCTAAAGAATGAACAAGCAACGTTATTTAACTCTTGCTTGTTGTATATTTATCTCCTTTACTTTGCTGGTACATAATATATCATACCAAGTTTTAAGTTCCGTTATTCTAAATCACACTGAATTATTGAGGGACCTCTTTCATGCCAGACAATAAGCTAATCACACTAGGAACCATACATTCATCTCAGTATGTCATTACTATTCTATATGTATTCGAGGAACACAAACTACTCAGGATGAGAAAAAATGAATCCATGAATCATGTAGAGTACAGGTATCGTACCTTTGTCATGCTGAGGTTTTGGACTGGATAGTTCTCTGTGCCATAGAGCCATCCTGTGTCTTTAAGGATGTTTACAGATCAGTATACCTAACTACTACACACCTTCATAGGTCACAAACTTAAAAATATCTTCATATAATGCTAAATGTCCCTTATTTACAGGGAGAGTGGAAGAATAAGAGGGTGGATAAAAGTATCCTCAGTTGAGACCAAAGAACCTTTGTTCTTTCCTTTTCCTCATCCAGGGATCGTGTATTAGTCACACAAAAATTCCTAAATAAATGGGTGGCATAAATGTATCATAAGCAGACTATGCAAGAGTCCCTGGTGCTCTGAGTGAGATACCTGAACATACCCATGACCAGACACACAGGGTTAGTCACATATCCTAAAGGGAAAAGTATATAAGCACTAAAAGATCTTTAATTCTTTAAAGTTCAAGGTGTTTATTTGGTGAAATTCCACCTAAAAAAAAATCACAGAGAACAGGAAGATATTTCTACTAACAGAGAACAGGATTCTTTGATGACTGGGGTATACTGATCAACCCACAAGGAGCATCAAGGAAGGAAAAAAGCCAGTTTGAGCAGTTAATTGGCCTTGGCAAGGTTGTAGAAGGTCACCAGAGGTCTGAAACCAAGGAAGAGAAGAAAAAGAAAACCTGTGTGTCAGACAGCAGGACTGGTCAAGCTAGTATAGTATCCAGGGGCTGAAGACTGTATCTCCTCACTGAACCTCACTGACAGAGAGCGATGATGTAGAAAGGGTGTCTAAAAGCACATCCTCAACAACCCCAGAAGGCTTGCAGAGTGACTGCAGGGGAAAGAAAACTTGAATGGGGCATCGGTGGGTAGAGTTAATCCCCTATATTTACACAGTTAAGGCTACCAAAGAGCAGAAAATATCCCAATGATTAAAGCTTGTGAATTAGATAATGTATCAATGCCCATCTGGTATTAATATATTAAGAGAAAATTGTGTCCTTTAAATAGCTACAAAGACTTATTTTGTGAGTTTTCTTTGAAACAAACAAGCCTTATAAAACATTTGCTTAAAGTAACACCTTAAACCAATAAAAGATATTCAACACAGGCATGAAATACATAACCTAGTTGGTAATGAAATAAAATAATTGTCTTAAAAGTAATTCACAGGATCAGGATTCACATTTAAGATAGTATCAGTCAAAATTTGCTGAGGTTCAAGATATTTAATATAATTAATAAGCACAATAAACATAAAGTGTACTCCAGTAGATGTACAGATACATAAACTGTGATTCCTCCAGACAATAGACTATTTTTAGCAGTAGGTAGAAATGAATTATCAATAGAAAAATGGAGAGGTCCCTTAAAAATGTGTATTATTAAGAGAAGTCAACCTGAAAATGCTAACTACTTTATGATTCCAACTAAATGACCTTCTAGAAAAGACAAAAATACAGAGACTAAAAAGATCAGAGGTCACCAGGAATAGTGGAGGGAGGCAGGGAATAATCAGATAAATAACTTTTTTTTTTCTTTTTTTAAGATTTACTTATTTATTTGTTCATACAGAACTGGGGTACAGGCCAGAGGCTCAAGGGCGGCAAGAAGCTTCACCAGAGACAGAGAGGGGAGCGGGACAGGCAGATGGATGAAGTACACAGCTGAAGGGAGCAGTGGGCGGGTCAGGAGAGGTCTGCCATGCCAGGTGGTCACCTCCAGGGCAGGCGGGAATCGAACTCATGCCGAAGTGGCTTTAGCTTCTCAGTGCTGTGCTTTCACCTGGTGCACCATTAGGGAGGGCCAGATAAAGAACATATTTAAGAGAATGAAATTCTCTGTATCTTAATGAAGTATGTCATACATTCGTGCAAACCCATGGAATATACAATACCAAGAGGGAGTATTCACACACACACACACCGCATACACACACGTGTGTGTGTGGTGTGTGTGTGTGTGTATATATATATATATTTTTTTTACATCATTCTTCATTTTTGTACAATGTATGCTTTTTCATCTTGCTTGTAGTCCCTGTGGAATTCCCACCACCACTTCACCCATGTGCCATCACCACAGTCCCTTGTGATCTTCCTACTCCTGTTTTGATCCTACTCCCCTCAAGGGGGAAACTTAATGTTACCTTGGACTTGGGTGATTAGGAGGTGTGGGTGAAGGTTTCTCAATTTTAACAAATGGGTTACTGGCGGGGAACACTAACAGCAGAGATTGCATCCTTGTAGGGGAAGAAATGGTTGTGAAATTTCTGTACTTTCCTACCCATTAGACATTAAACCTAAAAATGCCCTAAAAATTGAATTAACAAATATCCTTGGAAGAGAGCATATCATGACCAACGTCAACACTTTGAAAAGAACTTGTCAACAGTGCATGGCAGTGTCCAGGATCAAACACAGGCCATTTGCACCAGAACCCTGATCGCAACAGACAGCTCAGTACGAATCATCTAGTCCTTTATTATTCAGTGGCACCAATAAATCAAATTATCCAATAACAGCTGTGAAATATTATATTTTTCTTTTATAAAAATGTTCACAGAAAAATATGAACATGAACAGTTGGCAATTAAAAAAAAAAACTTGCAAATCAAGTTGTAGCAAATTTTGTGATTTTGACCTTTTCATCCCTATTCACCTGTCACCTTACCCTGGTAAAACATATATAAATCTACAGAAAATTCCGACAAGACCACATTAAGGAAAAGTGATTTCCCTTCCCTTCTCATCTCAAAAAGCCACTTATTTTGATTGTACAATCAAAGAAATATCAATTTTTCCCAGCTAGTCAATTTTCCTTAAACATGTTTCATTCTGAAGCCAACCATTTGGTATTATTTTGTTTTAGATGGCTATTTTTACCATCTTTTATTTCTAAATACTATTACTATGAAAAGAAAATAGAGTATAAATTACAATTTCTGAGTATATGAGTTAATGTCATTCTGTGTTATAAAGGGTGTTGTCAATTTTTTTTTTTTTTTGCTCCATTCTTTAGGGAACTTGAGTAAGTGAATCATTTATAAGGAAGACAAACTCAATTTGGCTATTCAGCATTAAATTTAATTTGGGGGAAATTAAGCATTTATTCATTTTAAAAATCTTCTAATGAGAACTTACTGTGCTCCAGAGACAGCATCAAGAGTACAAAATAAATAAAACAAAAATTCTACCCTCTAGAAAACACAGCAGAATATTGGAGAGATAAATAGATGTAACTTATTCCAGTCCATGTGGCAATATATATGACGTACTTATTAACATGATGCATGCAAGGTGGGTCCTCCCTGGTGGTACAATGGGTTAAACAAGGCACTACAAAAAAGCTGGCTGCAGTCACTTGAGCACTAGTTTGATTCCCACCCAGGGAGCTGACCCACATGGTGTGGCAGATTTGTCCTGTCTCATCTGCTGCCCCCCTCAGCAGTGTCCTTTGTCCATATGCCTGTTCTGCTCCCTATTCTGTCTCCGGTGAATCCTCTCACTTTCCCTGCTCCTCTTGCCTGTACCCCAGTTCTGTATGCATACATTAAATAAATCATTAAAAAAAGAAAACATGATGTATGAAAGATAAGTAGAAGATATTTAAATTAAGTTCAAAGGTGAACAGGGCATTCAGAAGATCATTGTTAGGGTGACTTGCAAGAAGGGTGAGCCATTTTTTTAATGATTTTATTTATTTATTCATACAGAACTGGGGTACAGGCCAGAGATGAGGGGGGTGAGAGGATTCACCAGAGACAGAGCAGGTAGCAGAACAGGCAGATCGACAAAGTACACTGCTGAGGCGGGTCAGGAGAGGTC
>NW_004567114.1:14464366-14492280 GCF_000260355.1 Condylura cristata
CTGTGCCACCAGGGAGGGACAGGGTGAGCCATTTTTAAACCTCTATCTTGGGGGCTTTCGAGAGCTCACTGCTTCAAGAATTTTTTGGCCCTGCTGCAGAGCAATGGATGAAATGTTTATGCAATGGTTTGAATGTTTATGTTCCCCTAAAATTGACAGTTTAGCATTCTAACCTCAAAGGTGATGGATTACAGGTGGAGCTTTAGGGAGAGTCCTTCAGTCACGAGGGCAGGTCACATGGTGATGCAAGGGCATATCATAAAGATTTCAGAGAGAATTGTTCCCCCTTCCAAGATGGAAAGATTTAGCTAGAAGTTGTCCCAAGTCCATGATTTTTTGTTATAACATTCAGAACAGTCTAAGACAGGTCATATCAGCAGGAGAAACCCATTATCTTCCACCAATCCTACAAGTCTCAATATCAACATCTTTCCTCACAAACACTGAACTGTTAACATGGTCTTCCCAGTTTATCCTTTAATCTGAAAAGAGGATTGATAGTTTCCCCAAATCCAGGATCTCCTATGGCGTGTAAGTCCCATAGGACTTGAAGACTTGTTCACCAGTCTTCCCTTTTGTGTCCACAGTGCTGTTGTTTCTTTTTTTAAGATTGATTTATTTATGCATACAAGAACTGGGGTACAGACCAGAGGTGTAGGGGGTGAGAGAATTCACCAGAGACCAAGTGGAGAACAGAACAGGCTGATTGACTGAAATATACTGCTGAGAAGAGCAACAGGCAAGACTAGAGAGGTCTGTTGCGCCATGTGGGTCAGCTCCCTGGCTGGGGATCAAGCTTGTGCTGCAGTGGATTCTGATATGAATTCAGTAATATTCAGGGGAATGCCTCAGGGGAAACAGAATGAAGAGTGTAGATAGAAGTTTCCTGAAAGTTATGGCAAAAGGGGAAGACAGCAACACATTTGTTTAAAATATATGCTGACATTGCCTTTTTATTTAATTGTAACTGGGGTAGTGAAAGGCTTCACCAGAGACAGAGCGGGGAACAGAACAGGCATATTGATGAGGTACATTGCTGAGGGGAGCAGCGGGCAGGTCAGGAGAGGTCTGTGGCACCATATGGGTCACCTCTGGGGTGGGGATCCAACTCATGCAGAAGTGGCTTTAACTTCTTAGTGCTGTGCTTTAACCTACTGCACCACCAGGGAGGGCCTAACATTGCCTTTTTAACAGATAGATCACTGAGGACCACAAATCAGGAAAGATGATAGGCAAGGAGGTTAAACAGAAGTTAGGAATCAGTTAATATTCTAGGAAGAACCCAAATAATGGAAAAGAATGGCAGACTAGAATTAATACTAGCAAGCAAGCAAGATAGGTCTTCATGTAGGAAACTGAAGTTTCTTGAGTTACAGCCTGTGTCTCACTGTCCGCCACTGTAGTCCCAGGGCCACCGCAGCAGAGCACATTTGATAAACTTCCAGGTGAATGGAGAAAAGCTGATCAAACTGTGATATCAAAGAGTTTATTTACCAAAGAGCTAATCTGTTATATCTACAATTTGTTTGTAAATCTCATTAAATCAAAGAGGTACATTCTCTTTCTGACCTCTCAATCCCTCCACCATGCCCTATCCAAAGACATTCAAGAAAAGAAAGGAAAAGTGACATACGCAGATTCTGCCTGCAAGGTGACATTGGGGCTGATTTTAAAACTAGAGATACCAAATACTCGACCTTGAGCCCTACCCTGTGGATAGGTACAGATGCCCACCAATTGCCATATATTTGCTCAAACCTTATCTTTACCTAGACTTGGGTAGTTGCACATGTTAGTATTTTTTTTTTTTGTGTGATAATTCTCAAGAAAAACAAACCAATAGAATATAGAGATAGTGTATAAGGGGAATTTATAGCAATTGACTCACACAACTACTGATGCTAAATTCTACAACCCCTCCCCTTTGCAAGCTGGAGGATCCAGAAAGCCAAGAGTATAGTTCCAGCCCCAGTGTGAAGGCCTGGAACCAGGAGAGCAGATGAGAAAAGTCCAATCTAAGGTTAAAGGCAACAGAAGCAGGAGGGTAGGAGAAGAGGTATCCAAGCTCAAGCAAAAGTAGCAATTTTACATTTCTTCTGCCCCTTTGTCCTATATTCAAAATATAAGTGCATTACCAAGAGTTATTGAAGGACCCCAAACTGCTAAGGGGTACTCTTTCTAAAAATGTCTCTGGCTATCTGTGCATAAAATGGGAAGAGAGCAGACATTCAGTGTGAACTATTTATAACTGGAATTAGTGTAAAGAAAGAGAGGGTAAGAGAGAAAATAAATGATATTCCTAATAAGCTCTGAAATTATTCATTCCCTTCCTCATGGGCGTAAGTCTTATCAGAACATTCAGCCCATATCCGGGCAGTTGAGATCCAAAAGATAGCCACAAATCTAAAGCCCCAAATATTTGCCACAAGTTTGGGGAGTTTACAACAAGAAACCTTATGCAAGCTCCAGATAACTGTGACAGAAGAAGAAACCCAAAAATCAAAATTCATATATTGTAAGTTCAAAATAATGACGGTAATTGCCACTGCCTCTCCATGTATGTTTCATGTATGTTCCAAGATTTTTCCTCCAAGTATCTCTTCTTTCTAGCTACCCCCCAGTCGGCACAGCATGTTTGGAATCATAGTACAGACAAGATGCATGTGCATAGAGGCAGGAAAAATGGTGGCTGTTTACTGGCTCCAAAGCTCTTCTCTCTGTCATTGAGATGTATTCTCTGATTAATGGATTGGATGACACAAAACCACATCAGTTTTCTGGGTACCCCATAGAACAGTCAAGATGACACATGAAATTAACACATCATATTTCCTTGGAGTTTTGCAGATAGTTTCCAATTTACAACTTAACTACATCGCTTAATATTATAAATATTAATTCAGTGTAACACATTATCACAAAATGTAGGATTTGAAACAGTGGCATCATTTATTTTACTCACTAGACTGCAATTTGGGAATAGACTGACAAGGATAGATCTCTCAGCTCCATTTGGCATCACTTGTGATTCTGAGATTGTCTGAAACGTTGTTCACATCCATATCTGGTTAGAAGTAAGTCTGAGCTGGGGCAGTCAAAGGAAGAAGCACATGTGGTCGGAGCTTCCTCACAGTATGGAGATTGTATTGCAAGAGTAAAAGTCCAGAAGAGAAAAAGAAAGATAGGAAGAGGTGAGGGAAAGGGAGGAGAGGAAGGAGTAAAAAACATGAGATAGGACAGAAGAATGGAGGGAGGAGGAGACAAGATGGAGGTTGTGGAGCGTGGGGGCAAAGAGAACAATATCACCTTATATAACCTAGCCTCAGGAATTGAACAGCATGTCTTCTGCCCAATTTTATTCATTAGAATAGATCATTAATACCAGTCAGTGTTCAAAGGGTAATTAGACTCTATCTTTTGACTGAGAAGTCAAAGTTTTAAAAGAGCAGAAATAGTTCTGTTGATATTTTTGAAAAACACAATCTTTCTCACAAATTATTATACTGTTAGGATAGTCCATTAGAAGGGGAATGTAGATGATTTCTAGTTATGGAAAATGATGCTTGGTTTTTAAGCACTGATAATACCAGTAACAGGTTTATTCATCACTGGCACCATGATAGCACTTAATTCTCATTGTAAACCTGTGAGATATTATGTTTATTTTATAGTTGCAGTAAAAAAAAGGCAGTAACTTGCACAGCGATACATGTCTAACCAGTGATGGAGTTCAGAAAACCCACATCCACCCTTAGATACTACAATTCACTGTCTTTCTAGATGGAGTCATGGATGAAATAAAGGTTTTTCTTATGCTATAAACTATGTTGACAGTTTGATCTTCCTTCTTTTCATATACATTCTTTCTGGTTGCATGTTCCAGAACATCACCAGTTAGTTTGATTGTGCTGATAATATGGTCATTGAGAAACTGAACTTCATGCATTTTGACAAATA
Organism: Condylura cristata; assembly: GCF_000260355.1. NCBI lineage: Eukaryota > Metazoa > Chordata > Mammalia > Eulipotyphla > Talpidae > Condylura > Condylura cristata. The sequence goes on from NW_004567114.1 coordinate 14,468,324, forward strand.
GACTACCAGTTCTTAGAAAGAATTAGCAGCAAACAAACTTATAGTTTATCAATACTCAAGAAAAAATTACTTAGAGTGAACTATGTGAAGAAAGTGTTTGATATATATTTGATATGTATTCCTAAAAAGCTATTTCATCATAATTGACCTAAACTCTTTTTTTTTTTCATAACTGAACATGATCTATATGAAAATAACAGTATATATAATATAAAAGGGAAGTTGGGGCATATTGGAAAGAGATAAAGTATATCCCCTTCCTTATTAAAATGGCCTCAGAATGTATTCTTGAAATATTGCTTATGAAAGCTCCAAATGCTTAGTGAAATTTTATGTTTTAATAACAGGTGGCCTCAAATGCAAACACAAGTTTAAAATATTCTAGCTTCATGAGATTATTCTTTATCAAGGCACTAATATAATTCAAAAAGCTACTCTGTTAAGACCAATAAAATCTGGATAATTGACATCATTACAAAGTAATGTTAATGTTCCCATTTTTCAGCATTGTAGTTATTATCATAAAAATATTTCACAAGAGACATTTTGCATCTGACACATAAAATAAGAATGGCCCTTGACTTTTAAAATTTATGGTAGAAATTGGGCAACAGAAAACTTGTAGAAATTTCAATGCAGTTGTGACAATTTCTATACTTTTTTGAAAACCGACTTTTGTATGCAAGAGCTCATAAGAAAACAACTGAACTTTTTGCATGTTGTTACTACAATCTGATTACTTTTTCTACTATTTATAATATGTCTAGTGCAAAGAAAATATCATCTGTGATTTGGTATTTGAATACTGATATAAAATATATTGTGTTTCAGCTTGACATAAAATTGTTATGTTAAATAAGTTAACATTGCTTAACATATGTTGGTTGTATTTCAAAATGATCTGGTTCCCTTTAAAATGTCAAATTGTTGAGTCATTTTTAGAATATACCAGTAATTCACTCAGACAACCTGGTTTGTAGGTGAATGGATAATAAGAAACAGCTGGGTCAGCTATTCTGCCATCAAAAGATATCATTATGAAAGAGAAAGGTTTAGAGATGCAAAGTTACAGAAAGTTAGAATAAAAATGCACCAAAAAGGCTCAAACCAAGCTGATATATTTTGTAGATAAGGAAAGTATAATTAAGAGATTATAACTCACCCGATGTCACACAGCTAGATCTGTACCTAGAATCCAAGTCTCTTTTTTCTTTAAATATATATATTTATTTATTTATGTATACAAGAACTGGGGTACAAGTCAAAGAGACAGGAGGTTATGGTGAGAGGATTCACCAGAGACAGAGTGGGGAGCAGAACAGGCAGAGATACTGAAGTTAACTGGTAAGAAGAGTGGGCGAGACTGGAGAGGTCTACTGCACCATGAGGGTTAGCCCCCTGGCCAGAGATAGAACTTGTGTACACTGGCTGGTGAGAGCTTTGTACTGCTGCACTTTAACCTGATGCTCCACCAGAGAGGGCACAACTCTGAGGCATCCAAGGCATGTTCTATTATGCCTTACTATCTGGATGAAAATACATTGCAAAATATCCCAAAAGTATGATCCTTCTAATAACACTATTTTTCTCAGAAAAAAAAAAGAACAGCAAACACATATACACAGTTTCTCTGACATATTAGCTTTCCAAATAAAATAAATAAAAACATTCTAACAAAATTAACTGTAGAGCTGTAGCTAATCCCAGCAACAGGCTTCTGAATGAGCTAAAACCCTAACACTTCTTTTTCCTTTTCCTTTTCCTTTTCTTTTCCTTTTCTTTACAGCAGTGCAGGCTTCTGGTGCTTTAAAGTTGTAGTACATTAACTAGTAACTAGCCAAAAAATATCAAATGATAATCCCTGTAATTTGCAGATATTATCTTATTTAGGAAACGGGTCATGACAATATAATTAGGAATCCTGCAATGGGAAAACTGCCCTGGAATATTAGGTTCACCCTACAGGCCCTCATGATGACATTTATAAGAAAGAGGCGAGGGACCAGGTGCAAAGGGGACAGTGATAAGGTTAGGACTACTGTCACAAGTCAAGCATATGGGGGTTCTCCATTGAAATAGGACCATAAGATATGTATGTAGAAACAGATTTATTTTAAAGAACCTATTCACTAGACTGGAGATGTTTGATGAGTCCAAAATCTTACTGGCCAGAGGAAGTCAGAACACTGGGCAACCAAGGAAGATTGAGCCTAAAGGCAGTCGCACTGTAGAAAGGAGAGAATTGATGTGGCCAATGAAATTTGAAGACAAATTTCCTCTTATTTAGGAGCAGTTAGGGGAGACAATTCACATCTTGGGGAGCAATTTGCCTTACTCAGAGTTCATCAACTTAAATGTAAATCTCATCTTAAAAACAAACAACAAAACCCTCACTGTAACATCCAGGATAGAGTTTGAGCAAATATGGGCACTAGATGACATATGAAATTAATCATCACTCTAAAAGTTGGAAGAAACAGGAAACAGCTCATCTCCTAGATCTCCTGGCAGGAGTGTGGTCTTGCTGAATGTGGGACTTCTGGCCTCCAGAACAGTAAAAGAATATATTTCTCTTCTTCTAAACCACCAGATTTATACAAATTTGTTATGACAGACTCAGGAAGCAAATGTAGATATGTTTTATATTTCCTGTTGCTTTGGTTCTTTTACTTTATCTACTTTTTGTGGCTTTTCACCCAAACAAAGATCATTTAAAAATCAAATTCAGGCACATGAATTGCTAAGTATGTGATGTGAAATACCCAGAGGGACTTACTCTTCCAGTCCTTATATGTTTCTGCCCCATTACATTAACCACTGACACATGCACAAAGCTTTCAATAGCAGTGAGTCAAAGTGGCTTTGAGAAAAGTGAGCATAAAGTTTCGTAAGAAAATTTCTTCATTGCTAAAATGTAAATAAAGCAAAGCAATTTGAGGATGTTCATTTTAGTATGGAGTTGACAATCTTTAGAACCAAGAAATATATATATATATATATATATATAACTACTTTAAATTGAATTAACTAACAAGGGTGAACTCTTCGGTCTGACTTAATTGAGTCAGAGTCTCACCTTGCTTACTTTGGTTACATATTTCCCTTTTATGACTCATTTTTCTTGGTACCTATATAGTAAAGTTATTGTGCAGATAAAACATAGAAAATAGCACCAGTGAATATGATAAAGTTAATCCCAACTTAAATCCTCAGTGGAAAGTTATACTCACACACACACACGCTCAGTCTACTTGCCATATAGCATATGATATTTCAAATTTTCAAATATATAGATAAATTAATTTAAAATATGTCACTTAAAAGAAAAAATACACTTAATGAATCCCATTAATAAAATACACTAGGAATGAATCCCATAAATAAGGCAAAATAACCATTCATACAGTTATATAATCTTATTTGTTGAAATTAAAGCATACTTAAGTGAAATAAGAGATAATGTAACTTTAAGAATTTGAAAACATAATATGATAATGATTTCCCTTCCTATCAAGATAATAAATAATCCAATTCTAGAAAAAATCCTGATGAGAATTGCTATGGAACCAGTAAAGCTAATTCTAAAACTTAGACTGCACAGAAACATTTCAAAAATAGCCAAGATGTTACTAAATAAAGAACAATCTGGGGAACAGTCCTGATTAATGTCAAAGCCTATTATAAATTTATAGTAGTTACAGAAATCTTCCCATTATGCATTGCCTGTGGGTATGTTGAATGATATAGTCACGTTGGAAACAGTTAGTTCTACAAAAATTTATACATATAATTATCAAGTGACTCAAGAATTAATTGTCTAGTTACCAAAGTAAGGCAAAAAAAAAAATTGTACGAGTGTCCATAGTTGCATTATTCATAATAATCAAAAAAATGAAACTAAGCCAATGGTCTACAAATTGATGAGTGGGTAAATAAAAGACCATTATCACCACTACTGTGAGGCTTAAAAGGTATGCAATATTGCCAATTGACAGAATATGAATCAACTTTGAATGTGTTATCCTAAGTGAAGGAAACTTGTCAGGGAAGAAAGAAAATTATAGAGAAAGAAAACTATTGATTTATTAGGGCAAGAGATTGGGGTGATATTGGGTAGGAAAATTGGGGGGATGACTGTTAATGGGCATATGGTTTATTTTAGGATAGATTAAAATGTTCTTACTTAGATCATGTTGATTGTTGCACAACCCTGTGAATAAACTAAAAAGTCTTTCCATTTTGATACTTTCAGATATATTCAGTGGATGAACTGCTAAGTCATATCTCAATAAATAATTGATATCTGAGAAGAGATAGACTTAAAAAAAAATTGAGTCAATACTTCAGGAACCAAAGCAATCAAATAGTTAAACATGACACAGTATAGCACTGAGTTTTTAATATCTGTTGGGAGATATATAATAACTAGTTTTGAAACAATGTGTTATCCATATTTGTCAAACTCCTAACTTTCTAAAAGTAATCAAAAGCCCAGCAATTTAGGGCCCTCCGTGGTGGTGCAGCAGGTTAAAGCATAGCACCGCAAGCTGGCCACTGACGCCTCAGTGCGAGTTTGATCCCTTCCCCAGAGGTGATCCACATGGCACAGCAGACCTCTCCTGTCTCCCCCGCTGCTTCCCTAAGCAGTGTATTTCAATCTGTCTGCCTGTTCTGTTCCCCACTCTGTGTCTAGTGAATTTTCTCACCACCTCTGACCTGTACCCTAGGTCTGCATGAATAAATAAATAAATAAATCTTTAAAAAATCAGTATGCTCTTCATTAAAAAAAAAAAACAAACAAACAAACAGCAGTTTAAAGACTGACCTCATTAAAAACAATAAACTAGGATCTATTTAATTATGTGCTGTGTTAGAAACTGTCTTGGAAAGCAAAACTGAGCAGGATAATATCTGAGTTAAGTGGGAGATTAAGAAAGCGGAGCTATGCTAGTAAAAAATTAGCTCATTAGTAATGAAAAATAAAACAATATGAAAACACTTAGATATAAAGCCCAAGAAAAATAAATGTAGAAGCTTAGCTTTCTAAGTCAGTAAGAGTTCGGCAAAAATTTATTTAGACTGAGTAAAAATGTGGTTCCTTTCCAGGATTTGAAGCTTAATCAACAGACAGAATGAAATATAGATTTTTTATAATTATCTGTAATTTAGATTGTTGCTTAACCTTTTCCAAAGTTCACTGTATAATTTGATTTTAAAAATTTTATTCCCTCTGTTAGATAGTATAGGGGACTACAGAAGGTATTAATGGTACTCGAGGGGACAAAAGAGTATTAAAAATTCAATGATGTTGACTTAAAACAAAAATAATCAAAGAAATTTATGGTGGGAAATGCAAAAACTGACGCATATGCGTAACAATTTTATTCTCCCCCTAAATAATATGTATTTATCAATTGACTAGTGAATTTACTTCTTTAGATAAAAATTGAGGTATATGGTTGAACAAACAACTTATTACAAGAGCAATACTTATAAAAAGCTTGCAGTCTTAAAAAATTGTATCACTGTTAATTGAACAAGTAGAAAATCTCCTTCATTACATTTTTTTGCCAAACTAGAACATAAACTTAATGTGTAAGATGAGTAAGGACTGCACTAAGTTCAACTTAGTATCAAAATATCCCAGTGCTCAGCACATGGATTTCATATCATTGTTTAAATTATTGAATAAATTCTTGCAGGAAATTAGAAATTTCCTGGAAAATCCAAGTTGTTATAGTCAGTTTACATTAAGGCAGTCAACTCAGGCTTACAATAACACTTTCTCTGTCGCAAAAGTGTTTATTGAGAGGAGCTTTCCTTCTGAATTGTGTGAAGAATTGCAGCAATTATCCATTTCACAGAGCTCATGTCTAAAGTCAGCAAGATAATGGAGTAAGGCACAGTGAAATTGGACCCCACCACATTGCTGTGATTGTTACAGATTGGCAAATGGCACTGGTTGGTTATATTGCTACAGCAGTAACTATTGTCTTAAAACAGAGGAAGTAAGTCATGGAACTTAGCGCTTAGCTTGATACCAGTCAAGCATGATTGTAGGGTTAACCATCATTCCACACTTCTCTCTGCTTTTGTTCAAACTTCTGAGACCAGTGACTCTTGAATTTGAGAATTCTCTGAACCTTTCTAATAGCAAAAACCATGCCTTACTATTACTTTTGGGTATGACTTTATATTGGTATCCCTTCAAATTATGACTGTTCTCTCTTTTTTTAAATAAAACAACTTCTATTATTCTGCATCCTATTCCTCCTTCAACTTTTAATGTCTTAAAGTAATTCAAGTTGAGGCCTTCCCTGGTAGCACAACAGGTTAAAGTACAGCACCATGAAACTATCCTCAGCCACTGCAGCATGAGTTTGATTCCCAGCCAAGGAGGTGACCCACATGGCACAGCAGACCTCTCTTCTTTTGTCTGCTGCTCCCCTTAGCAGTGTTTTTCAGTCAATCTGCCTGTTCTGTTCCCCATTCTATCTCTGGTGAATCCCCTCACTCACCCCCTGTACCTCTGGCCTATATCTCATTTCTTGCATGCATAAATAATATATCTTAAAAAATAATTGAATGACTTTTCTGGACAAAGGACAGTCGGCTGTCACACATTCTGGCACATGAGATTTCAGGGCACTTGAATTTCCTTCCAGAGTACAATGCTGTCCTCAGGTGGCCTCTATTGCTAACTGTACTTAGAGGTAACTTTTCACCTTTAATGTTATTGCAGTAACACAGCTCATAATAGTGTTGGACAAAACTATGATTTTTCTCTGTCCTCTCATTTCCCTCTTTATCTCCCTTCATCTCTTGTCTTTTCACTAGCGATTCATGATCTGCTATTATTTCTATAGACTAATTTCAGCAAGGTACTTTTTGTTCCATGAGTAGAAAAATGTGCGTGCCAATGTATTTTTTTTTACATTTATATTCATTTATTTATGCATACAAGAGATGGGTGTGGGCCAGATGTGCAGGGACATTGAGAAAATGCATTAGAAACACTGAAGAGCAGAACTGGAGAATCTACTGAAATGCACTGTTGAGGGGAGCAGGCAAGACAGGAGTGGTCTGCTGTACCATGTGGGTCAGTTCACTGGTCAGATATCCACCTCAGGCCACAGAGGCTGATGATAGTTTGGAAGCCCTGAGACTTATACCCTGCACCTCAGGGAGGCATGCACGTTAATGTATTTTTGAAGACCTATTTCTTTCAAAAATTCCCCTGCAATTATGCATATAAGGCAGTCTATGACAAATTTGCACAGAACATACTCATAAATATATTGTTTCATATTTTTTAAGAAACTGTAGCACTAAATGTAATCAACAAATGTTTTCTGTGCTAGATGTCATATTTAAAATAACCACAAAAAATAGTAGAAACAATTATACTCATCATATGCTAGACTTGAATCGACATCAATCCAGTAAATGAAGAGGATAAAAAACATCGAAAATCAAATTGTGCTAAAGCCTTTCTAGTAATAACACTGGTACATGAAATATACTCATTGGAAAATACTTGGTTAAAAGAATGTGAAGCTTTCCCTAAGGTTTTTCATTAAGGTTATCATGTTTACTTATTTGCTACATAGTTTAGTTAGCATAATTGTTTTGCATGGATTAGGAAAACGTAGAGTGGTTAAAAAGATACTCAGATGATCAAATTCTGATGAGCACATACATTCAGGTTCATATGTGTCAGCCCAAGAGCATATGTTGATTGTTAACAATGAGTTGACATAAAACATTGACTTACTGGATTAATGTTGACCTTTTCTTAAAGGATTTCTGTCACAACAAATCCTATCACTCATCCACAGTAATATAGTTGGAGAAACCAGTGGTTGCTACAAAAGGAACATTAACAAGCTTTAAACACTGATACTTGTGTAATTCATAAAGCATAGCTACATTAGAATTAAGCATCATGCTCAGAGTAAATCATGAATACTCTTCTCCCTCCACCACTCCTTGAAAAATAAACACACCTTAATCCCCCCAAACTATGAATGTGTTTTTGTATATAGCAAAAGGACTTAAGAATGTGTTATAGAGGGCCCGCCCTGGTGGTGCAGTGGGTTAAAACAGCACTAAGAAGCTAAAGCCACTTCAGCATGAGTTCGATCCCCGCCTGCCCCGTAGGTGACCACATGGCGCGGCAGACCTCTCCTGACTGGCCCGCTGCTCCCCTCAGCAGTGTACTTCGCCAATCTGCCTGTTCTGCTCCTCACTCTGTGTCTGGTGAATCCTCTCACTGTCCCTGCACCTCGGGCCTGTACCCAAGCTCTGTATGCATAAATAAATAAATCTTATTAAAAAAAAAAGAATATGGTTTAGAGTATTGAAATGGGAAAATTATTTTGGTAGAACTACTGCATCTCAATGTATGGTAGATGCTGTTTTACAAATTGAATCCACTTTACAGACATACTTGTATAGTGAAAAGGACATACTGTAACCCATTAATACATTTATATTATTTAATTTGTGCTAAAACCAAACTTTTTGAAAATTTTGACGCATAACCCCTATGTAACAAAAGATTGTCAGACTTGTAAACATGCTGACATATACGTACTGATGCTTTAATAATGTAGCAGCCCTTGACTTAGTTTTCGGCTCAGATTTGTTTTGCTTCTCTAGTCCTCTTGGGTGCTAGAATGTTCTAGAATCCTAATACTAATCCTGGGGTCAGTTCTTCACTATGTGCCCAAGAACTTCGGTGATGATTGCCTTGGCAAGACAGACAATATGCAGAAATTCACCCTCATGAGGTTCAGTTTGCTTGTCTGAACTCTTTCCTCAGATTATGTCACATTTCTCATTTCAGATTTCTAATAACATGATTCTCTCCAGACTAGTCTCATTCTGAAGCCCTTGCTTACTCCCAACAGTCTGAAGTCTGTTCATTTCCAAAACTCCCAGAAATCTAGTTCTATCCAGGTGGTTATTTAGATATAATTGACACACACACAGTCACTTCCAGTCTTGAATGAAGCAACAGATTGTTTCTCAGTCAAAGTGTTACATGGGCAACAAAAACCCCTAAACATTGTGTTTTTGATCAACAACCTTCCCTGCCCTCTCAGTGACTTTCCAGTGAGATAAACTTGTATCCTCTAGTATGGGGGAGATATTTAAGGGTCTTGATGCTGAAATGATTCAGAAGAGTTCTCTGTCTAAAACACACAAAGCACAGATACAATAAGGATAGTAGAACTATCCTGAGTACATAAAACCACCCTTACTCTGTGTAATTTCAGCCTCCCTGTTCTGAATGGTAATTCCTTACCTGTACAAATAAGACTAGAGACCAAGTCCACTGGGAAGGAAGTTTTCAAATGAAATGTTTATATAAAGGACTTATCACAATGTAAGGATACAAACGGTTGGTGATTGATGGAAATGATGATGTTGTGACTGTCTATCTACTCAGTGTATTGCTATTGCCCTAAAATCCCTTAGTCACTGAGAAAGTCCTCTCTTTCCATATTCCTCCCTAAGGCTTGGTTTGTCACTATATGAATGTTTAATCTCTAAGGCTGCTATGAACTTCAGTTCAACAATTTCCTTCTTCACACCCATGTTGGAAATAACAGAAAGGGTGACTGTTTTTGCAGGACTGTTACCCTCTGTGAAGGTTCTTTCATTCCTCTGCTTCCTGTAACAATTTCTCCAAGTACAGCAAGTGACCAGTTGCCACAAAAACTTTCAGCTCCAAATTGCTCCTTGGGGAAATGATGTTGGTGCTTGAAACAAATAAAGTAAGGTCATATGGGGTAAATGCCAAAAGTGAATGTGTTGGATATAAAAGTTTTAAAGCAAATGGTATTGCTCAAGTTGTAATAATGGTCCAGGGAAGAAATATGTATAAACATGCATTATTTAGTTTGACATTTCATCCTTTGCAAAGTGATTCAATGCTTCAGAGCCTAAAAATATTGTGTAATTTATTTAATATTTATATAGCAATTTACATTTGTTAAAATCTTCTAGGACATTTATTACCTGGTGATTCATACTTGCCCAGTGTACAACCTTCTGCTTACATATGAAGGGGGTATTTGAAATTGATCACTTTCTCAGTCTCTGTATGTTTTCATGTAATAAATTAGTCAGATTAGACTCTCAATAGTTCTCTAACTAGTTCAACTTCAATATACGCTAACTGCAGTTTAAAAGAGACAGGCCAGCATCCCTCTAATGCCCCATCTTTAGGCTTTAATCTATCAGTCTCCCTTCCAATGACACATTTGATTCTATAATTGAGACTTTAGTCAAGATGCATAAGCTTAAGAGAAGCAGCATCAATGTTTTAAATTATCAGCCACCCATCTAAGCTTAACGAATGTACTTTGATTTAATTGGTTTTATTTAAGCCTATTTAAGGGTAGTATTCAATACTTGGTCTAGAGCAGTTGAGAGAAAGCAATTATAGGAAATATAGAAACAAGGCAAACTTTTTTATATCCTATTTTCTACCTACAGCATAATCAACATACTGGATAAATATAGGTTTTTGTAGAAAGAAGAATAAACCATGCAAAAGCTCCATGATCTGAAATCTATTTGCACGGTGTCACTAAAGCTAAGGGGTGAATTACAACCCCCAACTCCTACTTCCACCTTTGATAAGAAATTGCAGAACTAGGCAAATGCAGGGTTGCATAATAATTGCAAGTAGCAGATTGTTTAGTTGCTTAACTAAAACAACTAAAAAGTTTTTAAGTTAAAAAACCTCTTTAGACACGTTAGATGATATTTAAAATTCTGTTGATCAACACAAGCAACAACAGTGTCTCAATAGGAAATACATTTATTATGACTTTGTAATAATTTGTATAAATAAGCCTACTTTGTCTGGATGCTAACTTTATTAGAAATAAAATGTTAAGTTGTTTCATATATGCTATATCATTAAGGAATTCATAAATTTGCTCTCTTTCCCATAAGGTACAGGAGAGAGCAAAGCAGTCTGGGCTTCAGTTCATAAAACTTGCATTGTGATTTGACTTCACCACGTTCTAGTTATAGCAATTTTGAGCTTCAGTTTTGTCTTTGATGAAATGGGGCTAAAATTGCACACCTCTTAGGGTGCTTATGAGAATTCACTTAAGAAAATGAAGCAACTGTCATAGAAAGTCATTATTTAACCTGCCTAAAGCCTCCCAACTAAGAAAGATTCTGTATATATTTAAGCGTCTGCCTTTGACTATAAGACAAGTACTTTTATATCTTATCAGAACTAGAAGCAGCACACATTAAAGTGTTATGCATGCAAACTTTATTTCTGTACAGATTCTTGTGTGTGGGTTTCTGTTAAATTCATACATTGTATAAATCTCATGCATTTAAAATTGGTGTCATGGTGTATAAATGCTCTACTTTGAATGCTGAAAGGAACAGAGCTCCTCCAGGATCCAAGAATAGTACACAAAGCAATTTCAAGGGAGAGTCAACTGTTTTGATTGTGTACTACTTCTTATTTTGTTTAATAAAAACATACATATATATGTGCATATATATATATATGTATATGTTCTGTATTTATTTTATTATATTCATTATATCATCCTTCATTCTTGTACAATGTATGATTTCATGAAATTTCCTCCACTAATTCACCTGTGAACCATCGCCTTAAAACAAAGTATTAGATATTCTACCATTGTAAAGAGGAAGCTAGATCACCCTCCTCCTGAACAGAACCATACTTAATGACTCCTTTCAAAAGAGTAGAATATAGTGGAGGTGATTGTATGTCAGGTTTCTGAAACTAAATTGTAGAAGACATTGTCTTTTCTGGATCCATTTGCTAGACCATAGCCATGTCATCTGGACCCCTAAGCAGCCCTAAGGAACTGCCCACTGGCCCAGCAAACAGCTGGAAGTAACAGCCAGCAAAAACTGGCTTCCAGCCACAGCAACATGACAGTGCCATTTTGAATGGGAATCACCCAGTCTTGGTGAAGCCTTCAGATGATGCTGGTCCAAGCCAACAACTTGATTGCAACAGTGCAGGAGAACCTGAGTCAGTCATCTGTGGCATTTCTAAGCCACAGAATATACAAGAATAATTATTTCTTATTTTAAGCAACAAATGGTTAGGATAATTTGGTTTTTAGTAGTCAATAACTAGTGTTCTATTAATTCTAAAATATGCACACAGAAAGATGCTAGATAAGAACTCAGCTTCTTTTAAAAGTGTAAGGAGGGATCTCCAAATCTTTTTGAGGTACAAATTACAAATCATTTTCAATAAATTGGTGGGGGGTTGCAAGTGTAATTAAATGATAGAATTTATCAAAAAAGTAATTGTAGGTCATATACCTGTGCATATCAATATTGGGAGGCTTGGCCCTCCCTGGTGGTGCAAGGGGTTAAAACACAATATTGTAAAGCTCTACAGAGTCACTGCAGAATGAGTTTGATCCCAGCCAGGGAACTAATCCATATGATAATGGCATATCAAACCTCTCCTGTCTCTCCTACTGCTTCCCCTCAGCAGTGTATTTCAGACTATCTGCCTGTTCTGCTTCCTGCTCTGTCTTTAATGAATCCTCTCACACCTCAACCCTCTGACCTATACCCCAGTTTTTATATGCATCAGTGAATAAATATATTTTTTTAAGATTTATTTATTTGTGCATACAGAACTGGGGTACAGGCCAGAGGCTCAGAGGAGGCGAAAGGCTTCACCAGAAACAGAGTGGGGAGCAGAACAGGCAGATGGACGAAGTACACTGCTGAGGGGAGCAGCGGGTGGGTCAGGAGAGGTCTGCCGTGCCATGTGGTCACCTCCGGGGCAGGCAGGAATCAAACTCATGCGGAAGTGACCTTAGCTTCTCAGTGCTGCGCTTTAACCCGCTGCGCCATCAGGGAGGGCCAGAATAAATCTTTTTAAAAATTAGTGAGAAGCTTAAGCCTACACAAAGTGCTTGGAGAATGAAATTTAGATTGATATTAAGTGGAACTTTTCAGTTCCTACAAGCAAACACAATTGGGATCTTCCTGCAAATGGAAAGTGGCATTTGTATTTCCAAAGGTATCTAGCAAACATGGTCTTTGGAAAATCAAGTCCAGGCAATTGTTCTTTACTCATCTAGAGTATATTTTAGACGTAATTTCCAACCCACATGTTGAAGAAATAGAATAGTTCCCTCTGTAATTTGCTTAACCACATTAACCTTTTAATACAGTTCATGGTATTTTGTCAAGAGGAAGAAACTATGGGAAATGTGATTGTTTAGTATAATAATAGTTATTGTTATCAGCATTATTAAAAACATTTTTAATAAATATCTAGAAATTTTTATTAGCACATTTCAACTTTGTCAGTTCTATTCATCTACCACTGGAAATACAACACTCAGCCTGAGCCTGAGCACATTTTTTTCCCCTCCACCCCGGGCACCTGCACTAAAGACAATAGAACTTACTGCAGGAAAGAAAAACATACACACACACACACACACACACACACACACTAATTCCTATGCATTAATTCCTATAATTTTTTTCTTCTAAAATATTGAGAAAGATAATGTATAGGCATTTATTCATACACACACATATAACTCATTATAGATAACCAGAAAATTGGTATATTGTTCTTCAGCATAAAGTTTATTTGCAATATCAAAGCATTCCATAAAGACTAAATAAGTGATTTGAACAGTAATATAAGCTCCAAGTTATTGAGGTTTCTGGGTAAGGACAGTATTGGGGTGATAACATATTTACATATGAGTAATTTGAATTATTGATTTCCAAAGGATTATAAACATTTGGCCTCTTCTTTGAATTTTAAGATTATTTTTTCTCTAAGTTCCATTTAGCCTGCTCATTGCTTTTTCTAATGTTGACATTAATGGAATAAAATAACTGCACTAATACCTATCATATATTTTCTTCTAAAAGACTGGAAAAGAAACAGAATGTATGAGGCATTTATTCAACTTGAACGTTTGAGCTTAAGGACCAAGGTGAGGTTGCTATTCTAAGAGAAAAATACTAAGAATGCTTTGTATATGTTTAGACCTTCACACAGCCAAAGTAAAAAATATATAAACTAAATAATCTCATTTTGTCCAGCAGAAGATTAAACTAATTTTTATAGACAAAATCTATTAAACTAATAAAAAAATATATTTCTTGACCTTACCTGTTGCATTTCTTTCTTGGTACCGCAAATGATGGGAAGTACTTGTTTGCAACTCTGCTCTCCAGATAAAAAATATAACTAAGCTACCCCTTTTTTTTTTAAGATTTATTTTATGTATACAGAACTGGGGTACACAGAGGTGCAGGGTGGTGATAGGCTTCACCAGAGATAGAGTGGGGAGCAGAACAGGCAGATCAACAAAGCACACTGCTGAGGAGAGCAGCAGGCAGGTAAGGAGAGGTCTGCCGCGCCATGTGGGTCACCTGGGGTGGGGATAGAACTCATGCTGAAGTGGCTTTGTTACAGGGTAGCCCAGAGTGAACTGGGCCGCCTGTCTGTGGGACCTCACCCGCACACTCACAACTGCAGGTGCACACAAAAGGGTCAATATCGGGTTTATGTACAAAAGGGAAAAGGAATAGGAAACAACCCAGGGCAAGAGAGCAGGATACAAAGTAAGTGGAATGCCTTATGGCTAAGCTGACTGAACACACCAAGCCACGCCACGCCACGCGGTCGGGAGAGCTGCTTCCCAAGCGAGTCAGCGAGAGACAGAGAGTCTGTGAGATCCAGAGACAGCCCTATTTATCCCCGCAAAATGTCCCAGAATCCATTCCTGCTAGCTCCGCCCTGGGGTCCTGCCATTCTCTTCCTGGTACTGCTGGGAGTTGTAGTTTTCAATCACTGCAGTAATGTGTAGGGTCCAGAAAGCTGGAGTAAGGGGTGGGGTCCATAAAAGAAAGCTGGAGTAGGGGGTGGAGTCCATAAGACTGCAGAGTTCCTTTAGGACATCCTTCCCCTTAATAGCCTCAGCTTCTCAGTGCTGTGCTTTAATACAGTGCTACCAGGGAGGGCCCATTAGCTACCCTTTTTAATGGGTTTCTGCTGAGGCTGTTGAACAGTAAATTACTCTCTCTGATCTATAGCTCTATTCTCCATAAATTTTCACCTCCAAAGACACTGCAGAGAACTATCTATAGGAATGATAGATTTGAAATGGTTTATGTTACATATGTGAATGTATTTATGTATATGTTCTACACATTGGAAACATCTTTTCCTTGAGGAGCCTAAAAAAAGTTCAAAAGTTTTACCTTTCTAAATGTTTAACATTTCAAATAGTTGGCAAAGGGCAGAGAAGGTATTATGGTGATTTTTAATACACCTTTTAATTTTCTTATTCAATGTATTTATTTATTTATTTTTTAAGATTCATTTATTTCTGCATACAGAACCGGGGTACAGGCCAGAGGTTCAGGGGCGGTGAGAGGATTCACCAGAGTGGGGAGCAGAACATGCAGATCGACAAAGTACACTGCTGAGGGGGGCAGCGGGCAGTTCTGGAGAGGTCTGACAGGCCATGTGGTCACCTCCTGGGCAAGCAGGGATCGAACTCATGATGAAGTGGCTTTAGCTTCTTAGTGCTGTGCTTTAACCCGCTGTGCCACCAGGGAGAGCCTAAATGTATTTATTTTTAATTGAGGTGGTATTTGGATACTACCTCCATCAGGTATCAACCATAGTGTACCCATGACCAAATCACCCACAGTCCACCAGGAGTCCATGGTGCTTCCTTGCCTCTTGCTTCTTAACACTCAACCACTCCCTGTTCCTTAGATGCTTCAGGTCTGTACTGTGCTTTCAAGGATCAGCTTTAAAGATTGTTTTGTCTGACTCTTAATACAGTTACTTTATATTCCACATATTAGTTGCAACATATTATGTTTAACTTTCTCTTTCTAAGTCTTCATTTAACATTACCCCCTCCATACCCACCCATGGTGCTGCAAATTGTGTGAACTTATTTTTTTTAAATAGATGTAGAATATGGAATGTAAGAAAAGAAAATGATTAGTAAAATGTTGAGGTTTCTGTTTATTTTGATAGCCTTCCTTCTTCCCTCCTTCCCTTCCTTCCTTCATCCCTTCTTTCTCCTCTTCTTCTTCTTCAGTCTCATTGTTTGTTTACTTTCTCTCCTCTCCCTCCCTCCCTCCTCTCCTCTTTTCTGAAAAATTTCTTAGTGATTGGTGAAATATCCTTGAGTTTTTGGTATGGATTCCAAGTTTATTATACCACATTAGCATCTTCTTTTATTTTCACATGTAATTCTACTTCCTCGCCAAGTTCATTTGACTTTATCCACACACTTTAAATCAATCCATCCACTTCTTTCCATCTCTAATCTCTGCACCTGCACCAAAGCTCAAGTAAGCTTTCCCTCACATGAGGACTGTGCTGCTCCAGTTTGGGCACTGTGGGTATTTCTCTCCCATTATCTGAAAGCATCCATTACCAACACAATAGAGTTTTTAGAAAGTAAATTATAATCTTGCCACTCCCCTGTTTAACTAATGTTAATGATTTTTGCAGACTGAAAATGCCTACCATATTCTAGATCTTTAGTGTCTCTCTAGTGTCTTATCCCTTTTCACTCACACTGGTCTTCCTGTTCTTTATACAAAAGAACCCTCTCTGTTGTTAAGATCTGGTTCTTGCTCTCTTCTCTCCCAAGGAATGTTCTTGCCCTTTCTTTTTCCTTCCCATTATTCACGCCTCACTCAGAAAGCTTCTGCATCCTCCTCCCTAATTAAATGTGTTACTCTCACGCTCTTTCAAACACTTCCCCCTCATTAGTCTGTTTAATTTCCATCTTATGTCTTTTTCATTATCTGGAACAATGGTAAGCACTTTTCATTTGGGGTTTATGGTCTACCTGCAACACTGGAATATAAACACAATTAGAGGAAGAAACTCATCTGAGTTTATATCCCTACTCCCTTGAACAGTGGTAGGCAAATATTAGTTCCTTTAGTAACTAAAGTTAACTGAATTTTCACTTTATTTATTTATTTTAAGGAGATAAAATCAGCTTGTAAGATAGTTTAGGAAACTAATCATTCACTTTGGAAAAAAATAACAAAGATCCCCATATGTGATTTTTTTCCCTAATAATCCAGGGAAAATTTGATAGATATATGTATTATGCCAATGCCTGAGCTATTATTGCAAATGATTTTACACCAACGACCTAAATTTGAAGGAATATGTTCATTTTATAATTATTTTACATTATTATTTTTTATTTTATTATGCATTATATATACACACTCCAAACTATATCATCATAACAATATGTGATAAATAACAGAAAGAAAACATGATGCATGAAAATGAATTAAACATTTTAGTACATAAAGTCATGTTCTCAGTAATAATTATATGTTCACTCTGATAGTTTTCAAGAGGAATATAAAAGAATGAAAAATAATATCATTGGGTAATATTATATATTATTTAATTTTGTATTTCTAAATTTCATTTTAGTAAGATTGACACATTATCTTTCTAGAAATATGTCCAATACATTAAGAAAACCATACTGAAAAGGAGTAACTTCAATGACCCAGAAAGGTTTGGATCAGTGGATTAGGTTTGGTGGCACAGTGGACTAAAGCACAGGACTAAGAAGCTAGAGCCACTCCAGCATGAGTTTGATCCCCACCGGAGGTGATCCACATGGCACACAGACTTCCCCTGACACATCTGCTGCTCCCCTCAGCAGTGTGTTTCATCAGTCCGCCTGTTCTGCTCCCCACTCTGTCTAAGGTGAATCCTCCCACTGCACCTGCATCTCTCAGTACTGTATCCATTAATACATAAATATTAAAAAAAAAAAAGAAAGTTTCAGATCAACTTATAGCAAGTCAGTTTCTTCAACAATGGCCCCTGGCTTGATCCATGCCCTTGACTCCATGTTTAGATCTTTGCTACTCTGGGATTCAACCTGAGCTACTAGTTTTCATATTCACTGATTGCTTGGTTTCCTGATGCAAATACTTTGTTTGCTTAAAGGAAAACCTAATCCACTAAGGCACATCTTTTTGCTAAATCCTTCACTTAGGGAACTTGTTTGCCATGCTGTTA
This sequence comes from Condylura cristata, assembly GCF_000260355.1. Taxonomy (NCBI): domain Eukaryota; kingdom Metazoa; phylum Chordata; class Mammalia; order Eulipotyphla; family Talpidae; genus Condylura; species Condylura cristata. The sequence goes on from NW_004567114.1 coordinate 14,486,430, forward strand.
ACAAGTTTGTAGTTTTGCTTTGAAGTACTTCATGTTGCTTAAATAATTTTAATGTTCTTATAAAACTCACCCAGCTTGACATCAGTTTCTTTATTTCTCTAATATTGAAAGGATTATCAAAATTCAAATTAATTCTATAGAGTGAACACATTCACTCACTCTGTATGTTCTGGAGCTTTTTTTTTTTTTTTTTTTTTTTCTGTATGTATTTGTTACTATTAGAGAAAGTTCAATATAATTATAGCTTTCAGAGGTAGCTCCCAAGGGCTTAATCCATTGCTGAGATCTGAGGGGAGCTTTGAAGTAATTAATCCCAGGTGACTGACCTTTTGGAAACATTGCTTTTCTATATGTATTCAGTTTTATAATTGATTATTTAAAAATTAAAGAATGTTTTATTAACACAATACTTTTGATATATTCTAACTGCCAATATGAAAAATAAAAATTCAGGTTTTGTCAGACTTTCAAATCAACCTAATGAGGAATTGTAACACTACAAAAAAATGTGTCTTTAGATACTGGAGAAATCATCTAAAATTGTGATTTAACACTATTTCATGATGTGAGTATATTTTTTGTGGTGAACTCACATGAATATTTTACATTGTTTTTTTTTAAAGATTTATTTATTTATTCATACAGAACTGGGGTACAGGCCAGAGATGCGGAGGGTGAGAGGATTCACCAGGGACAGAGTGGGGAGCAGAACAGGCAGATCTACAAAGTACACTGCTGAGGGGAGCAGCGGGCGGGTCAGGAGAGGTCTGCCACGCCAAGTGGATCTCCTCCGGGGCAGGCAGGGATCGAACTCATGCGGAAGTGGCTTAAGCTTCTTAGTGCAGTGCTTTAACCCGCTGCGCCACCAGGGAGGGCCCTGTTTTTTAAATTAATGTGCTTAGATTTTTTTTCTAAAAGTCTATACTTGATATATTACTAAAATAATATAAAAGTTTCTTTACACCAATTTTTTGCTAATCAGAACTCATTTTTTTTAAATGGGATATTAGCAATTCAAGAATCATTGGATATATATATATATAGGACCTCCCTAGGCACAGGGCTTAAGTCTCAGCAACAACATCCTATTGCACATGGAGCTGCATGCGTCAGAAGTGCATTTCAGTAGATCTGTGTGTTCTGCTCCCCAATGTGACCAATACACTTTCTTATCCTCAAGCCTCTGGCATACCTCCCCCCCAATTTGTATGAATAAATAAGTAAATCTTAAAAGAAATACAACAATCATTGAATATATTGGATAAAATATGTACTGAATTCAGGTAAGGTAAATATATTAATTACCAGTTGAATACCTTCTTTTAATGCAACTGATGGATACTCATCAACATTTAAATGTGTTTTGGGGCATTATGAACTTTTTTTTTTTTTAACATCTTAATGTTCCATAAGTTAATGTAATGATTTAGATAACTTCATTAAAACAACATTGAACTGTTGAATACATGGGACCGCAGATGGCAGATTCAGAAGACACGATTGTATTGGCTAGTGGAAAAGAGGAGATGAATATAATAAACAATAATATCAAACAACATAAATGTACAAGTCACCATTTATCAAACACATGTATGTGAGGAATATTGCACTGTATGGTTACTTGGATAATCTCACTTAATCCTCGCAACAGCCTTACAAATCATACCATTATCCATGTTTTATAGATGTGGAAGTCAAAAGTTCAAAAGATGGGATGCTCTGGTGGCACAAGGGATTAAAATCTCAGCACTATGAAGCAATCTGCAGCCACAGCAGCACGAGTTTGATCCTTGGCCAGGGAGGTGACCCACATGGCACAGCAGATCTCTCCTGTCCCACCTGTTGCGCCCCTCAGCAGTGTATCTAAATAGATTTGCCTGTTCTGCTCCCCACTCTGTCTCTGATGAATCCTCCAACTCCCCCACCCCTGGCCTACATTCCAACTCTTGTATGCATAAATAAATAAAATATTATTTTTTTAAAGATTCAAAAAATTCAAGTGATTCATTTTCAAGTAGAAAAATAATGCTTCAAACACAGATAACTTTCTTCTTCTTCTATTTATTTATTTAGTTATTAATTGATTATTTATTTGCACAATACCCTCCTAAAAACATACATTTTGGCCTTTGACTAAGCCAAAAACTAAAATAAGGTGGGAGTAGGAAAAGCTATACATAAAAATGACCTTAGGCTCTAAAGAATGGTAAGTAAAATTTGAGTTAGCAATGAGATTTGTATTATCAATCACTAAAGTGATCTCAGGCACTAACCATCTAAAACTGTAGGACAGAGAGTAGCTTAGTACTTTAGGTCTTTTGGGAAGAGCTAAATATAAAAAAGAACTACTCCAGGAAAGTTGAATTGCAAAAATGCCCCTCCCCTATGCAAGTATACCATTTTGTTCTTTCTAGCAGACCCATTAAAAGGACATCTCTTCTATGAGTTGAGAGCATAACACAGAACTAGGTACATGATCCTTTACTCCGTGTCAATACTTAGTCTAGAGCTTACACTGTTTTCACAGTCTTCGTACTGACTGAATTTGGTATGGGTAGGATTCTAATTATTTTATTCTTTAAGGTTAACTACTGATAAACTAGTTTACCTTTTTCCCACCCACCTCAGGGTGGAGGTCAGATGATAGATGAGGCAGACTATTTTGAGTATGTTAATTGCTAAACTTAGACATCTTGACATCTTGCTGATAATCATGTTCAATCCTTCAAAACTGGTAACTTCTGGGCCATGTCTTATATAGCCACGGTCCTCGCCTGTTTACCTGTGCTTGTAGCAACTCTACCAGTATGGATAAGTGAGGTTTTCAAGTAAATTTTTTTAGGATTTATTTATTTATGTATACAAGAACTGGTGTACAGGCCAGAGGTGCTAGGGGTAAGAGGATTCACCAGAAACAGAATGGGGAGCAGAACAGGTGGATTGACTGAAGTACACTGCTGAGGGGAGCAATGGGCGAGACAGGAGAGGTCTGCTGCACCATGTGGGTCAGCTCCCTGGCCAGGGATCGAACTCACGCTGAAGTGGTGACCGATGGCTTCATAGTGGTGAAGCTTAAGACCTTGTGCCATGAGGGAGATCCCTCAAATAAATCTTGATAGCTTATTTTTCCTCTTCAGGAGTAGCTTGTCTAATTCAAGTGCTATTGCCACCAACTGGTTATCTGGGTTCAAGTATTTGTTTTCCATATTGAAAACCTAGTATTTGCAGTAGTCCTGTTCGTACTTTGCTACAGGTGCCACAACAAAATACTACAAACTGTGTGGCTTAAACAATAGGGATTTACTTCTGAATTTAGCAGTTCTGAAGTCTGGAAATCTAATGTCAAAGTGTTGGTAGAATTCTTCTGTATCTCCCATTCTTTGTTGGCAGATAAATGGCATTTTGGCTGCATCATTATGTGGTTTTTCCTCTATGTTTGTGTTCCCCTGTGTCTCTTTTTATGTCCAGAGCTCTTCTACTTTAAAGGACATATTCATAATGGATTGGGGCCACCCTAACATCTCAAAATTTTAATTTAATTATTCCTTTAAGATGTTATCTCCAAATAGAGTCACATTTAAGGTGCAAAGTTTAGGGCTTCAAAATACAGTCTTTACAGAGATATAATTTAGTTCATAAAAATAGTGTGCTAAATTCACATTAATATGATTTTTTAGATATGGATGTTAAGTTGTCTTTAAGCATGTTAAACAAACACATTTATAATTTACATGAGGTTATTCAAATATCTGAAGTTATGAAAGTATAATTTGGTGGCTTTTTCTGCTTACTCTGATAACAGATGGCTTTTATAATTTCTTTTGTGAGCTCATTTTCTAAGAACTTTATACTTTAAAAAACAACCTGCATTTAACTGTGGCAATGTGTCTTTGTTCCTTATGACCACTGTATTTTTTTTTAATTTTATTTCTTTGGCTTACTTTATTTGCTTCACTTTCTTACTAAGATAAACCAGCAATTGCTATTTATGTCTAATTTCATCCATATGTTAGGTTCTCTGTGTCTGAAGTCTCACAGGTAATTACCCTACTATATTATCAGGAATGGAAGCCAAAGTTTACACTTTATTCTGTTTCAACTTTCCCTAATTATTTCATCAACAATTTCATAGCTACTCTGAATATGCCTCATACCATGACTTCCTACTTCCCCATTTTTGATGGATAATATAATTCACTCTTTATAATGGAAATCATTAAATATTTAGGAAATCATATCCAATCTGGTTTGTTTATTTTCATCTAATACTGTCTTCTTTATCTAAGTAATTTTTTCTTGCTCGTTCAAAAGTAGTATCCATTTATTGAATATTCACTGAAAATGAGACAATCTCCCCACTATGATCTGAGTATAATTTTATTTAAGCATTAAGGAAAACTTCAGGGTCTGTGTTATAGCTTAATTACAGATGTGGAAGTGGAAGTTTTTAATACTTAGATCACACAGTTAATAGATACCTGACATACTCTTCTAAAATATTATCTATAATAATTGCTTTAATGATAATTCTAAAAACTAGTGTTTGCATTTATAAAATTCTATTGAATTTTGTTCTCCACTATTTAAGAGAGAGGGTTGTCGTGATGTATGTTTATAATTATATAAATAAATAATGTAATACTTATACTTATGAGGCACTATTTCCTATAAAGTTTATGAATCCAATTTATTGGCACCACAATAACTACAAGTGAAAGATAATTTAAACATATTTCAATTTAACTGGTTAAAGTCATTTACACATGAAATTAACTTGTCTCCTACTTCAATCCTTTTTATTGTTAAATGGAGCAATTCTAATTTTAATAAAACTCATTTTAATAAATCAGCTGAAATATTACAATTATTGTTCTAGTGCAAAGTTAAAAATGCATGTGAAAACAAGAAAGGCAAATTATTCTTTGCCCTCTGTACACCGAACAAGTTTGAATAAAGAAAGTTCAAAACAAAGGCCAGACACAATCACTGAGGTCAGATTCCACCACATGTATTTTAAACATAACAGAAATTTGGAAAATAGCCAGAAGCTACTGTGGTATCTCTTGCTTTTTATCTCTACAAAATTATTTACCATGGATTATCAATATATTTTAACTTATTTTAAAAATTATGTTAAAGAGATTCATTTATTTAAGTTGAGTTAAAATAAGATGGAACTCATTTTTTTAAGGCTATATGTCATTAAAATAAGTGTTTTCACTAAAGGCAAAAATAGTGTGAAAGCATCATACTCTATTGATACGATTGTTTATGCTGAAGGTATATAGTTTCAGGTCTGGAATGGAATAAATAATTAATGGCAAAAATAATAGTTTTTATATTTATTTTACTGTATTTACATTTTAAAAGTTATATCTAAGCAGTGGATCTATCTTCATGGTCAAGGCCTCAATATGTCACTGTCAATAAAAATTAATTTTTATTTTTAATGCAAATTCTCCACTGATGAAACTTTCTGCTAATAGCAGAGAACATGTGTGTGTGTGTTTTTCTTTGACTTGTCATGTACAGAACAAATCAATAAGTATGTGAATGCCTATGGAGATTACAGATACAATGAAAACAATGGAATCATCCAAAATAATAAAAGCAAATAATAAATAAAAATTGACAAAATGCAATTAGTTTAATGTGCACTGATGTTCCACTAATTTTAACCTAATGCCACTAGTCGATAAGTGTTAGCATATTTGCTAGCCATTTTGTATGGTTCTACTTCTTTAGTAGTGAAGCACTAAGCCAAAAGTTACTATATTTGATTGACCCAAAGAGTCCATAAAAGTGAAAAATCACTGCTAAAATATCAATTTTCTGTCTATTATATATATAT
>NW_004567114.1:14492380-14499759 GCF_000260355.1 Condylura cristata
TAATAGTTTATTTTTACATCATTTTGTGCCTTTTCCAATCTCAATTGTATCCTCGTGGGCTTCCCATCACCAAATCACCTGTGTGCCATCACCATAATCCAGTGCATTTCATCTCCCCCATTTTTGATCCCATTCCACACTCCATCCACATAAAATGTCTCTGGTGTATAGTTGTTCATCATTATTGCTTTTCCCCCTGGTCCTTTATGTTCCTACTATGAGTGAAATCATCTGGTATTTTTCTTTTTCTTTTTCTTTCTGGCTTATTTCACTAAGCACAATCCCTTCCAGCTCCATCCATGTTGCTTCAAAAGGCATGGGTTTATCTTTTTTGATTGTTAAGTAATAGTCCATTATGTATATGTACCACATCTTTTTAATCTAGTCAAGTAGACAACTTATTTTAAATGGTGTCCTAAAGTAAACCATTTAAAAAAGATTAACAATATTAATTCTGCTGTGCTTAGTGAATAATAGTGGTTTTCTTTGACCATGACAAGCAATAGATACTGTAATGTAAATTAGAAATTTTAAAATGGATTTTCCGTTTTTCATCTTCAAAGTAATTGCAATTATTTAATTATTTTAAAGATTTATTTATTTATGCATACAAGATCTTGGGTACAGACAAGAACTCAGGTGAGAAGATTCAACAGAAATAGAGTGGGGAGCATAACAAGCAGACCAACTGAAATACATTGCTGAGCGGAGCAACAGATGGGTCAGGAGAGGTCTGCTGCACCATGTGGGTCAGCTCCCTGTCAAGGAATTGAACTTGTGCTACAGTGGCTGTGGATAGCTTCATAGTGCTACACTTTAATCCAATGCACCACCAGAGAGGGCCCTACAGTGGTTGTATCTAAGTAAATTAATTTTTTAGTGTCTGTCTCAACTACAGTAGTAATGGGAGATATAAAGAATATGTATAATATACACTATAATATCACTAGCAATGAACATGGCATGTTGAACAAAGCAAGTGGTAACATAAAGTTATTTAAAAAACAAACAAAAAAAAGTAATCTGGACAACAATCTGAATGAATCAGTTTAAAACAACCTTAAACACTAGCAATCTAAAAGAAATATTGAAATGCAATAATAATCAGATAAAGGGTTTAATTTATGAGGCTACAGGTGTTAAAATCACCCATAAAACATCTATTGATGTACATCACATATAAATCATGGGCAAAATGATGAGAATAGAATTAACAGCTGGATGAAAATGTTAAAAGGGATTTAAAATCCACTTTGGAAAAACTGTTTTATCCAAAGCAGAGTATCTTATATCAGAGATTTACAAAGCTTCCCCCAATGGCACCAGTTCATGTGGCTTTACAATATCAAAGACTTCCAAGGGTAGCTAGGAAGAAGAAATTAGTTTCATCAGGCAGTGAAAGCTGGTTGCTTGTGCCAAGTAAACTGCATTATGCAAAGAAAGGAGCAGCCCCTTGATAAGTTTCCTCAAATAAAAAGCACATCAAGTCATAGAAATGCATTTTTCTTAAATGAAAAGTGTCTTATGTCTGATTATGTTTATAATTGCATATTTAAAAGACATATTTTAAAAATGCATATTTAGAAATGCAATATTTTAACAACTAGGAATGATTTAAAATTTAACACAGGTATATAGTTTATCAGCCACTACTGGCAAAAGGCAGATGCTATCAAAGGCATCTACTCCTGTTAGTACCCTAGGGCTTCAGCCTGGAGTGCCCTTATGTTCCTTGCAAACATTTAAATGCTAAGATTTCCTTATTTCATATAAAAGAAGGTGGCCAGAGGATTCCATTCTTAGCTCTGTGCAAATTCTTTTATGTTTTAGAAATGCAAAATGTTTCTAATGAGCATCCAAAATGGTGCCTACTTTACCCCCATAATAATTAGTTTGAAAACAGGACACACTACTTAGTCTTGAGTCATTTAGAAAAAGAAAGCAACAATTTTCAGGAGATTTATACAAAGTCAAGAGAAAATGTTGAACCATCACTTTCTCAGGGATTTTCCATTAGAAGAGCTGTGACCTTACCTCCTGGCAGTTGAGTGAAAGAAGTGTCAAGTCTGAGTTTCAGCTAGACTGGGTGCTAAAGAATCTATGTTGCTATCTTTTGCAAAATGGATGAAGATCTACAAATTTTCTTCCTAGGAATAGAAATGTATCACCTAACATTCAAAAAAGATTCTCTAAGAATTTTATGTGTTTGTTTATGTTTCCTGGAACTTCAGAACACCACTTATTTCATTTAATGTGTCTAATTCCCCTATCTTCTTGTTAAGGATGTCTAGAAATGATCTTGTAAATCTCTCTAAAGTCAGTTTCACAGAGCATTAACTAAATACTACATTTCTCCAGGTAAATTCCACTGATAAGACACTTAATGTCCTCTAGATAATTTCCTTCAGTGATTTTTCTTAATATTAGAAGCCTCTATATATAGCATGATAAGCATATTTTAGAGCAGTTCATTTATGCAAAACACATAAATTTTTTTGAAAACAAGCCAGACATATAAACGGTTTGCTTTATTTAGATACTTCCACTTAGCACTTGTTATTTAACACTTAGAAAATACTCCTCAGTGTTCTGGGAAAATAACTAAATTTAAAAAATCTTAAAATATTTTGAAAGTCCCATCCACCAACCTTATCACATTAAAGTTTTTGTTTGTAGAGTGACCATCCTATTTAAGACAATAAATGCCTAGAGACTGTTAACTGATAATGTGGACAAATTTAAAGTCATTCTATAAACCTGGCAATCATATTGTTATTTTTACAGCAGTGGGAGTACTATTTATTATAAGTCACCTACAAAATGATCCGGGAGATGGGAGGTTGTGCCCCAGCTCTAAGACACTTGACTCTCAAGGTATAAGAATAGGCTAAGTCTAGGCTTCAAAAGATGTAATTAATGTAAAGGAATCTAGTTAAAGAAAAATGATGCAATAGTGGTGAGCAGTATGCATTCACGCGTTCATTCATTTATTCATTCAATCAGTCAATTTGTCATTGACCAATACTCTTCAAAGGGATGTGATGCAGCCATTTTTCTTCTGTGCACTTACAGTTTCATAGGAAGATAGGCAATAAAAAAATACAAAAAATGTCAAAAAAATATTTAAGCAATGTGATACCAAGTAGTGATAAGTAGCAGGCAGAATACTGAGCTGGGAGCTGACCATAAATAGGAGTGACTATTTTGAGCAGAATGATGAGGGAATTAGATGCTATTTGAGCAGAGGCATAATGAGGTATGGGTTGAGGTTTATATTTTATCTAGAGAAAGAGATTTTCACGCAGAGCTACAAACATACTGAGCATGTTTCAGGTACAGAAACGAGGCAGTACTGAAATTTAGTGAGCCAAAGGATAAACAAAGATTGGCACTTGAGTGGAGCAGAAAGACATAAAGAAGAGAGCAGTTCATGCAAAGAAATTGAACTAATTTAAGAGCTTTAGAAACCAATCTTGTATTAAAATGATCACACTGAATTGCATTAAGTATGAAAAAGTGAACTATGGGGAAGAACTAAGTGGCATAAAAAAAACACAAATTAAGTGAGCCTCTCTGATGCCCTAAGGGTTCAATCTCAGTAAAATTACTGCTAAGGCCTGAGATTGTTCCCACCTAAGAAGCTAGTTCACATAGCACAGTAAACCTCTCCTTTCTTGGAGCCGTTCCCCTAAGCAATGCACTTCACTAAATCTGCCTGTTCTGCTCCCCTCTGTCTCTGGTGAATCCTTATACCTCTGACCTATACCCCAAGCCATCTATGCAATAAACAAATAAATATATTTTCAAAAATACAAATAAGGCCCTCCCCAGTGGGATAACAGGTTAGAATGCAGCACTGTAAGCTAAATGCAACTGCAGCCACTTCAATGCTAGTTCAATATCCAGCCCAGAGGTGACCCCCATGGCACAACAGACCTCTCCTGTCTTGCCAGCTGCTCCCCTCAGCAGTGTACTTCATTGATCTGCCTACTCTGCTCCCCACTCTGTCTCTGGTGAATCCTCTCATCACCCCTGTAACCTCTGGTCTGTATCCCAGTTCTGCTACATAATTAAATCTTGTAAAAAAGACAAATTAAGAGACTATTACATAATCAATAAGAAAAAAATTAAGTGACTATTACATAAGCAAGGCAAAAGGTGATGTTTGATGGCTTGATCTAGGAAAGTAATAGCAAAAGGAATAAAAATATCCTCAGTATATATAGGTCATACACTGTCACTTCAAAAAATGTAAATACTTAAAAATCAGGAATGAGCATAAATATCAAAACTTAAGCTAACTACATTGATTAAGATACCTGTTAAACCTCTAAATAGGTTTGTAAAGCAGGTAGGTGTTCATACAGATGATTAGAATGAGAATTTCATTGACATTTTAAAAGTTAAATAATCCAAGAAAAAAATGAGCAAAAAGAGATAAAATCATATTTAAGCTCTAAGTGCTGAAATACTAAAGCATTTAGGGGTTTACATGAAGAGGAGGGTTCCTGCAAAAAAAACTGGTTTATGGAGAGATCACCCATCCGAGAAAGCAAGGAGTATGCAGATGTAACATCCAAATGAAAAATAAATATTTAAAGAATGTGTAATCAAGGTTCAAGAAATACAACTATTATCACTAAGAATTGGCCCCTGGGTTCTTGGGCCCTGGGTACCTGGCAACAGTTGGGCACCACACATATAAATAAAGGTGACCTTTTAGGGAAAAAAGAAAAATCAGATTGGAGCAGACAGGAAAACTAAACATGAAACATCAGTAACCTGTCCCAAGTTAAACTGGAAATAGCAAATAGCATGGTCTCAAAAGTATAGACCTTTAATATTGGTAGTTTGTGTTTTTCTCGTTTTCTTCACTCAACCAGAAAATTGATCATAATTGTGAATAGATTATAATGTCATCTGACCAAGAAAACTAAGCTCATAAGAAATTGTCATTGATTGGAGGGTTGTCAAGTTCAATTTATCAGTCACGAAAAAAGAAAACATAAAGATGAAAGTTTGATTTGAGAATATTTTGAAAGACATTTCATACATCACAAATAATTGGATCTGTAAAGGAAGAACTATCTCCACAGTCACTTTCCTATTTAATACAAAATTATTTAGATTATTCTCTTCTTCCAGATCTATGATGCCATTTATCATAAAGAATTTATTTTGAAATAAAATATAGCCCTCTGTGGTAGGGTCATCATGTGTAAGTTTCATACCAGAACTGATCAAAATAATTATTGAATTTGACATTGGTGAAGTAAAAAATAATGACATTTTATCTGTTTTCATAATTAGTCTTACAGTAGAAAAAAATTTTCAAAGTGAAAAATTGACAAAATTATGTTTGTATCTTGTTATTAAGTGAATAGTATATGTATGATTTTTGTAATTTGAGTATCTGTGTATGATTAGTATCAGTACATTGAATATAGGTATGATTAACATGATTTTTAGTGTTAGTATGATTAGAAATTTTAAGGAAGATTTATGTATCATTCAGAAAAGGACATATGTATCCCTCAAAATTAATCATAAATACTTTTTTATTAATCATTCAGCTGAAAAGCAAATGTCAGCTTTCCAAAAGTGAGAAATAGCTAATTCATTGTGCACTTAAAGTTTTGGATTATCCTAAGGTATGAAAGTCTATTAATTATTAGAATTAATACTAAAGGTGAGCAATTTGGATCCTGGACAGTTTTTTTTCATTTTACGAGACAGTAAAATGACCTGATGGATTGTGGTTTCTTTAAAAATTCATAATAGTGGCCCTCCCTGGTGGCGCAGCGGGCTAAAGCACAGCACTGAGAATCTAAAGCCGCTTCCGCATGAGTTCGATTCCCGCCTGCCCCGGAGGAGACCACATGGCGAGCCAGACCTCTCCTGACCCGCCCGCTGCTCCCCTCAGCAGTGTACTTCGTCGATCTGCCTGTTCTGCTCCCCACTCTGTCTCTGGTGAATCCTCTCACCCTCCGCATCTCTGGCCTGTACCCCAGTTCTGTATGAATAAATAAATCTTAAAAAAAAAAAAAATCTTTAAATAAAAAAAAAAAAAAATTCATAATAGCCAAAGTGGTTCACATCAATAAAGTATCTTCTGATTTGGGGGGTATATTTTTCATATGATAATTATTACCTAAAATTACCATTTTTAGTAGTTTGATAGGCAATGTATTAAGTGTTTTTTATGAAATTCTAACAACTACCTGATAATTTTTTATACTTATCTAAATTTTATAAGTGAAAAATTGAATCTCAGACACATTTATGATTCTATTAGGTTCTTCAGTTACTAAATAATATTTAGTTAATATCTTGACTCAACATCTGTATGTATCTGAATAAAATCTCTTATCAATCTTATCATTACATCATTAGAATGACACAAGAATAGTTTTCAATAAAATAATAATGGCATTTTATATTTTCTATTTTAAATGTATAGGCTAATAATATAATTAAAACTTTCTTTAAAAAAATAATCTCACTTCAAAAGTTTGGGCAAACAGGTGCAAGGGGTTAAGTCTCAGCACAATGAAGCTCTCCTCCGTCACTGTAGCCCCAGTTCCATCTCTGCCAGGAAGCTCACCCCATTGGCTCAGCAGACCTCTTCAGTCTTACCTGCTGCTCAACTCATCAGTGTATTTCAGTAGATCTGCCTGTTCTGTTCCCCACTCTGTCGGTAAATCCTCACACCAATCCTGACCTCTGGCCTATACCCCAATTCTTGTATGCATAAATAAATAAATCTTTTAAAATCAGTCTCTCTATATAAACTGAAATCTACTAGAAAGCAGATATGAAAAAGTGTTAGCATTAGTATGGACTCCAGATTACAGTAAGTGTTCTTTATTTCAGGATCACTGAATAGTCAATCTTCTGTTTCGTTCCTGAATTTACTGTAGTCATATTATCACCCCTGCTTTCAGGCAAGAAACAATTTATTAAAAGTCTCTCCCAGGGCCCTCCCTGGTGGCTCAGCGGTTTAAGGCATAGCACTAGAAGGTTAAAGCCACTTGGGCATGAGTTCGATCCCCGCCTGCCCTGGAGGTGATCCACATTGCGCAGCAGACTATCTCTTCTGACCAGCACGCTGTTGCCCTCAGCAGTGTATTTCCATGATCTGCCTGCTCTGCTCCCCACTCTGTCTCTGGTGAATCCTCTAATAGCCCCTGCACCTCTGGCCTGTACCCCAGTTCTGATTGCGCAAATAAATAAATCTTTTTTTAAAAAAAAGTCTCTCCCAGAACTAGAAAGTTAAAGAATAATTGGCTGGCCCTCCCTGGTGGCGCAGCGGGTTAAAGCACAGCACTGAGAATCTGAAGCCACTTCCGTATGAGTTCGATTCCCGCCTGCCGCCTGCC
>NW_004567114.1:14499859-14522412 GCF_000260355.1 Condylura cristata
GTCTCTGGTGAAGCCTCTCACCGCCCCTGAGCCTCTGGCCTGTACCCCAGTTCTGTATGAATAAATAAATAAATCTTTAAAAAAAAAAAAAAGAATAATTGGCTAATTATCATTTTGGAAGCTATTTACCAAGCACATAATTTTTTTACAAAAATCATTCTATTTGTAAATATATATATATATATATATATACATATATATAATTACACCCCTCCCCCAATCACACACATTTTTCTTCTAAAAGAACAATTTCCTGCCTGTTCTGCTGCTCACTCTGTCTTTGGTGAATCCTCTCACCCCCGCACCTCTGGCAGGTACCCCAGGTCTGTATGCACAAATAAATATAAAAGAACAGTTCCCAAACCCTGGTATATGTGTTTGTTTGTTTGTTTGTTTTTTAATAATAAAAAAGAACTCCCAATTTTAAAAAATATATATATAAAATAATTTTCTACATTTCTCAATGAATTTTATTCTTTGAAAGGAAATACTTCATTATCGGCCTAAGACGAACTCTATCTGTAAGAGCACAGGTTTTGGAGGGGCATACTTTGAAAATTATTGTCATCATATGAAGTTGTAATAATTTTGCCATACTCATATTTTTAGACATTAAAACTAATTATTTCAGACTAAGCATTAATGAATCTTTCATTACATAAACTATCACAGTTTCCAATAGTGAATTTTCAATTAGATATATATTAGAAATTCCTCTTATGACTCATATTGAGCTCTGGATGCTAATAGGCATATAGATGAGTTATTTTCAACTTCTTTATCCCCAGAGAGAAGCTTGTACAGCATCTCTAAAAGTGACCTCAAATAAGAGAAAAAACTTGCTCTCTAAAAGAAACATGTAGCTCTGTCTAAATGTAACACTCAACCTTCTCCTATTCAATCTCTTCAAAGCTACTTGCTATCTTGTTTCCTCACGTTAAGTGTGATGAGAAACAGACTCAGGGGTTGTGAACTTTTCTGGGTTGAAAGATGTCATGTGATTAAAATATTCTGTGATTAATGTACATTCATTTTGCTTTTGATAGCATTCAGTGTTGATTTAAGTTTGTAAGGTAATTAAAAACCTGACTTGGTGAGTTACTGCTATGTGCAGTTTGAACTGCTATGATCTCTGGAATATTTTATATCTGTATGATTTAAGGAGTTGGCTTGAAGTACCTGACTATTTTTGCTGTCTCTTATTCCAAAGTTCAGCTAATAAAGAACACACAGCTTGAGTTTAAGCACTCGCTACTTCTGCTCAGAAACTCCTTAGAAAAGCAAAAGGCAAGGACAGATAAAGACTAACAGCAGTCTGGGAGGCCGCAGCTAAGAGTTCCACACAAATGCAAGCACTTTATGAAATCCTTACTGTGTGGACATCAGAATCCATCGCATCAGGCTCTCCCTGGTGCACAAGCAGGTGAAAGTACAGTACTATGAAGCTAAAACCACTTCAGCATCGGTTCAATCCCTGGCCCCGGAGGTGACCCACATGGCACAGCAGACCTTTCCTGACCCACCCACTGCTCCTCTCAGCAGTGTGCTTCCTCAGTTGGTGTGTTCTGCTCCCCACTCTGTCTCTAGTAAATCATCTCACTGCCCCTGGCCTGTACCCCAATTCTGTATGCATACATAAATAAATCTTTAAAATTCATCGCATCAATCTGTGCAAACTCTAGTGTCCCTAGTGCTGGTTCCTGCTTCATTTCAGAATCTGCAAGTCCTCTATTTTTATTATATTATAGCTTTTTAAGGATGGAAAGTTACATTTATAAGTTGGTATTTTATTTTGAATGGTGCTATGTTTTTAATGGAATACAGTTTCATCCTTTTGTTGATTTTCTTTAAAATCTGTTATTTGGACCAGAACAACTCATTAGTTATCTTTCATGGAATATCAAATTATAATAGTGTCAACAAAAGTTGAATAGGATAATGGTGATTTTTTCTGATTTAGTTTTTAGCTAGTAATATCTTCCATTTGTTAATTTTCCGAGATTTCCATGTAAGTTTTGACCAATATATTCCCTCTCACTCTCACATGTCTTAATTTAAGCTAACATATAAAATGAATTATCTCTCCTTAGGTTGTTTTCTATGTGATGTATCTAACACAAATACGTTGCATGTCATATACATTATAAAGGGTGTCCTTTGCAAAGGGACTGATTAAGTTATACTCTATACTTCATTTTGTTTTTTAACTCATAGTCTACCACATCTGAGGTACATGTTACCAATAGAAATAAAATATTTATACTTTAGATTGCTGAATACTATGTGGAGGAGAAATGCATTGCATCAGTTGGAGGAAGACTACTTAGTGCATATTCTTAGTGTGAACTGGCATTATTTACAAGGGCAGAAGAGGTCCTCCCCTATAGAATCTATTGGCAGCCATTGCAACACCAGTTCGACCCCTGGCCAGGCTGCTGACCCACATGGCATAGCAGACCTCACCTGTTTCGCCTGCTGCTCCTCTCAGCAGTGTATTTCAGTTAATCAACCTGTTCTGCTCCCCATTCTGTCTCTGGTGAATCCTCTCATGCCTCCCCACACACCTCTGGCCTTCACCCCACTCTTGAAGGCTTATTAAATAGATCCTTAAAAACAAAACAAACAAAAAAATGGTAGAACAACCTGAATATCAATATAGGAGGAAAGTAGCCCACGGTTGCTATAAAGGAAGCAGAGCTTTGATTTTCTTTGTCTGTAGTCTGTTATTCTCCAACTTCAGAAAGGCATTACAAGTGTGATTGAAAATGATTTTGTTGGATGTCTGACAGAATAGTTCATACCGAGAAGGCAGACAGTCAAAAATGAAATGTAGTTTCAGAAATATCCTATTAGTGGAAAGTAAATTTATAAAGAATAATACTTACTCTTGAATTCTTTTCAGAATAATTACCAAACTTGAAACTTGAGTTACAGTGAATAGAAACACTTTGGAAAACGTTGTGGTGATGACAATTTGGGGTAACAGGTCACATGGCATTCAGATTCTCATGATTTTTCTCACTGCTTCTGAGCTAGTCAATGGTATTTATCAACCAGGAGAGGCTGTTATTGGGACAGTTCCAAAATAAAGAAGTTAGAGTAAGTATCTAGAATCATGCATGCTTATTTATGTGAAGTTTTGGTACTCTTTGTGGTTGATCCATTATAAGTTATTATTATGAAATTTTGCTCATGCTGAGAAGCTCCCTAGCACTAAGTATCACACTTTATTTTAAAACTCAATCTTAAGTCAAATCTAGGATTGAGTGATTTTCTGGCTCTTCAAGAAAAAAGTCTGCTATGCAAGTTCAGTAAGCTCCTGAGAAATGTACAAGTTTATAAATTTAGAATTTTTGTTCTTATCAATAAAAAACAAACAGAACTACAAATGATCTCAGATTATGTGGATCTTTTTTAAAGATCCAATTAAAACAGATGAAAAATAAAATCATAGCATTGCATATCCATTATAATATCCTAACAGTGGTATTAAACTTTTGCATACAAGAGCTATGCACATTTGATTTCAGGTGTATATAATATTTGAGTCACATAAAAAGTAAAGAAAGTTAAGAAACAAACCCAAATATTTCGGAAGCTCATCTAATCATTTAACTTAGATCCCGGCAAAATTTTAATTATTTCTAACATTTTAATGATTTCCTTCCAACAGTATTTAATTCTTGGTATACAACACAGCAAAATAAATAATTTTAGACAGAATCATAGCAGTAACACTTGCAAAGGAGAAATGTTCCATTTGATTCATCAGTTTTTGGGAAGGACCATTTTGTCTTTCCATTCTCTTCCATCCCTTTCCTACATAGAGATCTTCTATCACTGCCTTTTGTTGTTCTGTAAGACTGTTTTAATGTGCCCCTCAAATTATACCTGTGAATTCATTTAATTTAATTAATGTAGAAACTTGAAGGAACTGTTTCTAATGCTACTACCCAGCATTGCACTATCTGTTTAAAGACATTTTTTAAATCACTATTTAGCATTTTCACCTCCTGCGCAAAAAAAAAAAAAAAAAAAAAAAAAATCTGACCCTTTATCTCTAAATTATACACAGCATTGTCAACCAATGTGTTAACTCAATGCAAAATGAAGATTCTTATTCTGTGAATTACTTTGTAAATAGCAATGCACTTCCTATTTCAAGAATCTCGTTGACATTGACTTGTCAACAGCTTGTTGTCATAATTTTGTGATTAAGGAAAGAACTGGAATGCAATGTTGCTCAACTCAGCTTACTTACTGAGTGACTGAGTTTAGTTTTACCATTTGTTTTCTACTCAGGCTTGCACTCCGCAGCTGCGTAGACTTCCAAGCCATGACGTGAGGGGGGACTGAGCTCAGTCCAACTTGAACTTGACCAAAATGCTAGATACATACTGTGGTTATTACATTATAGTTTCTCATGGAAATTTCACTTTACTTTTTCACTATGAATATGTAAATACTAACCTGGATGCAGAGTGGGGGTATTCCTTCTAATTCCAGTATCTTCTCAAAAGACTGGAAAGCTTGTTGTTTACTGGAGAAATATTTAAATTAAAATATTCATACTTTCAGGTTTAACCCTGAATGGAATCTGACTCAATAGGTCTGGATAACTCTGATGGAGGTGGTCCCTGTTCACAGTCTCTGCTGAATTTATGGTCATGATTTACTTTAAAGATTTGTTATTAACTGCAGAAAAAATAAATTTGCATTAGTGTTAATTTCATATTTTTTTTTCTATTGTAATGTTATAAGATGCTCAGTTACATGACTTCAAAAGTTCATTTGCACAGGAATCCTCTCTAAATATGAAGGTGAAATTAGCACTGCCTTGATAGGGTGTATTTTTGTCCATTTCTTCACTGTGTACTTCACTAAGCCTCAGTGAGAACTACATGGAAGGAAATAATATGTTTTATAAAAGATATTTCCAGCCAAATTAAAGGAAGTAGGGTATTTCATCATGTTCTGATAGATAATATTGTCTTGGAGGTCATCAATTATTCAAAATTGTGTCATATTATAGATCACATGTTTTAACATGTGATATTGTCCCAGATGGTAAAAGACATCTTATTCTTTTTATAAAGTGCAAATAAGTAAACAAATATATAGTTTATCTGTGGTAATAAAATTTTAGGAGGTACCATTAAAATATTTAAAAACATTGTTTTGGAGACTTTGATATTTAGAACTTGACTTTCTAATAATACATTCAAATGTATTTTTAATCTTAAAAATATGCTGAATTAGTATTTTTAGCCATTTTTGATTACAGAAAATATCCTTTTTGCAAGGTAATAATTATTGAATTTGTTTAAATGTTATTTTAATCCAATTCCTCTCAAGCACTAGCACCAGCAATAATATTGAAGTTCCTAAAAATGCACTTCTGATAGGAAAATTGTTTTGCTATCAGGGAAATCTTTCCCTCACTAACAAATTGGTAGATCGTCCCTCCTCTATATTTGAAAGGAGTTTGTGTAGACTAAGTATAATTTTCATAATCTTTAACTGAATTAAAAATGAAGATTTAGGACTTAATGCCTTCTTTATAGAAATGTTGAAATAAAATTTTTAAATTATTTATTTGATAAAACTCTTCATATTTTTATATATTTTAAGTCATTATTGCTAATTTGTATCTTTCATGAAATACATTAATTTCATCTAACATTATAGCAAAATTTGCCCTCAATTTTCCTCATAATGTAAATCATGATATCTACTCTTTTAAGCCTGATTATTGGTAATCTATAATTGTTTGAATCTGTTTTGCTGTAATTTTACTAGAACTATTATTGTTCATTTGTAAAATTGAACATTTTTTATTTGTAAAATTGAAAAAAATTTCATTTGTAAAATTGAAAAAATTTTCATTTTTCCTTCTGTTATTTACCTATTCTTTATAATTTTGGCTTATATTCTTAACTTTATGATTCCTTTCTTTCCATCTGTATTGAATAACTTGCTAATATTTGGCTCTTACTTAGATGTACAGTGATATCATTTAGTTTAGAACTTTCTTCCTTTTTAATTACCATTTAGTACTGCAATTTTCATCATCATTACACCACAAATATTTTTGTATTTTACCTATGCATCTTAAAATGTTGTCTAATTTGCTGTTTACTTGTGGAATCATGATTTAGAATGTATTGTTTAATTTTCAAATATTCTGTTTCTCATATGTTTTGTTTTCTACAACTCAAATTCCATTATGTTGGCTGGTAAGAATATTAATGTAGTCTGTAAGATAGCATTTTTTAAAATACATATTCAATTGTTTAATATGCTCAAAATTAATGACTAATTTTATGTGTGACCTGGGTTGGACTAGGTTTAAAAGATATTTGGGTAAACATTATTTCAGATGCTTCTATGGAGATTTTTTTAATGAAATTATTTAAATCAGTGGATTTTGAATAAAACAAATTAGTTTCCATATTATGAGTGGGCCAATCAGTTTGAAGGCCTTGGTAGTAAAGACTAACCTTTTCCATGGAAGAAAAAATTCTATGATGACCTTCAGACTTAATGACTTAATTGCATCATTTATTTCCTGGGTCTCCAGCCCTGTAGATTTTCTCTCTCTCTCTTAGCTATCCTCCTGAATCATATCCTATTACTTTGGTTTCATTACAGAGTCTTCATTCACAAAGTAACACAACATGTGTTCTATCTTGCTGAAAATTCCATGTGTTCTTCTAAACAATGTGTGCTTTCATTAAGTGGAACTTTCTATAGATGCCAACTATGGAGTTAGCTGTTGCTGTTTGTAGATCAGCCTGTTCAATATAAATAACATGGAGGTGAAAATCTGAAGATATAATTAATGGGTTTATATATTTTTCAACACACATTTTCACTTTTTGTTATAGCTATTTTGCCATCTTTTCATTAAACAAACACACACATAGGATTATATCTGTCTTCTTAAAAATTTTCATTTTAACACTGAAGACATGTCCCTGCGACTCCTTATTTTAAAGTTGTTCTTTTCTACAAGTAATATAGTTACTCCAACTTTTGAATGAATAATGTTTGAATTTCATTCTTTTAATTATAGTGTTTTTATACTTAATATGCATTTTTGTAGATAACATAACCATTGCTTAACATAACTGTGTATTAATACACTGAAAATACCTGCCTTTGTTTTTTATATATATTTTTTGAAGATTTATTTATTCATACACACATACCTGGGGTATAGACCAGAGGTGCAGGGGCGGTGAGAGGATTCACCAGAGACAGAGTAGGGAGCAGAATAGGCAGGTTGAAGAACACTGCTAAGGGGAGCAGTGGGCAGGTTAGGAGAGGTCTGCCATGCCATGTGGATCACCTGTGGGGAGGTGATTGAACTTGTACTGGAGAGGCTTTAGCTTCTTAGTGCTGTGCTTTAACCCACTGCACCACCAGGGAGTGCCTGAAAATATCTGCCTTTTAGTAAGTGACTAGACTGTCTAAATCTGTTGTGTTCATGAATATATTTGGTTTAAGCACAATATTTTTAATTATTATTTTCCATTCATTTTTGTGATTTTGTATTCTTTTCATTATGTCTTTAGATAATTTTTAACATTCCTGGAATATTATAAATATGGATAAAGTCTTCACTATGTTTTCCTCTTTAGTTTTAGGAACTTTCAGTGGATTTTTGTTTGCTTTTGTCAAATTAGATTCTTTAAGTTTCTTGCATCTATAGTATTTTCATTTCTATCCAAGTTTGAAAAACACTAACACACCTCCCATGACTCCTATTATATGTTTATTACACAGATTTATATTGGATAATACATCTGATAAATATTTTTTCCTATGCTTCTCTTTTGCTACTTTCCAAAGGTTTTTATCCTCTGCCAAACCCATTTAAGTAAATTTTAAATATTTTATTTTTCATCTCTGGAAGTATTGGTTTCTTAAATCTTGCTTTTTTTATTTGTTCACTGTTTTATTTAAATATGTAAATAGTATCTATATTTCAGTATCTACCTTGTCATTCTATCATCTCTGGAACTGGTTTTATCAATTGACTTTTTTCCCACTTTTTTAATGAGGGGAGGTTGTACTGGGCATTGTAAATTTTATACTGTCAGACTTTGAATTTTCTTGTGTTACTTTAACAAAGATTGAACTTCATTTTTTTTTCCTCGTGACACATTATTTTTTTATCTTTGCCATTTCCAACTGCTATATCAAAATGCCATGAAATGATGACTTATCAAAAATAGAAATTTATTTTTCAGAGTTTTGGAAACTGAGAACTCCATGATCAAAGTGCTGGCTGTGTAAGTTTCTGGTGAGAAATCACTTATTGATTGTAGAGTAGTTTTTTTGCTGTGTCCTCACACAGGGGAAAGAGCAATCTGGATTTTTCTAAGGCTTTTTTTTTTTTTTCCTTGCCAGACATAGCAGAAATAGTACTTTCGTTTTTAATTTTTTAAATATAATTTGGGTTATAGCCTGTCCTTTATCTTCTTTAACTTTCAAAAGATTTTTTAATATATTTTAATTCACAAGAATAACTTTTGCTTTATTTTATCTTCTTTTATAGCAACACACTGCTGATTTAGGAGACTAAACATTATGATTCTTCTGAACACATTCACTAGGTTTGGTTTCGCTTTTTATTGTTTACCTTGTAATTATCTTCTAGTTGCTGGCACATCTTTTCTTCTGTAGCTGATTATCTTATTTGTTCATTGTGGTTCTTTTATTCTTTTATTCTGTTGGCATATTTGTCTATTATAAATATCAAGAATTGATTTATGATGAATCTGTGGTTTCAATGTACCATACATCCTCACTGTCATAATCATGGATACAAATTCTCAGAAAAACAAAGATATCTCATCCTAAACAACTCAATGTCTGGAATATGATTCTCTATCGCTTAGTATAAACAGAACAGAAACTACTATATGAACAGAAAATACTGTAGCCAGTTGGAAGATGTGTCAATTTCACTGACACAGCAATTAACTGAACATATTATAAGCACATTTTAATGCATTTTTATAAATATGTTTATATGACATTATTATAGAAACTATATTATAGCATTTGTAATAGCATAGCATTTTATACATAGCTTTTCTTCATACCTGCTAACAAAGAACATAGATTTGAATATTACCAAACTGGTTCAAAGACTTTCTGGTTGTAATTTTCTTTATATAGGTTGTCATTTATTGAACTCTATTCCTATTTGCTAATGGTCTCCACCTCTCCTACTGTGTTACAGTGGTATACTCTCTCTCTCCCTTTAATTTATTTATTCATACAGAACTGGGGTACAGCCAGAGGTGCAGAGGCCATTAGAGTATTCACCAGAGACAGAGTGGTGAGCAGAACAGGCTTATCAACAAGCACACTGCAGAGGGGAGCAGCAGGTGGTCAGGAGAGGTCTGCCATGCCATGTGGATCACATCTGGGGTGGGGAATCGAACTCGTACTGCGGCTAGCTTTCAGTGCTTCATCCTAACCCGTTGCACCACCAGGGAGGGTCCAACAATGATATACTTTCTTCAATCCATATTTGCTGTAAGTTTACTTGTGAGGAAAGAAAGTTAAGTGTGCTTGTTCCGTCTCTGTTCTCTATTAAATACCTACCATTGATTTCTTATTATGCCTTAGATAACTTCTATTTGTGTGACGTTTATTACCCATTTGGTTTATAACCCACTTGATTAAACACTATGATAATTTCCATAGTAGGTGTGAACTACAAAATGATTCCCTATTGATTCAACATGGATGTCTGCAAAATGTATGCAAAACTCAATCATATCTACTCTTGTTGTAGTACCTCAAGTTCTAAAGGTTAAATATGTTGTGCTTTTTTTCACTCAGCTTGTGTTTCTAATACATTTTTCATCTTTAAAAATGATTTTTCCTAATGTTGAGTTTATATTTCCTGTGATGTTTAAAGTTGGCAGAATATAAAAATGAACTGTGATTAAGAAGCTATGCACTTGGGGCCTCCCTGGTGGCACAAGGGATTAAGTCTCGGCATTATGAAGCAATCCACAGAGACTACAGCATGAGTTAGATCCTCAGTCAGAGACTAGCAGACCTCCCCTGTCTCTCACGCTGCTCCCCTCAGTGTATTTCATATAATGCAGTGCATTTTAATCCATCTGATGTTCTGCTTCCCACTGTCTGGTGAATCTTCTCAAATCTTTATTTTAAAAAGTTATGTATTATAATCTGTGTATTTAAGAATTATACTATTCCCTCCCTAAAGCTGCTTGCAAAACAATTATTTAAGAAAAGTACCATGTAATGTTTAATGCATAAAGATACTTCAAGTAAAACAATTTGGATTAAATTTACAACAAATAAAAGTGATTATGACATCACGTATTCATTTTATATTTCTAGCTATATTGTTCTACTTAAATTATCTGTGAGAACATTTTCTTCAGAAATAAGGAAAATAAATTATATACATGACAAAAGGACAGGAAGAAATCATATACATGACAAATGAATCATAGGGTCAAAGATTTTTAGAAAAGATGTTTTTCCTTTGCCCAGAAAAAAAACAAAATAAATATACTGCTAACAATATAGCTATAAAAATAGATATGATAATTAAACAAAAATATAAATAGCCATTTTTGTCTTAATCTGAACATAGAACTGCTGGTGATATGCATGGAAACACTTTAAAACTAAAGAAAGGATTATCTTTGAAATTTATGAGATCAAGGTATACCTCTCTAAGAAATGACACCATGTGAGTGTATGCTACATTTTGCACAAAATCTCAAAAAATTAATATAATATTGTAAGCAACCAAGGTTAAGCAACATTTAAACAACCTTAAATTCAACCTAAGATATTGCACTTATAACCTTTCTATTACTGAATCTAGTATGAAACTGACTATAAAATCATAATTATAGCATTTGATTATAGCCTTGATGAATATTTATGCAACAAAAGTCCATTATTGCCCATTTGCACTTTTCATTAATAGATCACCTACTTCCAGAACAAATCCATGGAATTAGCTGTGTCCCATACTGCACTATTAATACAGTGTATGATATTTTTTGACTTACTGTCAATTTTCACTCCACAATTACATAGTAACTCAAAATAGTTTCATCTCACTATTATCCTTTATATAATTTTCAAAATAAGGTAAATATTTCTTACAACAGTGATCAATTTTAACTTTGCTTTAATTTCTTAAGTTGTCCTCTAAAATAGTTACCTACTTAATATCTTGCTAATTAATGATAATTATTAAATGATTTATTCTTTTAATATCATTTCAAGAGAAATCTAGTTAGAAATGGATTCTACTTAAATAAAAAAATTTAATAAGAATATCCTCTGTTCCTTATAAAATGAAATTTAATAAAATAATTCAACAGCTATATAAATTGCCATTGTTAAAGCCACTGAATTAATATAGCTTATTAAAATTACAGCTTTGTAACAATAATGCAAGTGTTGTTTTTCAGCATGTTCAATTATTATTCATAATTTTAGAATTATTGATTGTAACTTAGATCGGTTTCTTTCTGACTTAAGTATGCTGCCTAGTTTCTCACTATTGATTAGGGTAGGGTGAAATTAATAAATAAAATCAGTTTGATTCTAGTACATGACTATTTGAACTTCTCATTAAAATAAACATGTTTTTCAATACAAATTAATATTATTAAATTGTGATGTGGTTCCTGGTAGAGACAACATGTTTGCTATTACATATTATATTTTGACCTTTTCCTTTAGTCCAGTATGAATACATTATAATATTAATCATAAAGTCTTAAAATGCCTGAAAATCTAAAATTAGGAAGTAACTGAGACTCAGGAAAAAAATCACATAATTTCTCCTTAAATTGTTCTTAATAAAGGTATATTTATATCAAATACATGCCTTCAAAAATTCTTCTTCTCTCTTTGTTTTATAGAATGTCACACCCATCATTCATTCATGTTTTTAAAAATAAGTCATAAAATTCATTAATATTTCTCACTGAATCTGGACTCTGATAGTATTATTTATTTTACTGAGATGTCATTTTCAAAATCCATTCATTAACAGTTAAAAGTCATAGATACCTAAGTTGTTTCATTTATAACCTAGGTAGGTATCTAGGCGTAGATACCTAGCTTCAGATCCCCAATTCCATGACCTAATGTAATCCTCATTATCACTCAAAGACTCCATCTCCATCTCAGATGTGTAGGATGAATGAATATCCAGGACTCATATATAATCTGACATTGTTAGGCAAGACAGCTTGATAGTGGCTACAAGTGAATATTTCCTCGGCTTGCATATTTCCTCAGGCTGCCATAACCAAATTCCATAGTCTGGGAGAATTAAATAACATAATTTCTTTCTCCCAATTCTAGAAGCTAGAATTTTGAGCTAATGGACAGTCTGGTCAGGCTGCTAATCTGGTTGGGTAGAATTCTGAGCGAGGTTGACAGTTCAGGTTCTAGTTTACAGACAAATCCTCCATCTCCAGGTGATATCATATTGAGGTCAGGGCTTCAACATATGAATTGGGGGGGGGTTCACAAGCACTGTCTATAACAGAAAGTTAACATACCTGGGAAATTCATCATTATGCAAAAACTATTATGTAGTTGCAAAATAATTCTTAAGTAAATATCAGATACCGTTTATCTTTTCTTTGAAATATTTTTTTACTGAAGTAGCATCACATTGTAACACGAGAGTTAGGTATTTATCACTATCAGTCAATATCTGTATATATTAAGCTCACTGGGCAGTTCTTTCATAGTTTTGCTATTTGACTGCCCTTTATTATTATCTCATTCAGTCAATTTATGAACCCAGATACTAATTCAAGGTCAGAATATTATTTCAAAGTACATTTTATAAGGTTAAGTTATTACACAGATATTTCTAACCAGAACCAAGTTTTTACCATTGTAGCAGTCCATAAAATAGATATAATTAAACCAAAGACTGAGTCTTTCTCCCAAGCAAGCAGTAAAACATAATGCTTACAAATCATAAGGAGAGCATGGTTTCTATATTTCCCAAATCAAATAAAGTACTCCCTTCGCAACATTTATGGTACTCTGGGGTCTAAAGTTTAGGCACAAATAGAGTACTCCAAAGGAAATGGGCCACAGAAGATTAAAAGGTATAATCAATACGAAGTCCCCAGACTGTAAAGTCATACATTTTGCGTATCCCTGTCTAATCCCAAAAGATTACAGTTATTAAAGATAATATTTTTGGATCTGACACATTCACTTTCCACTTAAAAGCTTCATGGTGAATGTCATTATTATTATTAATACTGTGACTACTCTCACTGCTACTGACATTACATAGAATAGATCATATTGCAGGTATAAAGAACTGTTCACTATGCTCTTTTTTCAAAGAGTTTAATTGCCTTAGGCCATGACTGAGTTACAAGGACTGACATCTGGAATTCACTTATGGGAATTTTGTTATCAGTAACCTGAGCTCTTGATCATATTTTTGCAGTCATTGTTATTTTGAACAAAAAAAATGTCTTCTTTCCCCAGACTTCCATAAGTGAAATATTTAGACCTAACTATAATGTTCTTTCTTGCTGAACATGTCTTTCATTGGAGAATTTGGAGTAGTTTGCATAAAAGATATGACTCTTACTATAACGTCTAAGATCTGCTGTTCTTTTCATTATGTCTTCTGTTTTGTTTTTAACACAGACTCTATTTCCCAGGATTTAAAAAAAAAAAGAGATTAATTTACACTATTTGTTAAACAGGTTTGTGGAGATAATAAATACTGAGAAACCCTTGTAGTTGTTCTAGAGGGTAGTAAAGTTTAAGTGCATGGATCCCTCTCAGACACACTAAGGAGTCATGAATTATTTAATTATATAAATGAGAAAGACTCGTTTAATGAATCACCATTTATATACCTAAAGACATGGAACAAGAAACTCATAATTCCAACGTTTACTGTTACCTTTGTATACTGTTTTTAGTAGCCTAAGAATATTAA
This sequence comes from Condylura cristata, assembly GCF_000260355.1. Lineage (NCBI taxonomy): Eukaryota > Metazoa > Chordata > Mammalia > Eulipotyphla > Talpidae > Condylura > Condylura cristata. Next base: position 14,513,871 of record NW_004567114.1, read on the forward strand.
CCTTTAACCATATTCATTGAAATACTGTAATAAAACAATATCAAGATCAATTATAAAGAAGAAAGTACAATCAGGAAAAGACTTTCCATCTAAGATTTTTTACTTCTTTCATTTTCCCTACAGAGTTATCAGAAAATTTCACCAGCATCATTTTTAGCAATGTCTATTACTTTAACTCTGATTTTAGCAAAGGTTAGTGAAAATAATTTTCAAGAATTATTTAATCATCTCTATTGACCCATTGGTAGTTTCCCTTTCTTGATTTCATTTCAGACAATAAATAAGCTGCAGTCAGTTAAAATATAAACCAGAAAGAAAATATTTTCAATCCATCATCTTTCAAATATTTTATATCTGTCTATCTATCTAAATATCTATAATCTATCTATTAATTCATTCACCCATTCATTTAGGTTTAAAATAGCACCACATTTAAATAGCATAAAATAAGACATGGGTTTAAATTCCATCTCAGATTCTTACTGTGATATATTTGGAAAACTTTCAGACCTCCTTTTGCCTGATGAGCTTATAAGATTTAATAAGATAATGTAGTCAATGAACTTAAGATATTATTCAATTATTGCTAGTAATGATTAGTAGTGTATTATTACTAGTTTGTAGAGCATACCCCTTTTATATGTGTCTGGTTATAAAATAATGTAAATGATCTTCTAAGTCAGTCACTTCTCCATGATTCACAGGTTTCCTTTATTACCTGCTAATGAGCACTTGAGAGTAGATCTTCCATAAGTAGATATTCAACTGTGTTTCAGAAAATGAATTGTGATCAAATACATGATCAAAAGGCTACCAAAATATTAAAATGTCAAAGACTATCAAAATATTTTCAATAAACAAATATTTTAAAGATCCCCATAACTGCAGAGATAATTGACACCATAAACCCCTTGATTCAAAGCTCCAGAGATGCCCACTTTAGAGTTTTCAGAATATTTAAGATGATATGTTCTTTAAAAATAGAACATACCCTCCAAATTACACAAATGTGGTGGTAGTTTATTTTTAGAAAAAAACCCATTCTTCTTGATGTGGGAAGTCAACTTCTCAGAGGAGAATAACCTTGGGACACTAAGTGGCCATTTATTACCAGCCAGTGCTAAGTTGTTATCATGTTGTACACCTACTTTCAGTGGTGATTCACCAGAAAGCAGCGCAGTGTAAAAGCTTTAAAGCAAATGTCACACAAATATATGGGATGGATGGGGGAAATGTGCATCAAAGCTTCTATAGAAAGCAGTGACTTAACTAAGACCTTGCGAGGTCATATTATCCAGACACATCTATTCATCCATCAGACACATCTATAAGTCTCCTTCTTGAAAATTTATTTTTTTTTTCTTTAAAAGAGACACTGATCTTTAATACCTATGTCTTGCCTGGTTTCCAGGGCTATTTAATTGTTAAAGAAAAACACTGCATTAGAACTTCAAGCACATTAAACACACACACACACACATTAGACAAATGTGAGGCATAATAGCCAGATTCTGTAAGTGGAATACTGTCCACTGAATTACACTGAATGAGAAATCGCTAACACTGTTTTCTGAAAACTTTCATTAATATCGCACAGTGCACTCCTCAGTATAAAGGCTCAATGTGTTAGATCTACTTCTTTGCTAAAAACTTAAAATGTGAACAATCACAAGATGAGAACCTAAACCTAAATGGATGGATGGATGGATAGGTAGGTAGGTAGATAGGTAGGTAGATAAAATGTTTGAAACAAAATATTTTCTTTCTTATTTGTTTTGTGTTTTAACTGACTGCAGGGAGGGCCTAGATTTAAGAGTGAGCACAAAAGGTGTCTCAGTAACTTTTAGTGTATGACAAATCAGAAAGGGGAGGTCAGCAAATTCTATTAAAAATAATAATAATAAAGGAATAAAAGTAAATACCAAAAGTAAATTTTGACATAGGTCAAAATATTTTCTATCCAAAATGTTAAAAGTGTTGCACCAATGAACAAACATAAAACTTTAAAACACAGTTCTGTTTTTTGATCATATTTTTGAGATGGAAAATAAATCAAAAGGGAAAAAAATGTGAATCTCAAACTTGTATCTCTTGGAGGATTTGAGTTGGCAGACCACTGTCATTTAATGTTGAAATGACCGTGAACAAATTATTCACTCATTAAATAGGGAGAAAACCTACATGATAGGATCACCACCATGAGTAAATGCAACTATGAATGTGAACTTGCTGAACACTAGTCTGTAGGCTCCTCTTGCGCTGGGATCACCATGGTGTTTCGGGAAACTAACCCGACACCTAGCATGTGGGAGACTCTTGACAAATATTTTCTTAATAGAAATCAAAACACAGGACACAAAGTAATGCTATCCAGGGGTGTGTGTTGGGGGGCGGGGGGAGAGAAAGAGCTATCTAGAAGCACAATATAAAGCAGGAAAATGTCCTTTCTGATGCAAACATTTTTCAACTTTTATTCTGTAAATAAGCATATATCAGCTATGTCAGGAATGCATCAAATTCCACTGTGCATTTAAAGGTTTTATGCTTTTTAACCATTGTTCTTTGTTATTTGATCCAGCAGTTGAAATATATTTTGCTTGTTCTGCAATTTTCTACTATGGATATGGAATAAGGCTGACAGAAAAATAGGGAACTAAATATGTAGCTTTCTCCTCCAACCACACCCATTCTTTTCCCATATCTTTTAAGGAAATCTATAAGCACTTTTTTTTTCTTTTTGTCCATTTTACAATTCCACAAAAAGAAAAGGTATCTTAACAATACTTGTTACCAAAAAGAGGAATATTTTTAATGCCAGAAAGTTTTGTTCAATCAAATATTATATGGCTGTATATCTACCGACTTTAATTTTAATGTTTCTGTGCCAATTAGTACCTATATCATTAAATATAGTAAGCCCCACAGTCATTTAAACCCATGATATAAAGTTCACTGAAATTCCATGTATTTCCAACTTGCTTGTGTCCATGAAAAAGTCCAAGATACTGTAAATTGAGCTTAATTGTGGTCAACATGTAATTATGATAGCAAGTAATGAAATCAGATGTTTAACATCAGAGGCCTACTCTGAAAGTTATAATTACTGGAAAAAAAAAAAACCTAATATTAGAATGGCTGGCATTTGAATGATTTATCAATATTAACCTATTTACTTTTTTATTTAAAATTTTTATTTATTTATGCATGCAGAACTGGGGTACAGGCCAGAGCTCAAGGATGATGAGAGGATTTACCATAGACAGAGTGGGGAGCAGAACAGGCAGACAGATGAAATACACTGCTGAGGGGAGCAGCTGAGGAGGCAGGAGAGGTCTGCTGTGTCATGTGGGTCACCTCTGGGTCAGGGGATGGAACTAGCACTGAAGCTGCTGTGGCTCGCTTGCAGTGCTGTGCTTTAAACCGTTGTGCCCCCAGGGAGGGCCTAACCTATTCACTTTTACTATATGTGCATCATTGAACTTGATAGTAGCTGGAAAATATAAATTATAATATCTAATCAATAGTCAGATAACGATAAGCTTAAAAACTAAAACTTCAGCCCCCCCCCCCCCGGGGCTAGAGCACAAAAAGTTAAAGGACAGCAAGCAGTGCAAAGCTAGCCATAGCCTCTTCAGTGGGAGTTCGATCCCAGGCCAGGGAGGTGACCCACATGGTGAGGCAGACCCCTCCTGTCTGGCCCTCTGCTCCCTCAGCAGTGTACTTGTCAATCTGCCTGTTCTGCTCTCCTCTCTGTCTCTGGTGAATCCTCTCACAATCCTTGCTTCTCTGGCTGGTTCCCTAGTTCTGTATGCATAAATAAACCTAAAAAAAAAACAAACAAAAAAACTAAACTAAATCTTAATTAATGACTACAGAACAGAAGCACCATAGGAGGGAGGGTTTGGGGGAAGGAGACAGGTAAGAACAAAGAGGAAAGGAAGAACAATGGTCTGTGGTGATTGAATAGGGTGGGTTGGTGACGGGCTGCATCCCTTTACCAAAACCCCTGACTTCTGATGGGCGGCCTCTTCTCCTTCTTCCTTTTGTTACAGGGCACCACACTGTGAATTGGGTTGCCTGTCTGTGGGTCCTTACCTGTGTGCTTAAGATTCACTTGTATTATGGACACGCATAAAAAAAGTTCAATAATGGGTTGATTTACAAGGAGAAAAGTAAAGGACCCAGGGGAAAAGGGAGAGAAATACAAGTTAACTAGAATGTCCTACCAGTTCTGCTGACTTGGACTCCACTTGCACGCTGAAAACCAATCAAAAGCCAAATGACCAGCCGTGAACCACCAGGCCCAGTGACACCCAGAGCCCACATGTCTGGTTTTATCCTAACCTGGCTGCTCAGATCCACCCTCACATCCCAGCGTGTTTCTCCTTGTCATTGATGGGATTAGTAGTTCCAGTGTCTGGAGTGGGGGCTGAATCCATGAAACCTGTACCTGTTACACTTTTGAGTCTACTGCATTTTCCTGCTCAGATCTAAGGCTGGGAGATATGGTTTGAAAATTGCACTGCCTTAATGTATAGTCACTTCATATTCAACACCTCCATGGACTATATGTGTTTTATGGTTTTATGACTATATGGTCAACTCTAACGGACTCCATGTGTGTGATGGGTTTTATGAGATAAAGGATGTTAAGAGGAAAAATCCTAGTCTTGGAGAAGTTCAGAATTTGACAGCAAAAATAAGAATGTAGCTCATAGTTATTGAGGTAAATATTGTACATAAGCACTGTTGTGGATAAGAATGCTTGCCCCAATATCATCCATCTAGAGAGTGACAGCCCAGGTAACCTCTCTCCAGAGTCTCTCACCTGGATAAAGATGATCCTAAAGACAGCTGAAGCAATAGGCAAAATAAATCTTGGAAGAGTACACAATTAGAGTGAGATTTTCAAGGGCTGAGGATGGCATATCAGAGGAATCAAATATTATGAGCCCTTAATGATATGCCTTAGATTTAGCAGCATGAAAATCATTTTGTATCATTTTTTGTAATTATAATTAATGGAAAAATCAATTTTGACCATATGCATTATTCTGTTGTCTTTTTCAAAAAGTGAAATAATTTTATTAATGTGTATTTTCATTTATAATGGGTAATTGCAGATTGTTCTGCATGAAGTCATTTATACTCCTACTAATAGTATATGAGAGAATATGTTCCATTAAGTCTTTTCAAAACTAAAATCAGTTTGATGTTTGTCAGTCTCATAAAATATATTAGTTTAATCCATTTATATGCATTTGATTATTAGACAGGGAGCAATGTTATGCCTATATCCACTGGAAAATTATTATTTTTGCAAGTGTGAATATGAGAAAAGAAATTCACAAGAGAAACTCCATGAATGACGTATTTTAATGACTTATAAACCCTATACTCATAGTAATTATTATATTTTTTCTTCCTTGTGTAATACTAGCAAAAAATATTCATAAATGATCTTGCTATATTCCATTTGTTCTGCTCTGCATCTTGTCACTATAAAGCATCTTTGAGTATCAGACATTTATTATGGAGCCAAATACATATAAAGCAAAATGAGTGAGGCTGATGAGGAGAGTGATGAGGAGAAAGGCGAGGAGGCAGAGAATGACAATGAGGCTTTTATGCTTTGATGAACTCTTGCTACTCTTAACTCTAGTTAAGTGTGTTTTATGTTATTTGTTTCAATATCTTATGTGTAATTCAGTCTGGAAATGAAAAATCATTTTTTATAATGAGTATATTTCTATGATTCTTTAGTACAGTTTTCTATGATAAAATGCTGAGCAGGGTTGAAAGTGTATAGTTTAAAATAGGAAATGAGCTAAAATATAACTTTTACCCACTTTTCTATGTATATGTGTGTGTGTAAATCCTTTTGTTGTCTTTTTGTTGTTCTTTATAGATTTCTGCATATATAATACATATTTCTACTTATGCCCTAAACATTTTAATATAGTTTTAAACAATACATCTCCTAGCTAACAATCTCTCACTATTATTTTCTGTGACATTCTTTGATTTACCTAATTAGATTTGCTGTCCGGTCCACATATTCTTTATGATCTGAAATCCCCATGAAAAGACATGTATTTATTTGTGGTACTGTTAATGTACACATGTATGTCACATACATATAAAGCATACACATATAAGTTATGTGTGTTTGTGTGTTTGTGTTATGTATATATAGACACATATAACATACATGTGTGTTATGTGCATGCATACATATACAGTGTATGTATATATGCTATACATGTTATATATGTGTTATGCATATCATATATGTGTGTGATTTCATTATATTACAATACAAATTAATGTTCCTACATATACAAGCCAATAAGTATGTTATAATTATAAAGTTCCTTATGTACAGGAACATTAGAAAATTTAACTCTAAAATAATACATTTCATTGTTTTCAGACTAGGATGAAAACAGGTGTTCTTCAGAAGACAATCCAAAGAACATTACATTTCAGAAATAGGAGGTATTTAATAGCTATGCAGTGATGGGAAAGGTCATAAGCAGAAAGATAGGTATATTTTATTAGAAAAATAAAATGCCAATGTAGCAAAAATATGTAGGTTAAAAAAAGAAACAAGGGTCCTCCCTGGTGGCACAACAGATTAAAACAGTGCATTATGATGCTCTCCAAAAACACTGCAGCATCAGTTTGATCCCCAGCCAGGAAGGTGACCCACATAGTGTGGCAGACCACTCCTGGCCTGCCCGCTACTCCCTTCAGTAGTGTACTTCATCAATCTGCCTGTTCTGCTCCCCGCTCTGTCTCTGGTGAATCCTCTCACTCACCACACCTCTGGCCTGTACCCCAGTACTATAAACATAGTTAATCTTAAAAAAAAAATAAGAGAAAAATGAATATTTGATATATCAACCTAATTTTGAATGAAATGTTCAGGAATATGCAATTTTACCATTTTTCAGTTTCAGAAAACACCTGTCTATTCTATGAATCATTTCCCCTAACTCTTAAAAATAATGCTTTTACCTGAAAAACATCACACAATAATACATGTTAGCTAAGTATACAGCTATTCATTAAAAAAAAAAAAATCCTTTCAGAATATCCAACTTACTGCTTAGTATGTAATAAAGGAAGGATGCGAAAAGATATATAATAGCCTTTCATGTCAAAACATAGACATATGATGATGGATAATATAAGCCAAGAACTTTGTCATAATCACAAAAAATAAAGAAACTCTTAAAGAATGTTTTTACAAGTGAATTCACCATGTCTCATACACTTAGAAATGTGCCTCATTGTTTTGCTGTTTTCTAGTTCAAGGAATGACTTTTATTCTGACTTGTGTACATTAGAATCAATATAATCAACTACTTACATTTCCAAGTGATACAATTTTTTTCTTAAACTGATCCAAGCCAGAAATAAATTAGGATGAGTCCAGGGATGTAGTTCTTGTGAAGAGCAACTTCATACAGAGGTTCAAACATTGTCTTTAAAACCCAGTCTTATTGCTGCTCTATTTACAATAGGAAAGATGTGGAATCAACCCAAATGCCCAAAAGTAGATGACTGGATTAAAAAGATGTGGTACATATACACAGTGAACTATTATTCAGCAATAAAAAAGATAAACACATGCCTTTTGCAGTAACATATATGGAACAGGAAAGGATCATGCTTAGTGAAATAAAAAGAAAACTGCTGAATGGTTTCATTCATAGCAGGAGGGTAAGGAAACAGGAAAAAAATCAATTGGAATAAAGAAAAAAAATAAACAACTATAAATCAGAAAATTTTTACAGGGATGGAGAGAGGAATAGGATCAAAACTGGGGTGGGGGTGGATTGCCACACAGGTGAATTAGTGGTGGGAACTCCATGGGGATTACAACTGAGATGAAAAAATGCAGAGAATGAAGAATGATGTAAAAAAATGAATAAATAAATCTTTCCTAACCTGCAAATAAATAAATAAATAAAAGTCTTTTAGCTTTATCCTCCACCCAAAAGAGTCTTCATGGATGGACTGAAATAGTACTTTGATTACTTATATCTATTAGTTGGGCAACTCCAGCAAAATAAACATTTACTTTTTCAAAAAAAGATTTATTTATGTATTCATATAGAACTGGGGTACAGGCCAGAGATGCAGAGGATGAGAGGATTCACCCGAGACAGAATGGGGAGCAGAACAGGCAGATCAACGAAGCACACTGCTGAGGGGAACAGCAGGCAGGTCAGGAGAGGTCTGCAGGGCCATGTGGTCACCTCCAGGGCAGGCAGGGATCTAACTTATGCAGAAGTGGCTTTAGCTTCCTAGTGCTGTGCTTTAACCCGCTGCGCCAACAGGGATGGCCTAAACATTTACTTTTAAACAGTTCCCAACATAATTGCCAAACTGGTTTTCATTGGTTTGGCTTCATATGATGTAATATTCCAGAACACTTGGAGGATCTGGGAGTCTGATTTAGCAACCTGGGTTATAGCCCCAAATGGTTGATCCTATTAAAATCCAATGAAAAGTTTGTTTTTGTTTTTTTTTT
>NW_004567114.1:14522892-14532606 GCF_000260355.1 Condylura cristata
AAAAAAAAAAAAAAAATCCAATGAATTTCTACTTTAGAAGATAGCTACTAAAAAAAATTCACATCCTGAAGTATTTCAAGGATGAGTACATTTGAGCTATTTCTATCTGATCCATAAATAAGAAATGCTGAAAGTGCTGAACATTCTTTCACAAAACCAGCAGTATTTTCATTTTCTTCTCTGGAGATGCAAGTGGTTCATTAGCTTCAGGAAAGCACATTAGTATTTAGTTGTAATTTAATAGGAACTTTTCCTGGTCAACCATTATTAAAGCCAAAGTGATTAAATAGTGACACACTAATTGTCTCCAAATGTCCTCCATCTCAGGGGAAGATAAAAGTGAGATAGGGAGCCACACATAATTAGCTAAAGAAAGATAGTGTGTGTGGCAGGTAAAGTGGCACCCGCTCTGAGTTAGGGTGCTTATCTGAAAAGGCAGGGACTGAGACTGGATATTATTATAATATATGAAGCCAATGGAGACAACTTAATGAATGTGTGATGAGATAAAACCATAATAAGCACAGGTTGGCAAAAAGGCTAATAAAAGGATAACCCATAGATTCACAAAAATGACCTCAGAACGTAGCCTGTATTCATCAATGTGAATGGGAACTTTAGAGCCACGTGTTTCTAACTCCATTCCTTGTAACCATAAGCTCACAAGGTCTTGACAGCACCTTATTGAAAATGCAAAATGACTGAATTGGAGAAACAATCTGGAAAAATTTGATAGTAAGTCATCTCTTAGGAGGTCGTAAGCATCTGTGTTATTGGCTCTGAACGCCAGTAATACCTGGTATTGGCTGAATTGAAGGTAGGTAAAAGTGTTCTGGGAATATGTAAAGTCAATATATTTGTACAATTTTGCTTTTGACAGATCAGATTATGGATCAGAGTGGTGAATTCAGCACAGATATAAACTGGATTTGACTTTGTGGATAACAGGGGCAGAAGCACAGATAATCTCTGACTATTCTCGTGGGATGTTCTCCCATGTCATTCTGGGTAATTTTTTTTAAAGATTTTTATTTATTTATGCATACATAACTGGGATACAGGCCAGAGGTGTAGGGGCGGTGAGAAGATTCACCAGAGACAGAGTGGGGAGCAGAACAGGCCGGTTGATGAGGTACACTGCTTAGGGGAGCAGCAGGCCCGTCAGGAGAGGTTGCAGAGCAGGGATTGAGATCATGTTGAAGTGGCTTTGGCTTCTTAGCGCTGTGCTTTAACCCCCACACCACCAGGGAGGGCCCCATTCTGGGTAATTTTTTTCTGGAACTGTTTTATCCCTACTCCTTTCTGATTGCGGGAATCATCATTTTCCAAAATATATTGCAGTGACTTATTTATTTTCAACACGATTTTAATGCATTACTAGTCAGTTATATAGGTAGCTAATATGGGGAGCATTTCCTCACATCCCCACATGGGTGTGTGCTTCACTGATTTTGCAGCAATGCTGAGGTGCTAGAAAACCATCATCCTCCCTCCTTCCCTCTGGTAAACTCTCCACCAAATCTTGGAGTAGTTTTGCTATATTTTACCATTTTTGTTTTCTTTGGTGATTTATATTTCACAAATGAATGAATGATCTGGTAATTGTTTTTCACTTTCAAACTCATTTAATTGACCAGAATCACCTGCCGATTCATACACCTTCCCCCAAATAGCACCACTGCATACTTTTTAATAGGTCACTAATAATCTGTCAGGTATATACACCATTTTTAAAAAAATTTTAAAAAGATTTATTTATTTATGCATACAAGAAATGCAGTACAGGCCAGAGGTGCAAGGGGTGAGAACATTCACCAGAGACAGATTGGGGTCCAGTGTATTTCAGGATGCCTGAAATACACTGCTGAAAGGAGCAGATAGGAGACAGGAGAAGTCTTTGCCATGTGCTTCAGCCTCCCGGGCCAGGGAGCCTATGGAGTACCAATTGCTGTGGCTGCTGATAGTTTATAGCACTGAAGTTTAACCCCTTGCACCACCAGGGAGGCCCCTATACCACAATTTCTTTATTCAGTCATCTGTCAATGGGCAGTTAAGTTGACTCTATGCTGTAACTATTATGGATAATGCTGTTTTGAACATTTGTTTAAGACTCTCCTTCTTATCAAGGAAATAATGTGCTGAATATAGAGTTAGACACCGTCTTAAATTGTCTATATATCAATTTATTAAATAATTTAGCCATTTTATAAAGTAGGTAGTTTTATTGTCTATGGGGAGAAATCACAGAGAAAATAAGTTGCATGATCGCAGAACTGGGCAATGAAAGTAAGCATGCTCTCCCCAAAGGGCACATCCAGTTGTAACAGGGGGATCCCCAGGAAAAGGGGAGGTCCCAGATTGCCTGCTCCACCCAGAAGGAGGGTGGAGATGAACAGGGAGAAGAAGAATCTGGAGTAGAGGCTGAAGAGGAAGGAAGCAGGATAGGGAGCAGGAAGGAGACCTAAGAGAGCCACATGGAGCAGAGAGACATGGGAAGAAGCTTTGCCTTGTTTCTTGTTCCTCCTGCACTGGATGAAACAAATGTGGGTGAGAGACCCATGGGGAGGTTGACTATGGCAGTGTTTATCTTGATTTTGATTTTGTTCTTTTCCTCCCAGATGTGTCTGGCCATTTCTGACCCTTTTCTATGGGTCCCAATTGGATGGTGCTTTAGACTTGTGACAGGTTTTCAAGCCTTGCTTTGGGCCAATCCCTTTGGGGTGGACTTTCACCCATGAAGGGATGGGTAACTTTGGGTCTTTGATTTAAAAACTGTATTCTTTGTCTTTTCTGTATTGCACACCTTTCTGTATTGCACACTCCCTGCCCTGTAAAACAATCACATTGTGTCTTTACCTCATTAACATCAAAGTTTCCACTAGTTGTCACAGAAAAATCAACAACTTTTGACCACACTGACGCATCTACTACTCTCTTTGTGTTGTTCACCTAGATCTTAGTAAAAGCTTATCTTTCTTAAAATTCACTGCCTAGAGGAGGGAAGGGACTTGTGTTCAAGGAAAGACACAAGACATTATTCAAGTAAATAAAACTAAATTTCCTCAGCACCATATATAGTCTCAAAAGCCACAAATTCCTGTTCTTGCTCCAAATTTTATAACTCATACCTATTTTGTTCTCCATGTTTCTCCTTCCTTCCCATTCTAAAGCTCAAATAACACACTCCCTTGCTTTCAGAACTTTAGCACTATGCAAAAATTTATTGCTATTTTCAAGCGCCCTCATTCTCATTTGTAAATAAATTCATATGTTACAAAGATTAAATTAAGTAGGGCCTTCATGGTGGCACAACACACAAAAGCACAGCACTGTGAAGGTGTCCTCAGCCACTGCAGAACAAGCTCAATCCCATAATCCGGGAGGCCACCCACATGGCACAGCAGACCTCTCCTGCCCCACCCGCTGCTCCCCACAGCAGTGTATCTCAGTCAATCTGCCTCTTCTGCTCCCTACTATGTCTCTGGTGAATCCTCTCATGTTCTGCACCTCCAGCAAGTACTCCAGTTCTTGTATGCATAAAAAAAAAAAAGATTAAATAAGCAAATTGGTGCATGAAAGGAAAGGTTAGATTTGCAGAGCTAGATGAAGAGGAAAATATTTTCCTAAATGAGGGAATTATCCCTTTTCTCAATTAATAGGACACTACTATTCTGTGGCAGAGACGTTGAGTGCTGGATCAGAGGAAATAGTTGTAGAAACTGGGGAGAATATGCCAGATTGAAGTTGTCAGCTTCACTAGGGCTTGCTCTATACCCAATAAAACCCCAAAGTAGTCACTGAATGTTACTTGGAAGTTATGCAAATACCTTAGTGGGTGTCTCTCAGCCACATGACTCTTCTCCCAGAGTACTTCTTTCACATGTTCCTCTTCTATGTGTTCAAGTGTTTCCCTCAGTGTGTCTCCCCTGCATTGTTCCTCTTCAATTTATATACTCATCACACTTCTTCCCAGCTACTACCATTCAGCATGTCATGCTGGGAACTATAGTCCCAGGTATGTCTGCTTTAAGTAGGGGTAGAGAAAAGTTGCCCATCCACAGAGATGGAACCATTTTACAGAGATGCATCTACAATATTACACAGAAAACCACAAAATTACCTACCCAAAATGTAAATAGTGTTAAGATCAAGAAATCCTGATGTCCTAGTACAAAGCGATCCAGGGTCAACTTAATTTCAAAGAGGAGTGGGTAATAAAAACAGCTCACGGGGCCCTCCCTGGTGGCACAACGTATTGAAGTGCAGCACTGCAAGCCAGCCTCAGCAGCTTCAGTGTGAATTCGAGTTGGATCTCCAGCCCTGGGGGTGATCCACATGGCGCAGCAGACCTCTCCTGACCCGCCCGCTGCTCCCCTCAGCAATGTACTTCATTGATCTGCCTGTTCTGCTCCCCACTCCGTCTCTGGTGAATCCTCTCACTGCCCCTGCACCTCTGGCCTATACCCCAGTTGTGTATGAATAAATAAATAAATCTAAGAAAAGAAAAGAAAACAACTCATCAAATTTCTTCTACACATAATATGTGTATGTAAAGAGATACCTTTGTAGTAGTTTATAGACACTCATGTTTGATTGTACTGTCTTTGAGTTAAGAGAGTTATATATGAAAATTAAAATAAACATTCTCCCCCAAATGTACATGGCCTTTTTTATTTGCTCATAGAATGAATGAAACAAAAGTGAATCAAAAGTGTTATGAGACACAATCATATGGCTAATTAAACATTTCATCGCATTCACTTTTAGTGAAAGAAATAGAGCAAACTTAAACTAACATCTTTGTCTGTTCTCAGTGGTAAAGAACTGACAGAGCATCACAATATCAACTCAACTAGCTGCAGCCATAATCCCAAGTGGAGATGCCATAAACACAGCGACTCTCTCCAGGCTGCACATTCCAATGGGCAGATACTGCTAGTACTCAGTGCAGTTAGGTTCCCATATGGGAAAGGGAGAGTTCAAAGTCATTCTTTCCTTCAGTGTCATTTCCTGTAGCCTTAATTTTATTCTGTATTCGGCACCCTGCACCTTGGTAAAAAAAAAAAAAAAAATGTTCACTTAGTGGTGACCTCTCAATTTACTCTATAACAAAAATTTAGCTCTGTTTTTTTATAAATCAATAAATGGATGATGGCATTAATGGAAGTCTAACAGAGGGTAAGAGTTGACAGGAAAATTTTTAAGATATAATATTGAAACAGTTTTGAAGGATCTCTATTTTATACACTTTACCCTGAAGTAAAAGTAGAATAGGGAAGACTTTTAGTGAAATACAGTAATAATAAGCAAAAGGAATTGGAGGTTATACTGAGCTAAAATATAAAATATGAGAATTGAGTGCAAAATATAAAAAATGTGATATTTTGTTCTGTAGAGATCTTAAGTTAGATCTTATGAAAATTACATAAGGTTTGATAACAAAGCTTAAAATTAACATCCTGTCTGGCCTTCCATGGTGGTGGTGCAATAGGTTAGGCCTCAGTACTGCAAGGAAGCTGCAGCCACTTCAGTCCAAGTTCAATCCCAGGCCCTGGAGGTGAGCGCATGGTGCAGCAGACCTCTCCTGACCCTCTCGCTGCTCCCCTCAGCAGTGTGCTTCATTAGTCAGCCTGTTCTGCTCCCCACTCTCTCTGGTGAATCCTCTTAACGCATCTGCACTGGCCTGTACCTCAATTCTGTATGCATAAATAAATAATTTTTTTCAAAAAAAAATTAACGCCCTGTGATTATTTTAAGGGTATTCTATAATCAAAAGTTTTTTTTTGAAATCCTAAATGTATGAGAACTTATACCATTAAACTACATGTGAAAATCATGTTTCATATTTAATATAGATGAGTTGATATTATAGATTCTCACAATTCTATAATAGTGCCAGGATTAGGAAAACTTCAAGCTATACCCAAAACAAATGTCCATAAGACAGGAAAAGGGGAGTTGAAGTTACGCAATTCAAACATGTAGCCATTTCAATACAGGTAAGTTAAACTCATTTTATGTTTAGATGATTAAACCATATATTGCAGCTTTCAGAACTACTTGTAAATCTTTATTTTACATTAACAATTCACTTTGAAAATCTGACTTTAAAAGATCCTAAAACTCTGGTTTAGGCGCAGTGGGTTAAAGCACAGCACTGAGAAGCTAAAGCCACTTCTGCATGAGTTCGATTCCCGCCTGCCCCTGAGGTGACCACATGGCGTGGCAGACCTCTCCTGACCTGCCCGCTGCTCCCCTCAGCAGTGTACTTCATCAATCAGCCTGTTCTGCAACCCGCTCTGTCTCTGTTGAAGTCTCTCACCGCCACTGAGCCTCTGGCCTACCCCAGTTCTGTATGTACAAATAAATAAATCTTAAAAAAAAAAAAAATCCTAAAACTATAAAAGATATTCTGATACTGAAACAGATGAACAAGTATTAGGGTAATTACCAATCAATCACTCAAACACTCTTCAGTGAGTAGCAAATTGTTTCCTGCTATCTATGAAAACTACGTAAAAGCCAAGAAATGAGGTGTGATTCCATGGACCATATGAATGCAAAACATTGTTTCTCTTTGTGTGCTTTGTTAAGTACACTTGTCTCTCATGACAAGTGGGTCATATCCTTTGGACTAGATTCCTAAACCACTAGGCAGTGTGAAATCCTTATCCACTTCTCACCACTTATCTGTATAAAAACAATGAACAAGCAAACACTCAGTGAAACCAAGCAAACACATCCCTGGTGAGCACTGGCACTTGGGAATGGTCACTCCAAATCCTGCACAGGAGGACAGAACTTCTTTCATTATAGCTATTATTCTTTTTTATTTCTACAACCCTTTTTTCTGAATGCAAGCTTGGCCTAAGTTTCAGTTGCTGACTTAGTGCTGCTACTATTTTTTAAATGTGCAAAAATGTTGGCTAAATGAAAATATTTATTTATTTATTTATTTGTTTGTTTGTTTGTTTATTTATTTATTTATTTATTTTTAAAGTCACTTTGACTTAAATGGAAAAGGTCTTTCTCAATGTGGATAGGAGACCACATTCATAAAAGAATAACGAAGCAATCTGCCTCATCCTTTCCCTTGGAAATTTCCTTCAAAAAAAATGAACCACTTTTCTGGGTAGAAATAATACAATGATGATAGAAGAGAAACAGGCAACTGAACTAAATACCAAAGGGAAGGACAAGGTCTTTAATAAATTACCTTTCATATGAAAGATGGTCAGAGGTAGAATTAAGTGTGTTTCCCAGAGCCTGGCAGTGGAAGTTTAAGCCAACACAGAGTTATATATTTTATATACTGAGAGGCAAGCTTGGCCCTTGGGAACCATCAAGGACTGAATTAAATTTAATCACCTATGTTCATTTATTATGGATCCCCAGAAGGCTTTCACCAAGGTGCTGGACAGCTGTGCTGGTTTCCCTTTAGCTTTTTCTTAACTTTTTAACCTTGTGGCTATTTTTCTTCACTCCAGTTATATTCATTTTTGCTAAAAAGTACCATTTTTTTCCCCTGAAAAAGTGATCACAGGCAATTTGAGACTGAAAAATACTGTTACTGGGGAGACAGATAATATAATACTCTACTTTTTAAGAGTAAACCTATTAAAAAAAAAACTAACATCAACATTAAGATCTCTGGACTTTAACGAACATTATTCATTATTAACAAAGGTAATTCGCTAAAAGAATGAATAGTGGAAAAGAATGAACCTAAAGAATTTGGGGTATTTAGATAGCTTCAGATGACAGTTAAACTGTGGCCACTTAACTGTAAGTCAGGCTTTTTAATTAACCTTCTAATAACTAGTACATTCGCCACTGCCTTCCTCCCTCCCCCAATACAAGAAAGTCACTGTTTCTTTGCTCTCTTACAGACTCCAATGAATGAACTAAATTGTTTTCAAATTGTTCAAATAATTTTCCTTTATTTTTTCAGCTGACTGCAGTTTGATGTTTTTCATCATGTTATCTATCCAAATCAATTTTTCTGCTTCACGTGCAGGAAAAGACTTTTGTTTTATGTCTTATTGTAATGACTGCTACTTAGTAAGGTAGCTCTTATCCTCTGGAAACTGTGGCAAAACCTATATTGATTAATGTCATGTAATAGCTGTTATATGTGTTGATTGAAATGTGTTGTAATATCGAGACTAGCAAGGGATGGTGGCAATTGATCCAGAAAGGCTGAAGTTATCAGTTAAAAAGCAATCACTTGGGCCCTCCCTGGTGGCTCAGCGGGTTAAAGCGCTGCACTGAGAGGCTAAAGTCACTTCCGCATGAGTTCGATTCCCGCCTGCCCCAGAGGAGGAGATCCACATGCGAGGCAGACCTCTCCTGACCCGCCCGCTGCTCCCCTCAGCAGTGTACTTCGTCGATCTGCCTGTTCTGCTCCCATTCTGTTCGAGACTAGCAAGGGATGGTGGCAATTGATCCAGAAAGGCTGAAGTTATCAGTTAAAAAGCAATCACTTATTTGGAAAGACACTGATTAAACAAAACTGCTAGAGACTAGAACCGATAAAAATCTAAAAATCTTGTTATGCCAAGGTCACACTCAAATTAAAATTCACAGGTAGTCTTAATAATAATACTACACACTGTAGTGTAAACACAGGAGATGAATTAAGCCACACTGTGAGGCTGGTATTCTAGGTATGAGGATCTCAGAAGCTTTCTCTAAAAATTTCCTTTTTTTTTTTTTTTTTTTTTAAGATTTATTTATTTGTGCATACAGAACTTGGGTACAAGCCAGAGATGCAGGGGTGCTGAGAGGATTCACCAGAAACAGAGTGAGGAGCAAACAGGCAGATCGTCGAAGTACACAGCTGAGGGCAGGTCAGGAGAGTTCTGCTTGCCATATGTGTCACCTCTGGGGCAGGCGGGAATTGTACTCATGTGGAAGTGGCTTTAGCTTCTTAGTGCTGTGCTTTAACCCGCCACCAGGGAGAGCCCTAAATTTTTCTTTTGATTAAGAATTATGTCACGTCATCTGTGTATTAGAAGTATAGGGCCTCTCAGACAGGTGCTTTGCACCCACCACCCTCTTTCACTGTTGTTGGGAAGGTAGACTGTCCCAGTTCTTCTGGCAAACAGCATGGAGGTTCTCAAAAATTCAGCTCTGCCATACATCTCAGCAATTCTACTCCTCAGGATCCACCCAAACAACACAAAACACCAACTTGAAGAAAAAAAAAAAATTACTCCCAGGTCCATTGCAGCACTATTATAATAGTCAAACCAGGGGGTTCCCTAGTGCTGCAGGGGTTAAAAGTCTCAGCATTGGGCCCTCCCTGGTGGTACAATGGATTAAAGCACAGCACTATGAAGCTATCACAGCCACTGCAGCACGAATTCAATCCCCAGCCAGTAATAGGATCAGAAAATGCTTGTGAGTTATAGCTTATCAGTGGAGCAAATAAATTAATGTGAATGTGTTTGGAAAGAGAATCAATGACCTAATAAGGATTTTTTAAAGAGAAATTTGGTTGGTAAGAAAAGGACACATACAAACTAAGAAATAGAGAAAAAAAGGAATTATTAACAGAAATAAAATTAATAGTGGATGATATTTTGAAAGAAGGAAATAAGATAGGTTAAAAATGCTATTTATGGCCCTCCCTGGTGGCGCAGCGGGCTAAAGCACTGCACTAAGAAGCTAAAGTCATTTTCTCACGAGTTTGATCCCCGCTGGCCCCTGAGG
>NW_004567114.1:14533721-14534840 GCF_000260355.1 Condylura cristata
CTGATGGAGTCAACACCTTTGAGCTCTGGAACTCAGTTTACAGTAATCACTTTTCCAAAAATGAAAGCTATTTCTATTTCCTAAGGCAGGGAGGTAAAAGATCAGTCAGAAAAAGTCACACAGAATTTGGCTCTGATAGAAAGTTCAGTTCCAATAAAGAGATAGTGAGTTGTGTGTGGAAAGTGTGTAGGGAGTTTGGAGAGAACACAGGATGATGGTTTCTTATGATGAAACATAAGAACTTGAACTTGAGGAAAATGTGGCCATACGAAAATGCACTGGGTATTATCTTGCCTGGCCACATGCAACTGGAAGTTAAATGCTGTTTTCTTTTATCTTTACAAATTATCCATGAGATGAAAGCCACCAGAGATACTTAAAATGTGGGAGAAAAACTTTCTTGTAGGGCCCTCTTTGGTGGTACACTGTGTTAAAGCACAGCACTGTGAAGCTAGCCACAGCTGTTTCAGAGCTATGATCCCTGGCCAGTGAGGTGACCCACACAGCACAGCAGTTCTCTCCTGACCTTTGTCAATCTGCCTGTTCTGCTCCCATTCTGTCTCTGGTGAACCCTCTCACTCTCCCTGCATATATGGCCTATACCCCAGTTCTGCATGCATAAAAAGTCTTAAAAAAATCTTTACTGGACAAAACAGTGTATGTATGCTCCAATTTTAAGAGATCTTGAGACAACCAGAGAATTGTTATTATCAGTTCCGTATTCCAAAAACTAGAAGTAATTGACTCTAAAAAATACAGATAGAAAGCCCTTTGAAATCTATCTCCACAAATACAGAAACAGAAATATATATTCCACCTGAAACACCATAATATGTGTTTCAATTTACTGGTTGGTCAAGATCATGGATACTACAAGTGAGCTAATTCCACATTTAAAGAATAATGTGTAGCACTAATGCCTGTATTTATGTCAGATCACATGTTTATAAACCTCACCTTGTACAATAAAGCACACTATGTGAAGGATCACCTGGTATATTAGTAAATCAAGATCTTAATTTTTAAACAAAGCAGTTCAACTTTTAAAAAGCATTTATAATATATAATCCAACATACGAATTTTAAAAATAAAATAAATCACAAAAACATTGTTCTCCA
>NW_004567114.1:14535490-14536831 GCF_000260355.1 Condylura cristata
CTAAGATTACACATATTATCCTAGAATTCCTATTACTGTGATCTGCCATTTCTGGCTTTTTCTATTTGTTATCTTGTGAAATATGAAGGTCCTGGTATATAAAAAATAGATACTAAAAATAAGGAAATTTAAACATGTATCTCAGAAAGACATAATTCTGATTTACAGTTTCAGTCATTAATGGACAATGTTAAGTCCTAATAGCATTAGGTTATTCAATGTTCATATGATTCCACTGAATTTTTTCAAAGGAAAGGAAGGTTAATCATCCAACCAATCCGACTGATTTTTCCAATGCATTGTTTATTTTTTGTTATCCCCAAAGGATGAACTTCAATATATAAAATATTTTTTTTAAAGATGAATCAGTTTCTAATGCCAAATTCAATAAACTTAGCCATTGAATTCACACCCCATTATTATAAGAGGGGAAAAATAAATGATGCCCCAAATTTAAACTATTTGTCTCAGAAGCTTCAAGCTGGAAATTAAGGGTAAGTTATTAGAGTGCTTGGAAACCAAATTGATATTTAGAAAATAGAACTCACATAATGATTTTTCCATCCAGTTTATTTATTCTGAATCCAATAGCCATTAATACACTTTAAACTCCAGGGAAGTGAAGAAACCAATGTGGAGTTACTTTATTATCTCAATTATAGGGACTATGTGACTTTAGAAAGAACTGTGATTACAGAAAAAGGTCATTTTATCCACCCCTCCCATTGCCTACTGCATAATATTTTTAGTTTGTAATCTTTCTATCTCCCCTTACAAACAACAGAGGCCTCAGGAATTGTATGAAATATTTCCTTCCAATACCTTTGTAATATTCCCATAAATAAAATCATCATCCACATTGTAGATAGCAAAACATTCTGAAAAGGAGAGATCCTAAGAAGAGATAAGAGGGCTATTAAGTGATTAGCAACAGTAACATATGTATTAATTTAAGCTAATTCATGGTTTAAAGCAATAGTAAAACACAATTTTAGCTTATGAGTAAAAACAGAACTTTGTTAATCTGTTTCATCAAAAGCAAACAACTGATGGGATTCTTCTATCTGTCACTTTGTACATATATGTTATTACTATCTCAGAAAAGGTGTACAAGAGCAACATGAATTGATGAAAAGAACAAGGGATCTGGAGTTGGGAGTCTGGATTCTAGAACTATCTCTAACCTATACTGAGTGACCTATAGTTCCTAGAATTTCTGATTTCTGGTCCTTTTTTTTTTTTTCCTTGTGATTTGAAGATAATTTGGATTATAACTCCATACTGTGCTTGCCCATAAAAGCTCATCTTCAGTGTTCAAAGGATGTAATTTGAAGTGCAAGG
>NW_004567114.1:14538546-14547921 GCF_000260355.1 Condylura cristata
GACCTCTCTCTTCATGATGGGTATGCAATACATCTCTGTTTTAAAAGTAATTGTACTACATTTCTTGGATAAATGTTCTGTATTCCATTGTATGACTATGTCACAGTTTATTTGTCCAGCTTACTGAGGATCAACATTTAAAGCTTTAAAGTAAATTTGGGTTGATTAGAAATAACACTACTATACACATTCTTGCCTGTGTCTTTTGTTACACATACATGGATATGTGATTCAAACAAACTCATACTGCCACGAGAATTTCATGTGAATATATAAAGCATTAGTATATATGTGTCACTTTCACATACACTGCAAACAACTTTATGAGCTCTTTCTAACACTTAATATTCCCCATAGAATAAGTCCCTTTACCCCACATGCAATTCAATAGTTGGGATTGTTGGTTTGACTTCTATTTATTTATTTTGCTTTATAATCCATCCTGGTAACTATATTATCAAATCAATAATTGTATACCCTTAATGAAAAATATTTTATCAAATTTTACATAAGTTTATCTATCATTTGGAAATATTCCTTTGTGAATTTTCTAACACTTATCATTTTTCTCTCTCAAGTCTTCTCTCTCAAATCACTGTATTGCTTTACAGTGATTTTTTTATTTGTTTAATGTATCCAGAATACATCCTTTGCAGAAGTAGGGTGAGCAGCTTCTCCTCTTGCTTTGCATTTTCTTCTCTTCCTGGTATCTTTTTATTAATAGTGATGACATCAATTTCATCAAACATCATCAATAAAAATTTCATCAATATCATCTTTAGATGATACTCTGAGAAATATTTGCCAAGTCCTGGAGACATTCTCCTATGTTGTCTTTTTTAAAGCTTTGTTTTCAGCATCACATTTTAGGGAAATAATAATATGTGTCTGGTACCTGCATAAAAGTTTATATTGACTTATAGTCTTTCACTTTATGATTGTCGGGAACTATAAAATATCCCTTAAAGATGGGCATCCACTCTACCAGCCACCTTCACTCTAATGAGAAATATCTGTTGGGCTTAATCCCTGGCCTTTCCATGTTTGTTTATAAATGCAGTGTGATTGGAATCAAGGAATATGCTATAAGAGCAAACTAAGAAATTCAAAAGTAATGGGATCATTCAGTGGACTTAGGTGATAACTTTTAGAAAAGAAAAGTGGTAGCCTTAGACCAAATAAAATAAATCCCTTAAGTCATTCATGGGATCAGCAATGATTTCTTGCAGTAGATGAACATTTTGACAAAAAAGAATAAATTGTGTATGACCTTGGCAACAGACACAGGAAATGTATGTACGTTACTATAGTACAACAACCTTAGACACTGGCCTACATTAGAATAGACACAGCATTGTCAGAAAATGTGGGTCAAGGGCTCTCCCTGGTGGTACAGAGGGTTGGAGCACTGCACTGCCAAACTAAGCCAAGCTGTGGCCACTTCAGTGCAAGTTTGATGCCAGCCCAGGAGGTGACCCACATGGCACAGCAGACCTCTCCTGTCTCACCCACCGTTCCCCACAGCAGTGTACTTTCTCGATCTGCCTACTCAGCTCCCCACTGTGTCTTTGGTGAATCCTCTCACGGCCCCTGCACCTCTGGCCTGTATCCCAGTTCTGTATGCATAAATAAGCATCTTTTTTTAAAAAAAGAAAATGTGGGGCATGACACTAAATAGTATTTAATAACAAATTTTGATTTAAGATAATTATTTAAGGGGTCTTTAAATCAATGTGCTAAAGTAATGAAAAGCAAGAAAAACTATGTTACAAATTTGAATAGATCATACAGTGTAAGTTGAACTACCTTATGGAAATAGTGAAAACTTTTTTTTTTAAAAACCAAAGATCCAGGGTTTTTAAGGAATACTTGACTGGATCAAGTATTGGATTGCAGTAGTATCTGTACCTTAAATCTTTCTGCCACAATTACCATTGTTATAATTACCTCTCATTATATCAATAGTTTACTGGTCATTTGTGTGTCTGTGTATTCTGTGGTACAGACACACTAAAGAGAGAAGGAAAGTTAGTGCACAGTACATGAGAGTTTCAATTCATTAAAAATTAAAAAAATAGGGCCCTCCCTGGTGGCGCAGCGGGTTAAAGCACAGCACTGAGAATCTAAAGCCACTTCCTCATGAGTTCGATTCCCGCCTGCCCCGGAGGTGACCACATGGCGTGGCAGACCTCTCCTGACCCGCCCGCTGCTCCCCTCAGCAGTGTATTTCGTTGATCTGCCTGTTCTGCACTCCACTCTGTCTCTGGTGAATTCTCTCACCCTCCACATCTCTGGCCTGTATCCCAGTTCTGTATGCACAAATAAAATAAAAAAAAAAAAATTAAAAAAATAGGAATCGAGAAACTTTGTGCTTAAGTCAGTGAATGTTATCTTCCTCCCAAATCTGTAAGGCACAGTGGATTTATTTAAATTGCTGCAACACTCATACGCTCATTCCACAGGATCCTTGCAGAAATTAAGTCACTAAGCAGAAACCTTCAAAACCAGACAATTAAGAGGACTCATAGGCTATACAAGCAACAATATATTCTTGACAGCTCAAAAGGAAATTGTTTTGAATTATTAAATGTATACAGGTTCCTCCAAATAAAGGCATAAAATTAGGGCTCTCCTTGGTGGTACAACAGATTAAAGCAACGCATTATGAAGTTCCCCAAAGCCACTGCAGCATGAGTTTGATCTCCGGCCAGGGACCTGACCCACATGGTGCAGCAGACCTCTCCTAACCTGCCCACTGCTCCCCTCAGCAGACCTGTCTGTTTTGTTCCCCACTCTGTCTCTGATGAATCCTCTCACCCAGCATATCTCTGGCCTGTACCCCAATTCTGTAAGCATAAGTGCATAAATATTTTAAATAAATAAATAAAAAGTAATGGTGTAAGAATATTGGGGTGATTTGGGGGTACATATCAGTAGGAGCAAGGTTTATGATGTGGCGAAGATGAAACCAGAGGTAAGTCAATTTACTCACAAACAGAATGTCTCAAGGACTGTGAGCCACCAGGAGAATAGCTCTATTTGCACAACAGCTTCTTCGGTGATTAGTCTCTCAAACATTGTTTCCTCCTATGTTAAATCTCTGTAAAAAAAAGGTCTCCATTGCAGAGCTGCTTTGAGAACTACAAATATGTAAAATGCCTGAAGGGAATGAAAATTATCATTAGAAGTAATCATAGACTTCTTTTTATGGGTAACATTGTGGTTATGAAATGCAAACAGACCTTTGAAATCCTTATATAAATTAAGGACTCTGGCTAGAAGAATATACAACTATAAGCCACCAGAAGCTACAAAAGAAAATCTAGCAGTTTTTAATTCAGACTCGAGTAGGCCAACCACCTGCCATGTGGGCTAAGAATGCCACAAGTGTTTTGTGTGTGTGTGTGTGTTAATCCAAATGTTCATTTTCTGACAAGTAGAGCATCTTTATTTTCATTGCTTAGTTAAGTGGAAAGGGTCACCATCTGTACAAATTGTAATTGTGGTATTCCTGAGCCACACTGGAACTTTTCAACTAATTTCCATCTATTTTCACTAGTGGCCACAGTTGTTCATCCTTATCAGGCAGACCCAGAGCTCAATGGAATGATTGTAAAATTACAGGTGAAATTCTTTCTCTGTCTTCTACATCAATTCCCAGGGACCCTCAATCTCAAATCACCACATATAATGTTCTGTTTGAGCTACTCATATGCACAAGGGCCTCATGAATAATCACCAACAAGAAAGACATTTATTTCTGTGAAAATTCCATCATTAACACTGCAATAAATAATAGCTAGCAGGAAAAAACATTTTTAATTGGAAGCACATGGGTAAGAATTTCAGGTTTCCTTGTATTTCATTAGGGTGATTTTATTTCTAGAGACATTTATTATCCTACCTGACACCTGATGGCTTTATAGGTACCTTAATAGGAGATTTTATAGAAGACTTAAACAAGCACAGGTTAACAAGTGACAATGTCAGGCTGGGAAGTGATCATCACAATTTAGGCACGGGAAAGGGAGGCATGGAGGGAGTGTGGCTTTCCCATATCAGTCTCTCCACTCAGTAGAGAAATGTGGGCTAGGAAGGGGAGAGGAATGGCTGAGCAAAGGTCATGGAAGAACTCATAAGATCAGTTATTCCTTCCCACCCAAAGTGCACATCTGGATGTCATACAGCAATGTGGTTATGGCCAGGACACATGCCCTGAGAGCACTGAACTATGTGAAACTGAAGAAGCAAAGTGAAAGGTACCAAAGGCAAAGAAGTTGTTTGCTTCTGCAGAGTTGCTGCCAGGCAGCTCAGACTCAGGCATTGATTCCTGGCATCTTTGCTCTCGATATGTTGGAGTTGGAATCATTAGAGTACTGAAATTTGAGCCATTAGTAAATATATGTGTAGGAGGTTCTCATTTTATATGTGTATATATATAAAATTAACCATTAAAAATGCAAATTTTGGGGCTCTCCCTAGTGGCAGCAGGCTAATGCACAGCACTAACAAGCTAAAGCCACTTCAACATGAGTTCGATTCCTACCCTGGTGGTGACCCACATGGCGAGGCAGACCTCTCCTGACCTGCCCACTGCTCCCCTCAGCAGTGTACTTTGCCAGTCGGCCTGTTCTGCTCCGCACTCTGTCTCTGGAAAAGCCTTGCACTGCCCCTGCACCCCTGGCCTGTACCCCAGTTCTGTATGCATAAATAAATAAATATTTTTAAAATGTAAATTTTATTTTAATGAGATGACATTGGTACCAGGTAACAAGGTAAGGGGCACTCCTGGACCCCCAAGCCTACCTGTTCTAAATAGTTTCTTCCATGTGCCACATCAAGATAAAACATACCCTAGTGCATAAAATATTTAATGGAAAGGGACTTTAATATAATTAGTGAAGAATAAGGACAAGAGAAGGGAAAGAAATGAATAAAGTTTCCAAATCAAGAGCCCAAAGTTACCCATCCCCTTGTGGGTAAATGCCACCCATACAGGGTTGACCCAAATAAGGCCCCTGAGGCCTTAAAGTCTACCACTAGGTTACGGCACCTCCTGGTGGGGGTCCTTAGGAAAGGGGCAGAGGGGCCAGGCAGTCTGGAAGAAAATGAGCAAAGCCAAAATCAAGATAAATACTTCCATTATTAACCTCCCCATGAGCTTGCACCCAAGTCTTTTCCCCCAAGTTCCTGGTACAAGCCCAAGGCTGAGAAGCAAATGCAGCTCCTCCACGTGTCTCTTTGCTCCTCTGCTTCTCCAGGTCTCCTTCTTGCTCTCCACCCTTCTTTCCTTTTCCCAGTGTCCTCTCCAGCTTCTCCTCCCTGCTCAACTCTGTACTTCCATGGGTGGGGCAAGAAACCTGAAACCTCCCCTTTCCCTAGGGACCATCCTGTTACAAAACAAGGCTATGGTCCTGTAGATGCCCAAATTTGAAAAACAAATAATCTTCCATATACATTTCTTTTATTGCCCCCTTTCAAGGCTAACCTATGCCCTGAGTTCCATCCCATTCATAAGTCCTGTATAAAGGTATATAGCAGAAAGTCCACGGCATATACACATCAATGAAGTTGCTTCAAAATTTTTAAATATAGAAATAATATGAAAAAGGTTAACTACTGCTGAGTATGCAGACCATAAAGTTACTTAGAGTTTCCATACATATATCTGTGTGTATATGTAGATTTAATATTCAGCCGGGGGTATGACCACCCACATTTTATTAATAATTGCATAAGCTAGATTCCACCTTGATTTCCATTATCAAAGAACTACAAACTGGGAAAAATATATGACACTCAAATCATCTCATTACTAAATTTGTGATCTTTTCAACTACTTCCAACTCAGTCAGTCCCTGTAACCTTGCTAGTTGTCAAGGGGATTGTCAAAGTAAAATAAACCATGTCTCATTAAAAAAAAAAAAAAATAACTATTGTATGTGTAGTGTAATAGTCATATCTTAGGCTATCTTATTAATTTTCCAGTTTTCAGAAAGTGTAACTATAATGATATAGAAAATAGCCCAAGTCCATAATAGAAAAGAAAAAAAATATACGTATAGACCTAATAATGTTTTTGGGAGGACATTATGTAGTTGTTTCATGCTTTATTTAAATAAAGCGTTAAAGTCACTATTCAGCTGTCACAAGCCATGGGAAACCTGTATTTTCCTTCAAATATAGGTTTGTATAATGTCAAGAATTTAGTGATGGTTTAGAGACTTATCTTCAGAGTTTAGCTATCAATTTTACTTTTTGAAGAACAGAGGGTAAATTTTAATAATTACACAAAAGATAAATTATCAAGCTCTGAATTAACTCAAAATTATAATGGCAATAAAGGTACAGTAATTCCAAACTGATATATGAAATTGTTAAAACTGTTAATATAATTAATTGGCATTTAATAAGATAGCATTAGCAAGTTAATTGGATATCAATTTACATAGTTCATAAATGTCATTTCTTTTAATAATTAAGGCAGTATCCTCAAGATAATATCCATCTAGTTTACTATGGATTATTAACATAGATATTATATTTAGGTATGAAATATGTCTGAGCCATTCATATCTCTTATCAAACAAACATTTCTGTCTTATTTATTCATGTATAACAGTTGCTTGAGGAAAACAATATAGAAATATTCATAATTTAACTGAAGTCCATTCAACAGACCATTGTTATTATATAATAATGTAAATCTACAGAATAGAGCAGATAAATTGTAAATCCTGTTCTTTATAACAGAATTTTGAAAAAGACCTTGGATTTATTGCTTAACCTTAAACCTACTAAACTTACCTTCACATTAAGATATTCTTTCCTTCTCTCCTCTCTTGGGGCTTGGAGAAAATGTCATCCCCTCTTCAAATGGCCTTTAACTTTATGATTTTGAAGATGTCGAGTCATGGTGAAAATCAAGCCACACACAAATATTTTCTTCTTCAACTAATAGTAAAGTGCAAAAAGCATTAAAAATATTTAAGAATCTTTAATTTAATTAGCAAAATCCTAAAAAAGAAAACAGAGTAATATCATTAGCAGACCATTGAGAGACAACCCAGGAAGTACCAAACTTGTATCCTCTTAAATGGTTGCAGCTATCCATGTAAAAAAGGCAAAATAGACTTTTTGCATTAAAAAAATAATAATAAAGTTAAGGGGATAGAGAGATGCAGAAATTCCTAATAAGAGTTTTCCCTACAAAACATACCAAATTACCATCCCCTCATGGGGAGTGACCAGACAAACAGGTCAGTCCTCAGTGGGACCCATGAGGCCCAAGATCTTGCCACAAGCCCAAAACACCTTCTGGTGGGCAACGTATGAACAGGACTCTGACGCACACCCAAGAAAACTGGAAGAAAAGGAGACACCACGTCCAGGGAATGGTGAAACCCACGTGCACTATTCATTTATCCCTACAACCACCAGAGATTCTTGGCCCACAAAGCCATAAAATGGAAATTGCAGACATTTTTGATTAGTAAGCAAAGAGAAGCAAGTTTAGTTCAAGAAATTAAAGTTTAGTTAAAGGAAGAAAGCAAAAGAAGGCAGTCAGAAGATGCCTAATGGGTCTCTGTCTCAGGGATAGTTAAGCCTTTTTTCTCTATTCTAAAATCTCGCCATACTCTGGCATTGGCTCTTTCTGTCAGTGGCTCTATGTCCCTGGCTGCTGTGACCAGGTGGACAGCTTTTATCTTAGCCTTTCTTTCACTGCCCCTGTCCAAGATCTGTTAAAATTTACTGTCCTCATTAGCCCTCCTTGATATCTCTGTCCTTATCTCAGAAGCTTTTTTCACTGTCCCAAAGTCCCTCCCTGTACTGTTTCTGAAGCTGCCTTGACTAACTTTAACCTGACTTAGGACTCAGTGGCAGCCATTGTCAGCATGTGTCTCTCACCTACATGTCTCCTTTAAGTGTCTCTTTGTCTCTCCTCCATGTGCCTCCTTCCAGGTCTTTGCCAGCAGGACCAGGCTGCAAGTGGGGCCACAGAAGCAAAAGCTGTCTTAATGCCTTTGTTCCTTGGGCCCATCTGCCTTCTATGTTATGTAGCTTCAACTCGCCACTCAGCCCACCCTGTTTCATGGATGCAGGGGATATGGTGTAACAGGGTGGTCCCCAGGAAAAGGGGAAGCTCCAGGTTTCCTGCCCCACTCAGAAAGAGGGTATTGCTGAGCAGTGAAAAGGGAAGGAAGCAGGATAGAGAGCCAGGAGACCTGAGGAAGCCACATGGAGCAAAGGGAGATATGTGAAGAAACTGCATTTCTTTCTTGGCCCTGGACTGGCTGAAACAGATGCAGGTGAGCTGGGAGACTCATGGGGACATTGACAATGGCAGTGCTTATATTGATTTTGATTTTGCTCTTTTCCTCACAGACTTGTCTGGCCATTTCTGATCCTCTTCTATGGGTCCCAGCCAGATGGTGCTTTAGTCTTATGGTGGAATTTCAGGCCTTGCTTTGGACCAATCTCTTTTGAGTTGACTTTTGCCCATGAGGGGCTGGGTAACTTCAGGTGTTTGATTTAGAAATTATATTCTTTTGTTAGGGTCCGAGAACTCGATTACCACGAAAGAAAGAGTGTCATGCAAGAATGCAAT
This sequence comes from Condylura cristata, assembly GCF_000260355.1. Lineage (NCBI taxonomy): Eukaryota > Metazoa > Chordata > Mammalia > Eulipotyphla > Talpidae > Condylura > Condylura cristata. Next base: position 14,547,155 of record NW_004567114.1, read on the forward strand.
TGGCAAAGTAGAGTTTTTTGGGCTGGCTAGCCAGGGTCAAACCGTTCCCTGCTGGACACGCAGGATTCAGGCAAGACCCCAACAAAAGGAAAGTCAGGGAATATGTTGGCTTTGTTGGATGTTACATACATCAGAGCCCATGCAAATTCAGAGCCCGTGCAGATTCAACTTAGCAAATGGATTCAAGGATTAACAGACGTCACAGCCTGGGTCACAGTTCAACCACCCAATGACAGGTTTCCAGGAATAGATGTCTCATTTCCTGGTGCCTCAGATCCAATCAGCCTGGGCCACACCATTCCCATTATCCAATCAATTTTAAACTTACATTGTCCCTCTTCAACCTATCCTGCATTCCGGGGGTTGGGGTAGGGGGGGTTGGTGCTTGCCTGGGCTAGTCTAGTTTTGCTCAGGCCTGCTGCATTCCGGGGGGTTGGGGGGTGCTTGCCTGGGCTAGTCTAGTTTTGCTCAGGCCTGCGTTACTTCCTCCATTCCTTCACTTTGTCTTCCATATTGTATACTCACTATATTAAAGTTCCTTTTCATTAAAGTCTTATATGTTTTGTCTTGATGCGGTGGATGACAGAACCTATTTAGAGTAGGCAGGTTTGGGGGTTCAGTGGCGCCCCTCTCTCCCTGCCCTGTAACAATGGTACCTTTTTTCATGGACATGACTCACACAATTTGGAAAAGGTGGGGTTATGTGTTCTGGTCTAGACACATTATCTAAATGGGAAGTGAAAAGCTATTGACCAAAGCCTGTCAGA
>NW_004567114.1:14548416-14564279 GCF_000260355.1 Condylura cristata
AGTCTTGTGGCAGCTTTCAGGCCTTGCTTTGGGCCAACACCTTTTGGGTGGACTTTTTTTTGCCCACGAGGGGATGGGTAACTTCAGGTGTTTGATTTGGAAGTTGTATTCTTTGTGTTCTGTATTGTATATTTACTGCATTAAAGTTGCTTTTCATTAAAGGTTTATATGTTTTGTCTTGACACGGTGGATGGCAGAACCCACTAAGAGCAGGCAGGTTTGGGGCTTCAGGTATGCCCCTCTCTCCCTGTCCTGTAACAGATAACCACAGACAGGCAACCCAATTCACATTGGGTTCCCTGTAACAAAATCACATTCTGCAAAAGTTCTATGAGATAGTAGGACTTGATTGGTATTTATTTATTTTTAATATTTATTTATGTATTTAATATTTATTTATGTATGCATACAGAACTGGGGTACAGGCCAGAGATGCAGGGGCTTTGAGAGGATTCACCAGAGACAGAACGGGGAGTAGAACAAGCCCACTGACAAAGTACTCTTCTGTGAGGGGAGCAGAGGGCAGGTCAGGAGAGGTCTGTCACACCATATGGCTCACCTCCCTGGCTGGGAATCGAACTTGCGCTGATGTGGCATTAGCTTTGTAGTGCTGTGCTTCAGCACCACCAGGAAGGGCCCTGACTTGGTTAGTATTCAGTAAGAATTTAAATTCAATAAAATCCATGTACAAGTAAAATTGATTTATATATTTTTTTTAAAGGAAGAAATAGGGAATGAGTTGAATATAAATTGACTAATCTAGAGTCTTGCAAGATGGCAGCAGAATTAAAACACTGGCCTTGCCTCCTCCAAATATTTGCAATTAAATTACATTTAAGTGGCGTGGGATGGCTACAGTATGGGTCAAGAAGGGTGGGACAGCAGAAGGGGCTCCATGGAAAGCATGTCACACCACACTGAGAGAGATACTGGGGGTAGTAGAGCTCATGAGAGGGAACCTTTATGGTGTTGCTCATTTAGGGCATGAGATTATTTTTGGAGATGTTGGGTTCAGAGAGCAGCAGGGTCCTTGGGTTCACTCTGGGAAAGATTTCACCAGAACTCCCCTTTGAGCAACACTGACGAGTTTCCCAGACACGTTTCTCCACAGCATAGAGACATTAGTTATACCTAAAAGGGCAGGGTTTTTATAAAAGGGATAGAAGAATAAAGGACACTGACATAGACACAAGTAGGCAAAAGGGGCTGTCCTGAAAAGGACAGGTTGCCCAGAGGCCTGCATGGTCTCAGGCCCGCAGCCTTGAGGAGACGGGCCTCCGCTGAGGGAGGTCAGTGAAGAGAAGCCCTGGCATGATACATGTCATGAGGTGGCAGGAGGCTGCTGCCCTGTGGAGAAAAGCTGGTGTAAAAAAAATCAGTGCAGTAATTGTACTGGATTATTTTCTTTGGGAGGGGCTAACAATAGAGGTGTTCCTTTGTTGCTATAGAATTGGGGAAGGGCCAAAACATTTACAATGGCCCTCAACATACATATTTTCATCTCCAGTATGTCCTCCTGCTGCTCTCTTGGAGCCCAGGGAATTTCATTTCCTACAGCTGGATTAATGGTTGATTAATCCTTCCTCCCCCATCTCCATCTCCCATCATTGTGTGAGCCAAGTTTCTAGTCTTGTGACACCTCCTCTACAACTTTTCTATTCTTATCTTCCATCAAGTATATATTATATCACAGGCTTTAAATGCTAAGGATAATATTGGAGGAAGGGACACAAAGAATCAGTTGAGTGGACACAGGTACATCACTGAACTATAAGAGTGCAGAGAGCTTGAGCCTGTGACTGACACCGATGGGAGAGCCCCAACTTTCAGAAAGAGCCTGTTTGTACCCTGTGGCTAGATATGTTAAACACTAGAGTATCCCACCCTGGGTCAAATCCTAAACAGCAACCACACCTTGTCATTAACCAGAGCTTGAAACACCAAACTGTAAAGACTTCAGTGCCCCAGGATAAGGTTTCCTCTTTAAAAGCAAAGAGAACAATTTTGACTTTAGACTATCTCCACTTTAATCCCCCCATGCTGCAGCTACTGCTGAATCACAGCTTGAGGCTGAGGTTGGCATGAGGTGATTTCAGGTATTTGGGTGGAGGAGTTGGCTCCAGGCACAGGCCACTGTGAAACAACCCCTCCCCCCCCACCCCTACACAACTTAGTACTGATGAAAAAAAAAAAAGATCCAAAGCCAAAAGGAGGCGTTACAAACGTAACTCACACAAGGAGGAAGGGGTAGAAGGGATTAGGGTAAACCATTGACCCAGTTATAGAAGCCTAGACCCTGAGGCATCATTGCCCAGATCGGGAGGCACAACAGCCAGATAAGCAGGAGGGAGTGTCAGGAGCAAAACCTGAAGGTGAGGACACCAAGGTTAAGAAACAAACCCTCCACCCACAAAGATGAGCCCCTCCTTGCCAAAAGAAGATAAAACCTAATTCTGCCTGAAGGAAAGCAGTTTGGCTTACTTTGCAATTCTGGGCCCCAGCTGATAAGGAGGCACCCAGGCCTTGACTGGGTCTGGCTGTCTCCACCACCATATATGGCTATAGATCCAATACCCCCTGCTTATAGGTTCTTTCCCCGTAAATAATTTTTTCATTACTCTCTGCCTGCCTAGCCGGGGCCTGGCCAATGGACATAGGCCATGGTACCCCTTTTTTAATGTATATAAGCTCAATTCTGAAACAAAGGCTTGTACTTCTTGGTGAACAGACTCCCGGCATCTCTCCTTCCCTTTCACTGCCCACCTGCGCCTATACATGTGCTCTTTTCCTCTAGCTCTCCCTCTGTGGAGCAGCCTCCTGCCTGCCCGTGACCTGCACCTCGCTGGGGATTCTCTGCACTGACCCCTTCAGCAGAGGCCACGCTCCTCAGGCCTCCAGCCTACAACCATGCAGGCTTCTCTCAGCAAACCTGCCACTTTCAGGGCAGTTCTTCCTGCCCACTTGTGTCAATGTAAGTATCCTTTACTCTTCTATCTCTTTCCCTAATAAAACTGCTCTTTAAGATCTCTGTTGTGGGGAAACTCACCGTGTAACACTGAAAGGGGGGTTCTGGTGAAAGCTTTCCCAGTGTTAACCCATGGGCTCCACACTCCAAACCCACTGCCTCCAAAAGCCAGATCAGTAACAGCAATACTGTTGGCAGCCCCAACCAAACCTTTAGGGTAGATTGGAGATGGCCTTTGAGCCCCCTCTGCCCCTTCCTCACCTCTTGCCCCTTATAAGCACCTGTACCCTATCACCTGAGTAGACACAGTGGTATAAGTTTTTGAAATAATATGCATCAAATGATCCTGGGTATAAAACCTAAAATTATATGCAACTACTTGCACATGGGTTTATAAAGTCAATTTGTCAAGCCAAGAAGAAGAAGTTCCTCCACTGGACCACATGGAAACTAAAACAAAGGGACAGAAGAGCACACCACTGTTCCGAAGAAAAAAAAAACAAAACAACCCAAGAGAAGTCTCCATCCCCCAGAAGTGGTGAGCAATTAGAGGTAACAGTTATAACCACTTCTGACAAAAGAAGAAAAACAATAGATGATGAAAATCAGTAAACAGTAAGGACCCAAAAAATGAAGCTATTAGAACCCGAACCAATGACACTACAAGCTACCACAGTGAAATTAAGAAAAATGCAATGAATGGCTTCAACAATATAAAATAAAAGAGCTATGAAAATGTGGCTAAAGAAGAAATGAACAATACAATTCTTGACAAAGCAAAGCATATTTTCTGCCTTAACAACTGGAAGGTCAAAGAAAGAAATGTGAAAGAGTAAACTGTCTTTCATGAGAGGGCATGCACTAGCGCTGGATATTTTATTCGGTTAAAATATATAATATATATAACCAACATATATATATGTATATATAACCAACATAATATATATAACCAACATATATATATATATATAACCAACATAATCCAAACATACACATAAACTAAATTTCTATGTTCTAATATATGTGAAGAATAACAGTATGATTTTATATTAAATAATTAGATTTTTACAACAGACGGATACCTAGAACAACATAAAGTCTCCACTCAACTGTACATTCTCTTGTCACAATACATACTATAAGTAGATAATATAAAACTTTGTCTATGTAGTTTAAACTCTACCATTATTTGCAATTATTGTCCATCACATTTGTTAAAATCACATCTTTTTTTACTGAAGTTCAAATTCTACTTCTTCCTAAGCAAAAGCTTCTGTCAATCTATTGCTGGATTAGTCTCTCCACCTTTTAGTAAAAAAGCATGTTTTTTACTCAAATTTTGTCTTATATAATTGTGAAAATATGTGTCTCTTCTGCAAAATGCAACTTCCTTGAGAGAAAAGACAGAATTTTATTATCCTATTATCTATAAATTCCATATTTATAGGTAAACAGCATTTTTTTCACAGCAAGTATTCAATAACCATATTTTTAGTCACTGAATTAAAATGATTTTTAAGGTTAGCAGTCATATATATTAATTTAGAGTTACTAAGATATAATCAAGTAGAGTATATTTTCAAAATTTTAGGAATCAACTATCATAATCATGCAAGTTATAATGCATGCATTTCTCCCATCCAAGTACTAACCAGGCCCAACCCTGCTGAGCTTCTGAGATCAGACAAGATCAGGTGCATTCAGGGTGGTATGGCCTTACACCATGTGTTTCTATAATTCACATTTCCCTGAATGGACTGAGAAGCTCACATAAGTACTATTTTGTTTTACTTTTTACAATTTCCCTGTGTGTCTGGGAGATAATGTTCCATTTCATTAAAGGTGTCTGCATAAGGCTTGTCTGCTGGTGTAAAGGGTTAAGTCACAGCACTATGAAGCTATCAGCTGCCACTGCAGTGTAAGTTCAATCCTTGGCCAGGGAGGTTATCCACATGGCACAGCAGACCTCTCTTGTTTTGTCCACTGTTTCCATCAGTAGTGTATTTGGTGAATTTCCCTGCTCTACTCTACAGTCTCTATAGTGAATCCTCTCATCCCCTGTACTTCTGACCTTACCCCATCTCTTGTACGCACAAATCAATTTTTTTTTTAAGATTTATTTCTTTGTGCATACAGAACTGTGGTACAGGCCAGAGGTTCAGGGGTGGTGAGAGAATTCACCAGAGACAGAGCGGGGAGCAGAACAGGCAGAATGGCGAAGTACACTGCTGAGGGGAGCAGCGGGCGGGTCAGGAGAGGTCTGCCACGCCATGTGGTCACCTCTGGGGCAGGCGGGAATCAAACTCATGTGGAAGTGGCTTTAGCTTCTTAGTGCTGCGCTTAACCTGCTGCGCCACCAGGGAGGGCCCTCAATAAAATTAAAAAATAATAATAAATAGGTTCCTTGAGTGTGGACTTCATTAGTTGAAACTGGTCTTCTCTTTTTATTAATTCTGAGGCCCAAATAGCACAGTGATTAGGCCACACTATACCATTGTTCCCTTACTGATGCAAAGATGTCAAGGGACATAAAGACCACACTATTCACTCTGGAACAGTCTTCTTACTCTACAACATACCTACCATTTGAGTAACAGACTAGCTACAACATATCTTTTTAATGGTATAATTTGTAATTCCTACAACAGCGGAAAAGCTTTTCTTGTATTTAGAAAAAGGATTCATTGGCCACTAAATTTGACTTTGTTTAACAGACCGAGAAAAAAAACCCAAAGAATCACCTGGGGTCATTGCTTCAATGGTTATCAATTTCTAGGAAAGGTCAGTATCAACCAGGACACTGCCACATGATACACTGATTTATTTTAGTATTGCATTTTCACTTTGGGGTTGTACCAAACACAATGGCATCTGTCCTCGTCATTTGTTAATTTATTGTCAGTTTTTGCCAGCTGGTGAGTTTTCTATAAGCAAAGGTAGAAGATTTTTGATTTGGGTCTAAATCTAACTTCAAAATATGTTCTTAAATCAATTTATTTCAACATTTCTTTTTTTTTTAAGATTTATTTATTTATGTATACAGAACTGGGGTACAAGCCAGGTGCAGGGGCAGTGAAAGGATTCACCAGAGACAAAGTTAGGGAGCTGTACAGGTAGCTTGAAGTAGTATGCTGCTGAGGGGAGCAGAGAGAGGTCTGCCTCCTCATGTTAATTACCTCTGGGGCTGGGGGTTGAACTCCCACAGAAGCAGCTGTGGCTCACTTGTAGTGCTGTGGCCTAACCCTCTGAGCCACCAGGGAGGGCCCTATTTGAACATTTCTTAATTATATTCTACATAAAAACCCAGCTAGTTTTTGATGTTCTTGAGAAATCAGAATATCATGACTCTTGAGACATTGCTTTATCCTGTATATGAAAATGTCTAGAGAGGGTTGTTAGGAGCCCTTGTTAGAGGAGTTTGACACATACTCACAAGGCCCTTTTGTGTAGGCTAACACTAAGTTTTAATTGAGATTCTATTAATATATATGTATTTTAATGACTTGATAGCTCATTTTTTTTCCCTTATTGTAAGATTCTATCAAATGGATGCATTTTCATCCATACACTTATGAAGGATCTCGATTGCTTTCACATTTTGTACCAATGAATGAAGCTCTTTTGAACATTTACATACACATTTTTGTGTAGACATTAATTTTCCAATTAACTGGGTAAACATCACGAAGAATTTTAAAAAACCTGATAAACTGGCTTCAAAAATGGTAGTAGCACTTAAAGTCTAAAATAAGCATTTATTGTTTCATAGAGTCTCTAGGTTAGCTGTCTAGCCTGTAACATTTAAACATTTAGCTGGGTTCTTGCTCTGGGTCTCAGAGGGCTGAAATCAATGTCAGGCTAGGATCTCTCTGAGGCCTTGTGTTCTCAGGATGCTTGTTCAGATGCTTAGCAGAATTTATTTGCATTTGTTAAGTCTGGGGTATATTTGCTTGTTTGGAATTGGTGAAAGGTCACTCCTACCTCCTAAATACTCCCTACAGCTCCTTGTCACAGGAGCTCATGTGTGCAAGCTCTCACAATATACCTGCTTGCTTTTCAAGGCCAACATTTCTCTGCTACTTTAAATCTCTGACTTCAGGAAGAGCCCCATTCTTCTAAAGAGATTATCTGATTAGCTCGCCCCACAAAAATAAATTGCATTGGGGCTATAATATTTGAGAAAAACCCTTTATATTTGACATAAAAATAAATATGACTGAAAGTCAACCTCTTCAAAATCTTGCTCACCAAGCAGAGGAGATTATGCTAGAGCATGTATACCAGGTTGGGATTTTTTTCAGACATCTCATCTAAAGATAAGGGATAGTATAGATGTGAATAAGACTCCTTCATATATTTCCTTTTCTTTTTAAAGATTTATTTATTTATTCCCACAGTACTGGGGTACAGGCCAGAGGTGCAGAGGATGAGAGAATCCACCGAGTTAGAGTGAGGATCAGAACAGGCACATTGACAAAGTACACTGCTGAGAGGAGCAGCGGGCAGGTCAGGAGAGGGCTGCTGTGCCATGTGGGTCAGCTCCCTGGCAGGGCCAGGGATTGAATTTAGGTCTGACATGGCTGTAGCTAGTTTCATAGTGCTGTGCTTCAACGTGCTGAGCCACCAAGGAGGGTCCTTATTCATATATTTCCATATATAAGCAAAACTTTACATATTTGACAAGTTTCTTTGGTTAACGTCGTATTAATAACCCTTCAGATATATGAGTCAAGCTACTTGCTGACCTCCTAATACTGTCAAGTGAGTATGACCTCTATGTGTACTTTTGACATAGAAAAGAAAATACAGTACTTTCACCTGAAATATCATTTATATTTGTTCCTTATGACCAAAGTCATTGCAGAAGCAATATCACAAATTGTTCCCACTCTGATATGACCCCTTGTTCTTCACTCCCATCTTAAGAAGATAACAGCACTACATTTTTTTTTTAAATGATTGACAATACTTTCTATTTATTTGTATCTGTTAGGGCCTTATTAAATCAAGATGAGTTTTTGTGTAATCATGGATTACAATGCCTTGTGAGTCCTACAATAAAATCCACATAGGTCTATAAACAATGAAAGAGGACAAATATCTTCCCTTCTAATCTGAATGCCCCATCCTCTAGGAAAACATTTGCTCACAGTTCCTTCATCTTGCATATGAAACCACTTTTGTTGTGTGCATTTAAATGAAAAGAGGCTATTGAAAACTAGCACAAGCGGATTTAGTACTGAATGCTATAAAGATTTTTTTTTTTTAGCTATATTTTACAAGCATTTTACCAACAAAAACTTTTTTTCTCTCAGTATGCCGCCATACTCCACTCGAGATTGGGGCACATCGTGTCTCTGAGCCCTCCACCTGCCTCTCCCACTGAGGTCTTCAGGGGGCTCAAGTACAGAGTCAGCTTTTCAAGCAGCAGGGGAAAGAATGTGTCAGCACAGCAAATCTGATGCTTGTTCCTGGGAGGTAAGGTGAACTCATTCATTAGGAAAGCTGCCCCATAACTTCCTGTTGTTTAGAATCAACTTGTTTAAGAGTCACATTTCTAGTGATTTGCAGTGATTACCAATTTTGAAGTGATTACCAATCCCCAGAGAAAAATGAACTCTAATGAAGTTTGGATTTTCATTTTACCTCCCCCCTGCCTTTCAGTCTTTCTGCTATACTAATACTTGATACCAAGGTGAAAACCTAAGAGGAGAATATTCCCCATAAATGTCCAGGTAAGGCTTAGAACTTGGAAGAGTGAAGCAAATACCCAAAACAGCAAACAGAAACAAGAGGTGGGAGTTAAAGGTGAAAGCTAAGACTGATTGGATTCAGACTAATATTAAAATGTTCCCAGAAAGAGTGGGGAAAATTAAACACTCCAAAGCATGAAAAGAAAATAGTGCTTAACAGAAACTTCAGTCTTAGCATAAGAAACTCATGTGACAAAAATTAAAGGGAATACTTGTTCAACATTATTAAACACTAGTTTACAATATTGTATATGATTAGAGAATTAGGATCTTCTTCACACCTACCACACACCACACACATTACACCCACCACCAGGACACGCACCCTCCTCTACTGCAGCACTTTTATTTTCACATCAGAAAAAAAAAATCATTTTTTTCTGTTTTTTGCAATGTCTGATTAGATAGATTGATGTATGGTGGGGAAACAAAAATAATGCATTTGAACTTGTTTTATTTCATGATTCTTTCATCATTTCTAAGGTTGAGTCACTTTGTTTGGCAAAGGAGAAAAATATTCCACTGTATTTGGTGGGTATTCAGTTTCTTAGTTCTTGGAGCAATAAAATGTAATATGAGACACAATGATTAAATAAGCATAATTTTAAACATAGAGTGGCGAGAACCAAACATACAATTTTCCAATAACATGCAATTAAAGTATATGGAAAAATAATTGATACCTAAGTTATCCTTTCTTATCTCACAAACACATTCAAGAATTTGGTATAAAAATGAAAAGTTCCATGCAGCTATGACACAGATTCAAATATTGAAATAGCTGACTCTAAAAGTGGGAGAAATTAAAGACAATATTCAGCTCCTGCTACTCCAAATATGGTTCATTTATCAACTTTGGCACTGGCAACACCAGCATTGGCATTATCAAGCAGATGTTCAGAAATCCTGAATTTCAGACACTACCCCAGATACACCAATTCTGAACTTCATATTTAACAAATCCCAGGTAATTAGAAACACTTTAAATTCCATGGATAGGAAACATAAATTAACAATCTGAACCAGATTTTAACTAAACTATGAATAGCATAGTTATTATATTTTTCACTTATCAAAGGCAGGAAGCCACCTGGCCAGGTATTAAGAGAATAGTGAGTAATTGCTGACTGCTTTCAGAAATGGTTTGTCAGGGGCCTCCCTGGTGGTGCAATGGGCTAAGTCTCAGCACTATGAAGCTATCTGCAGCCAATGCAGCATGAGTTTGATCCCCAGCCAGGGAGCTGACCCACCTGGTGCAGCAGACCTCTCCTGTCTCACTCACTATTCCCCTCAGCAATGTATTTCAGTCAAGTTCTTCCTATTCTGTTCCCCACTCTGTGACCTCTGATGAATCCTCTCACCATTCCCAACACTGCACCTCTGGTCTGTACCCCAGTTCTTATACACATAAATAAATAAATCAAATAAATCTTGAAAAAAAGAAAGAAAATAACTGTCAGAATGAGCTGTTCACTTAATCCATTGATTTCTATGTATACATGTGTAGTACATGTTTATATGACATTTTGACATAACCACAGGGTCCTTCTTTATATAAAATAGTGTTCCAGAAGTACTACCTAGCAGTAACTATTATTTTTCATTATGACCAGTTCTAAGTCTGATTTAGGAAACCTTGACTTCTTTCATCTCTAGGACAATCAAGTTCAAGTATTACACTTTGTCACAGTCCAAAGACCAAAGTGAGGGTCAATTCTATTTTAAGCACCAGTATTTAAGATTGACTACAAACACTAAAGATAATCTTTTGCAGTTTTCTCAAATGAATACTTGAATTTAATTTCCTTTACAATAAATCACTCAATTTGAATAGTTTTACACTCCTTAAAATAGTGCAAGCATTTGAACTTTCAGCTATCATATGACTTTATATTTAGTCACTTTAATTAAGGAAATTAAACTCACTTAAAGAAAAATCCAAAGGAAAATTGTTCAATTTAATTCTGTTCTAACCTCATGAAATCCAGCCTGGGGAACACTGAGTTTCCATATCCAAAAGATACATTAGCCTGTCTCCTGCCAGTTCAATGCCATTACATCTCACATAAAGCCCAGCACTTTTTTCACACACTGTCCCAACCTCTTTAATGTCTTGAATGACAATATTTATGTAAATATGGCTTTTTGTGATTGACATCAAAGTTAAGTTATATAAAAGCAACACACATCTCAAGTTTCAAAGATTGGTTATAGCATTAATAGCCACATCCAAAAAATGGGAAATCAAATCTGACTTGTACCTCTCTATATTAGTACCATCCAAACCACATGTATCTGCTACTACATGTACCAGGTTATTTGTTGTGAAAATAAGGCTATTTTCTTATGGAATCATTGACATCCTGATATGAAGGTAGCATTTTCAAAATGCCACACATATATTTTATATAATAAAATGCTTCTATTTTATTAAAGGAAATTGTGATTTGGAGGTACAAGGTGAGTGGTCTATGTCCATATGCATGATTTGGAGCTTGCAGAGAATAAAAGACCAACCCGTCTATTGATTGATGCAATTTATAAAGCTGTACACAGAAAATATTTATAGTCAATGATGTGATAGTTGGATTTCTTCTTACAAAGGCTTCTCAGGTTTTCCTATTATCTGATAGAAATGGCACCCAGGGAGTGACCATCTCAGCCAAATTTTCTGGAACTAGATACCAGACACTGACAAAGACTATAACTGAGAGGCAGAGGAACAGAAATATGAAAATAATCTCTCCCCAAGACTTGGAAACAGTGGACCTGGAAACGGTCAAAAGCAGGTATGGAAGCAAAGGCAAGTGACCAAATGAGAAATATTGATACAAGAGAAGTCACTGTAGCCTGGGTAAGAATTGCAAGAATGATGGGGTCTGTACAGTTTTAACTCAAGGCTGCTCCTCAAGCCCTCTCTTCCCTCCTTACTGACCTCCACATTGGCAAGGCAATATTACGAAAACCAACAGATTCGCAGCAGGAAAGTAGCTGGTTGAACTGGAGTCAAGCAGACAAACCCCATGCCCCTGGGCATTCAATATGGCAGCAAGCCAACAGAAAATAAATAGAAGAGGCCAGTATTGCAATATCCATAAGTTGCAATCCTGTCTGGGAAAACCAAGAAACTGACTTATCAGTTAGAAATTGATCAGAAGAGTCTGAAGACCAGGAGAAGTACTTTTATAAATTCACATCTAACTGTTGCCTGGAATGCTATGCATATGAACAAGGATACATGCACCCTTGGGTGAGAGTTGTTCTCAATCCATAACTTGCTAACTGAATTGCATACACGTACAAGGGTGGAGAAGCAAAGACAAAGAGTTTTAAACTATAAAGTCCAGTTGTCGTAATTACCCTAAATTCCCAGCTACACATTTGCCTCTATGAGACTGGTAGATGAATAATAAAAATTCACCAAGAACTTGGTGAATATCTAAGTTTCCCTTTCTTCAGGCATGGTCTGGAAATTATCCCAAGATCATAAACTGGACAGACACAGTATTCACCTCATTTGTTTCCCGTCTCTCAAAAGTCATCATCACTCAATTTTTAGGTCATGTTCAAAGCTGGGGATTTGATTTGATATATTCTGTTTTGTTATTATTATTGTTCCAGGTATGAGGCTAAATTCAGTTGATTCAACTTGCCATGAAGCAAATGCTTTCCTAGGTCCTTTGACCTGTTCCAATATATGTGTATTTTCAATCTCTTCCTAATTTTATGGAACCACAAACACCCTGCAGGTTTGCTTTTACTGTCTTTTCCTCAGCAGAGGCAAAGAAATATTTCTTTTAGTGAACATTAAAAAAAAAAAAATCCTGGTGTCAGATATACTTCTGGGAATGGGGTGATATTCCCAGCCTAATATATTGGTCCTCAAAGTTTATGGAATATTTTGTTGGAAGACTTGAAACTTTTTCCTTTATTATTGAAAATGATTATTTTTATTAATGTATGACATTTTTTATCATTCTTGGTGAGTTTGTATTTTTCAAATGCCCTTTCAATACATTCAATCAGTTCTCTTGTTATGTAACTATTGGTTTTGGATTATTGATGGAAATAAATGTCATTGCATTGCTTTGTTTTTTCGTCTGTACCTCCAATTATTCTTGCTCTTATTATTAAGTAATTAATATTCAACTACTACCATTCTATCTATGAATTGGCTCTCCTTTTTAAATATCACTTTGAGCATCATGGTTATGTTAAACTTTCTTCAATGTCTCATTGCAGCTCAATTATAATCTATTCTATTTTATCTATTTTTGGAATTCACATCATGTAGTTTTCATATTGGTGATTATTATGTCTTCCAAACAACACTTTTTCAATCATCTTGTTTAGTTTTTATTTAGTTTTGAATTTGTAATTAAATTTCCAAAAAATATGTTTCTGGCTATATTAAATAAGTTTGCATATAATTAGTTTAGCTTGGGTGGGAGGATTTTATCGGCTGAAATGCATCATTTTTTTTTTCTTGATTTCTCTAAGTTTTTGCACTTAGTGGATAATTCTCTTCTGAGTTTAGCAAGTTCTATTTTTTTTAGCTTGTATACATTTTGTTTGGTACTAGGAATGTTGCATTTACTCTACAACTTATTTATCTATTGTTTCTGTTTTTGTTTTTCAGTGCCCAATATGTTGACAATTGTTTCTCTTATTTTTCATTTCCAAGTGACACCTATTCATACCTTTTTACTTTTCTTTTCCAGAAGTTATACCTTTTAAAGTGACACCTCAAATTGCCTGTGCATAAAAGCCTGAAGAAGTGCCCTGATTCACCAGGACCCTTTGTTGGCATTCTCATGAACAGGCTGGTCCTGTTCCTCAGGGGAATTTGTAGAGCAATTTGAAGTGTGCTGCTCTGCCCCTCCACCCCTCCACCCCCAACTCCGCCCCCTCCTTCTTTCCTGTAAGCTTTCTTGAGCTGTTGCCTTCAGCATCAAAGTTTGATACAAAAGTATGACTTGGTTACCTGTTGGGATTTGGGATCTTTCTTTTTTTATGACAAGGTAATTTAAAGTTTGAGAATTTTTTGCCTTTTTAGCTATGTTAAAATGTATTCTTGATGGTGTTTATTTATTAAACATATTAAGGAGCATGGATTTTACTGTTCTCACCATTTTCTGCTCCCTGGGAGTTACCTCATTTATGATACTGACTGCAAGAAATTTGAGCTTAATTTCTAAATATTAATGCTAGTACCATTGTTACAGTTTCCTTTAGTATTAGACAATATTTGTATATATTCTTATTACCAGCATTATTTTAAATATACTTTTTTATTTGATTTCTAAGTTTTTTAAATAGCTATTAATGGATTCATGATGAATAACATTTACCTGAATTTTGCCAGAACCTACACAATAACTATGTAAATAAGCTATTTTAACATAGTAAATAATTATTTATTTCTCATAACCAGACTTTTTATTTGTCTTAAAAGTAAATATTCTAATTTTGTTATATAAATTTCATTACTAGAATAATACATGCTGAAACTTTTCACACTGTTTCTCATATTTAAACAGTCATGCTATATTATATATATATATATATTATTGAATTATTACATTTATTATTAGAAACTGCATTCTAATTTGGCATATAATTTTATTTCAGTGAAGTTAAATAATCCATTTTAGGTTTAATATTTTCTCATATTACACCAATTAAAATCTATGGATTTAGACCTGTTTCAGGAAATAGTTCATGCATGCTATATAAAAAGAATCCTAAGAAAATAAGAAAAAAATTAGTATGTGTAATCTATCATGCAGTAAAAATAAGCTTTATATAAACTTACTTTTGTAATGCACATTGATTTGGATACAAAGATGAATAAAACATTATTTTTCAAGGGTAAAAGGTAGTCATATAAACAACATCTTTGGTTAACAATACAAACAAAAACCACATGCTAAATAAGAAAATCATTACAAAAACACACAAGGAATTCTAGAACTAATTTTGACTACATAGATATCTTCAAGATTTTAAAGATTGTGCACCTTAAAATTAATAGCCATTAGCAGTCAGAAAGTAGAGAAAATGTCAGGCTCAGATAACAGGAACAAGGCAAGATGACATTAAAATAGTATGTTATCTCAGAGAAAGAAAACTATCCTATTTCTGACATCAGTTAGCTATTGTCTAATTGTGAAGGACATTGAAGAGTGTGCAAGAAACTTTAAATGATTCTTTAATAAGAACTGTAAGCAGGGCAATTCCAGGTAGTACAAAGGGTTAGAGTGCAGCAGTAGGAAGCTAACCACAGCCATTGCAGCAGGAGTTTGTTCCTCGGCAGGGAAGTGACGTACATGACTTGACAGACCTCTCCTGCCTCACCTACTGCCCCCTTCAGCAGTGGATTTCAGTAGATCTGCCTGTTCTGCTTCCCACTCTGTCTCTGGTATACCCTCTGAACCCACAGACCCCTGGCTTATACCCCAGTTCTTGTATGTATAAATAAATAAATACTAAAAAAAAAAAAAAAAGAATTATTTCAGAAGCAAAGAGAGGAGAAAATGAGCACTGCTTTATAAGTACAGATGCATTCCTACTCCAGAAATGGGTTACATGGCTTATATCATATAGTAAATGTAAGTTGAAGAACACATTACAATTGAAACATTTTAAATATAAACTATACCTATTTCAGAAATGCAATTTGATATGTTAAATAATGACTATACTTTGCATTTATTTTAACATTTTTGTAGTACACATTCTGTGACCCTCCAATGATTAATTATAACTGTGATTTATTTTTATTTAATCCATCATGTCTAATAATATAAACATTAAGATAATTAAATCATAAAATGAGAGAGTGTGACCTTAAAAAGGAGGACGGAGTGCTAAGTTCAGTCTAGTCACTTTTATTTTTATTTTTTATTGTTAAATGTAAGCATTTTCATTCACATTTATAATCAAGTGTTTTAAATATATATTACATATCATTTTCTTAAGCCACTAAATTTGACTGGAAATAAAATAATTACATATTAAATGATGCTAATGTATGGAGGTATTCAGAAATTTCAAACAAAAGAAAGATGCTCATGTATTTTGCATAAAATTATTATGCAAGAAATTAGAATGCACAATTAGTAACAGTTAGAGCTATTGTTGCA
>NW_004567114.1:14564504-14566995 GCF_000260355.1 Condylura cristata
AGACCACTCTTGTCTCGCCCTCTGCTCCCCTCAGCAGTGGTAGATTTTAGTAGATCTGCCTGTTCTGCTCCCCAATCTGTATCTGGTGAATCCTTTCACCCCCTGCACCTCTAGCCTATATGCCATTTCTTTTATACAAACATAAAATAACAACTCTATTTTTTTTAATTTAATAAATAAAATAATCAAAATCAAGTTATACAATTTTAGCATCTCCTCATTGATCTTTTTTTTCCTCTGTAATGTGTTTTTTTAGGATGTAATAAATCTTTAACCATTAGAATTTTCATTGCTCTAATTGTTTGGTTACAGTGCTAGCTGAGATCAGCCTGAATGAAGAGAGTAGAAGTTGGGAAACCCCATTTAGAAGGTACTGATGACTGATTAAAAACAAAAAACAAAAAACAGCCAAGCTTATAGATTGAAATAATAATGGGGAATCCCAACTTGTCAAGTTGTTACTAACATCTCAAAAGTGAAAATTTTAGAGAGGAATAAAATAGGGTTTGGAAATTGGGGAAATGTTTGAAATGAAGTAAGATCCATCAGTGGGCAAAGTGGGATGAAATTCCTAAAAACAACATATGATGGAAAAGTTGCTAGTCTTGAGAGTCTTATGTATTGTTATTCAAATTTTAGCATCCTTAGTGTAAGTTATATGACAACAATTATGTTATAAATTGTATCTCTAAATAGTACTAATGATGTCTGATACAAAGCATGTATTAAATAAATGCTTATTATCTTATTGGCAAGTAGCAAATTAAAAATATGTTTTCACACACATACATTATTAATTATCACTGTGGTTTTTGAAATTGTATCTTTCCCTAAGATAGAGTCCAGTCATTCTGACAGTTCTTGCATGAAAGCACATCATGCAAGTGGTGAAGCCCAAATCTGCAACTTTATTGGCTGGGTCAAAGGTCCTGCTTGCTCCATTTTCATTGCAAGAACTTCATATAAATTGATAGTTTAATGTAGACAGAAAACTACAGCAGCAGGGATTAATCAGTCTCCCTGTAAATCAGAATAATTGCCCCTGAGCTACAAGAAGGTTGTTCTACTTCTAAAAGTTTCAGATGTATTGATTATTATGGGTCAGTTATTGGAAAAATTAGAACATTTTAAAGGAGGTGGTATTTTATTTTTAAGAAATCACTTAGCACGTCTTTTATTCATAATTAGGGCTCTTTTCTCATTTAAAGTGAAGTTGTTTCCTCATTAACTTAGATTTGTACATACTGAATACGTAAAGAAGTACTAGATGTAAATTCTAATGAAAATTACAGTGTACCAAAGCATAGCCTATGCAGTATTACTTGCCATTTATTTAACAGCTATAAGAACACACAGTGATATTTCCTTGTGTTCTAGGTGAAATAACAATGTAAATATTTTATGAAATTCTTTCTTTAGGGAAATGAGTAAAAGTGTCTAGAGAAGACAAACATGGAGAAAACTCCAGAGAACACATTTTAAAAGTTTATAATAATAAATTTAGGGAAAACAAGTGTTTAAGACAAAGAAAAATAGCATAAAATAGTAGCAAAGTCACAGACAATAAGTAATGGTAGAGTTAAGATTTGAAGGTTAGAAATCTATGATCTATCACAACCAAGTACATTTGGGCAAATTATTTCAGTTCTCTGAGTTTTCAGTTCCTTATCTTTAATAGAAAACCACTTATTTTCTACCAAGTAAGAGATAAAGAGTTAAGTGATATCACTCATGTAAGATGCTACAAATGTATGTAGTAGAAATGCAATAAACAGAAACAGTCATGTAATGACTTTTATTGAACTTACATGATGTGGCAGACTTGGAGTGTTTTATTTTTTAAATCTTGGGAGTAAGTCTCCTTATAAAGAGGTACACTCAATTAAGAGGTAAGAAAATTGAAATAATAAGGCCCTCCCTGGTAGCGCAACCAGTTAAAGCACAGCACTACGACGCTAGACGCAGCCACTTCACAAGTTCAATTCCCAGCCAGGGTGGTGTTCCCACATGGCATGGCAGACCTCTCCTGACACGCCCGCTGATCCACTCAGCGGTCTATTTTGTCGATCTGCCTGTTCTGCTCCCCACTCTGTCTCTGGTGAATCCTCTCAACATCCCTGTACCTCTGGCCTATAGCCCAGTTGCGTATACATAGATAATTAAATCTTAAAAAAAAAGAAAATTGAAATAATAAAGGAATAGTCATGTTCTATTGGCAAACAGCCAGAGATAGAAGACATAGCTTTAAAAACATTGTGGTTTTTTGTTTTGTTTTGTTTTATCCAAGACCTTACTTTCTTAACTACTAGTCAACAGCATCTTTTGTTACTATTGCTAAAGAAACTCTTGAATCAACATATAGATGATATCTCCTTACTGCATCTTGGAAAAGCCAAGAAGACAGCAACTTACCCCTCATCCAATCTTCAAAGTAAAAATAGGTGTGGCCATAAAATGTATCACTCTTTCTTTTTCTTTCATGGATTTATTT
>NW_004567114.1:14567565-14582783 GCF_000260355.1 Condylura cristata
TTGGGTAGATACCTAGGAGTGGGATTGCTGGGTCATAGGGAAGCTCCATCTTTCATGGATTTATTACTCAGATGGTCTTGCTCATGAGGTTCACCTTTCTCTTTTCCTCTTATCTGTTCTTTGTCTACCTGATATCTAAACTTATAACTGTAATTTCTTTGGAGTCCAAGCTTTCATTTTCATGCTGTTTGAGCCTTTAGGTTATAACAATTGTGCAATTCAAGTCATTATATTTTCTATATCCAAATTTAGTACAAAAGTTAATAAGAACTTTACAGACTCATAACAACCAAATAGTGATTTGCAAGGAAAAACTTGCATCTGACTGGTCAACAAAATATACAAACATTATTTTTTCTAAGAAGACTGACACATTAATAATTAACTTGTCAGTTTCCATTAACTTTTTCCCAGACTTGACTTTCTTCCATTTGTGTATCTTCAGAAAAGTGGATAGCATTTTAATTCAGTAAGCATCTGGGATTTGAAGTCTTTTAAAATTTGAATTTGGGAAATCCATCCTCAATGAAAGATTTAAAATTTTAGGATTATCAAAAATACCTATTTTAAAAGTCTAAAGTATTTATAATCAATTTCCCATTCCTTTTTTGTTTTAGTTTTGTAAGTCAGAATATGGGGAAAATATCTATGTGCCAGAAACAATTGCACATAGTTTCCAAATCTCTTAAGATTAATCCTCAAAAATGGCCACTCAAGTAAACTTTATTCTTCACCTTATAGATGGAAGAGTGGAAACTCCAAGGAAATAACTATTATGCTGTAGAGCTGTGACCTGCGTTAGATTTTATAAGGGATTTCACCTGGGTATTTATTTTACCTTCTTACTATTTGCCACTACTGGGGATATTACATTGTTCTGTTTATGAACCAGTTGTTCTTCGACTAACTTACCCAAGAAAATTTTCAAAAAGAGGTAAGAATGATGTCAAGGCCCAAAGTCACACATACATAGTTTATTCTGTTTAGAATTAAGCTCAGTCCCTCCCGATGACTCTAATACTTTTCTATAAACATCATCAACTCTTCCCAAGAAACACTTTAAAACGAGTTCAGTTTAAGAACAAATGCACACACCGGGAGAGGAAATGAAATATTTTCTATGGTTTTGTGCTTCACATTTATTTGTTTTTAACTTTCTTTTGTTAACAGTTAATACCAGATAGTGATGCAACGGCAGGCAGTTGAGAAAAGGGGGAAAAAAACTTACCCAACTATTCCCTCATAACTTTGGTGAGCAGGTCTTTCCCCAGTATTTACACTATAGAATTAAAACCCGAGACCTGCAGCTGTGCATTGGAGCCATTGCTAATAGCTCTCACGTGCTGAGTCCCTGTGTCCTCCTTGACCGTCCATCACCTGTGCCAGGAGGGTTTTGTTTGGATAGAAGCACGTAGTTGGGTCTCTTGAAGGTCAGATACACTTGGCATCAATCTAGACTTCAGTATGGATTTTAAACCAATTTGCTGTGTGTGTGTGTGCAATATTTATGTATGTACACACATATATGTGTGCAATTATGTGTGTATGTGTGTGTTGCAATTCCCACAGTAGAAAAAACTTATCAGAACTCAGTTTGGAAATAAGGTAACTGACTTCTGAAGCATAGCCAGCTTGCAGGAAATAAAGACAATATCAGTTTATTAGCTAATTCATGGGACTCTGAGTTCACTGTAAATATAAGGGCTGTAACTGGCCCACAGTGAATGGTGATGCTGGAATCAGCAGATGGGGATATGGCACAAACATATCAAAACTGCTAATGAAGTCCAGCTCCAATCAAATATATAATATTATTATTAGGACCCAACAATGACAACAGAAATAAATGGGATTATCTTGGGAGTTTTTTACTACAGTGTTTCTGAGCAATCAGTCATCTTGACAAGAAATACATATTTATTTCTTAATTAAAATAATTGTAATGGTGTTATTCAAGTGTATTCAATAAAGTAGAATCTCAGCAAACCTGTAACAGAATTAGAGACTTTGCATACAGAACAGTTTTTCCTAGAGGACATGTCTAAATTGGATATGATTTACTTACAAATAACTTCTTTTAACCTCAAGTTAAGGTTTCATTAGCTTAAATTTGTTTTTTGTCATTTTGACTTTTCTCATTATTTAATGTTTGCATTGTAAGAAAAACCAATCCAGTTTAAGTTAATCTAGAGGGATTTTATTTGAAGGATTCAACATGTTTACAAGATCAAAAATAAATAAGTAAAAGGAAGACAGGTGGGTGTATAAGTGGTAGGGCCGGCACTTCCACAGGCTGAAGTGTTAATTTGTACTCCCAAATCATAGTTTCATACACACTGGCAAGTCACTAATGTTTCATAAAAAAAAAAAAAAAAAAAAAAACCAGAAGAAATGAGACATGTTCATGGTGTGGAAAATAGCTGCAGAATTCTGTGGCTGCATCATCCCATCTCCCAGCTCCCTTTTTCTGTCCCTATTTAGCACTGAAAGCTAAAAAAAAAAAATCACTTTGACTTAGTTTTGTGGCACAGTTCCTTCCTGCAAGCCAGTCAGAGTAAAATTTGCAGAAAGGGGAAAATGATTGTACTTACGAGGAAACTGGGACTCAGAAAGATTAAATTGTTCCTGGTGACAAGGGTAGAAAGCACAAGTATGGGGCTGAGCCTGTGTCATCCACCCCTGGCCCTGTGGCTGCGCTGGTGGGATGAACCACCCACTTCCACAGCAGTCGGAGCAGGTGTGTGCACCTGGACTAGCATGAAGGCCCATGTGACACAGGCCATTCCGTGAGCTTGTAGAGAAAGTCCATCTGCATTCAGGAGCTTTGAATGTGTGTCCATTATATAAGTAGAGACACACTAAGAAAGATAACATTGCATGAAAATCATTGACACATCTGTTTTGTTTAGATATGAAATTAATAAGCAAAATGCCATGAAAACTATAATAGAATAAAAGCACCTGGGCATCAGTCCAACCAAGTGTTAACGTGTACCCTAAGCCTCAACAATGAGGTGCCTGTATATTAAAGAAACTGGCCCATGAAGTGAAGCTCAGGCTTCATGAAAAATTCAAAAAGGACAAAAATGTAGCAATTGGACCCAAAGCAAATGAAAATGCATTTTCTGATAAACGTTGCTTGTCAAACCAGCTAAGAAGAAATACTTTTTACTGCACAATCTTGAGGAAATTGAATAATCTTCTGAAAAAAAAAGTAAGTTCATCAGAATAAATTCCATATTACTCTAAATATCAATATCAATAGTTATGTCTATCTCTTTGTATGTGTGTGCATACACACAATTAAAATGAATGTAGTAAATGGTGAATGAAGTATCCTTATGCACTGGTATGGAAACATCTCAGTGGAGCAAGATAGAGAACCAGGTTCAGTATTCTTCCGTGGAAAATAATTACATGTGCCTTATTCGCTTAGATTAACATAAACCAACTTTGGAACAGTAAATGAAAAGTAAAGGCCAATTTCAAGAAGTGGTGTGTGTGTGTGTGTGTGTGTGTGTGTGTGTGTGTTGGCTGGGAGGAGAGAAGTGGGGGGAGGGACTGAGAGTGAACACAACCTGAGCCTAAGGTAAATGGATGCAGGTTCAGGTGTAAGACTTAACTCTTTCCTTCTTTCTAATTTTCAGTCAAGTGTCACAAAATCAATGCTAAAGAAATCTATTAGCACATCCAGTAATTGTATTTTTGCTACTCTTCTGTTCTGCCATGCCAAAGAAATTAACTCTGGGTTTTATCTTGTCTTATAACAAAGTTTGCAGTATTAACTCTAAGTCATCATTAAGGGCCACAGAAACTAGGTAACTCAAATAATGTTTATGTATCAACTGTCCTTTATAATAAAGACACACTCCTTAAGTTTAAAATAAGGTTAATTTCTTTGATAGAGAGATAAACAATTAAAGTGTTATTAAGGTACTTCTCTCAGAAAAGTTTAAGTCTCAGAAAACTTCAAGTAGGAGACCTTGGGAAAGTACATACAACTCACTTTAATATGTCCAATATCTAGCACTGTGAATAAAACAGACATTTAAGACAAAGTATCATTCATTCTTTATTTCAAACATAATGAATAGTTTGACTTATGGAAACAGGTTTCATAGTCATATCAAAGTTATATGGAGAGAACCAATAAGTGTGGAAAATTGTGTAAGATATTTTTTATTACTGAGTCTATTTAATAAAGTCTTAAATATGTTTTTGATATCCTAAGACTCCCTCATTGCAGCTTCATTAGTTAACTCAATAAATCCAACATTAGGTTAGGAAATTTATGTTATCTTAGACACAAAGTAAATTGAGATTGTCCACATGTGGGTTTCCAATTTTAATCTAAACTTATTTCCCTAGCTTCCACAGTAGTCTAAATTCAAATATGAGTGGTTTTACATTATTCTGTTTGGGATTAGTTATGCCGTGCCCTGCAATAATTATAATAATGATTAATAATGATAATAACTTGTAAACTTGATGTTCAAACACAGCAGGGAATAACAACGCAAATTCACATATAAGATCTTATTTACACTTTTATTACAAAGTGCTGTTCTTTTTTTTTTTAAGACACACATATTAAAGCATTAGTGTTCATGTGTATGAATTCCTAGCAATTCAGTCCACAGACAGGAGCTGATAATATAGAACAATTTGAAAATATCTCATATTCTTTAAATAACTCCTTGTATTTAAAAAGGAATTTGAGGCAAATATTAAATTGTTAAGCCTTCTGGCATTGAAGCAACTGTTCCTGGGTTGGCACTGATACATGGCCACGGGCATTGCCCACAAGTTTACCAGTCACTGTCTGAGTCCTTCACTCATGTACCCAATTGCAAGAATAGTCAGGTTCAGAGATCAACAATAATAGGATTTAACAAACCAGAAAAAAAATCAAAGAGTTACTGAGACCAAAATTGTTTACCTCACCCAAAGCAGTGTCCAGTGTAAAAGTTCTGTCAACAAATGCTCCCAAGATGGCGTCTTCCTGCCACTGTGGACATGGGGTGGCCAGACTATAGGCCAGGTTCTGTTTCACTAAGACAACATAGGACACGACAGAAGATGCTCACCAGAGCTGTCAAAATGTCTGGTGCCAGCATAGCACCAGACAAGTGACACTCAACACAGCAGCTGCAGTGGCCAAACAACCCACAAATGGCAACACTCACAGCTTAGTGAGTTGCCTGTCTCTGGGACTGTAGCAGCAGCAAAACTGGGGACAGTCTCAGTTGCTTAGCTACTTGCAAAGCCTCTGAAATTCCTTTCTGAAGTTGGCTGCTAGAAGCTCTTCAGTGCCCTACAACCGCCTTCTGGAAGACTGGCATGGTGGGTGCAAAAATTGCTGACCCTGGTATCTCTAAAGATCCCAGAATGCTAAACACCTACATGCTAAATGCTCAGATGCTGAACCCTAAACACCTAATGCTGAGGTCTGCTTCTGTGGCCCTTTATATTTCTTTTCACAGTCTCCACCCAAATGTGATACTTTTTCACATTTTTCCTGGGGATATCCATTCTTGCCAGCACAACCCCTCTTGAGGGCACTACCTATAATAGTCTTTAGCTTCAGCCATGGTTACAGAATCACTGAGGACAACCTGTTAGAATACTACAATTGGTAAAGGTAATACTACATAAATTGGGAGGCCATTTGTGATAGTTTCCTAAAGTAAATTTAACTAATCATTTTGTTGTTGTTGTATATTTTCTACTGATTTTAAGCAACTTTATCAAGGCATAATTTTCATACAGTAAAAGAAACACTTATTTTACATGGGAGGTAAGGGCACAGGACACTTTGTCCACCACCAACATTAACTTTGTTAACATTTTCTTCTCCCCCAAAGTTTCCTCATGTTTTCCATGATCTTTCTTACAAAATTTTATCACCCATGCTATTATTTGATCGTGATGGATTATGGTATTTTGAGAGCACTTATTTCATTACTTGACAAGCTCTAAAATGCATAGTTCTGTTTAGTAAATACATATTGATATCTCACTACCACAGGCTGAAGGAACAGCAGGGAAAAAATAAGACTTCTACCCTCATATTGCTTATATTTTTATAGTGAGAAGAACCAGCTATTAACTATAAGATGATACCAAATTCAATATAGGGAAATAAAACAGTACCTATGTATATAGAGTAGCCATGAAGAAGGATGACTCATTTAAATATGGCAGAGTTGGAACCAGGAGTAGATTTGAATCTACTCCTCTACTACCCTCTCCATTTTTTTCTTTCTGTTGACATGGAAACCAATGATGATCTCTACAAGCTCATTTTTATTTTTTTAAATGGTCTATTGTTTGTAACCATTGTATAAGATTGTAGTGACTATAACATTATATGCTAATATCACATTACAGAGGTTAGAATAGATTCTGGGACATGGTTAAATATTTGAAATAAAACATGGCTTTGTTATCACCTACGACTCTAGAGCAGGTCACTGGTAGAGGTAAGTTGTAAAGACCACTCTGATCCTCATGCTGCCTCTAAAGAGTTAAAATCTCTAATCAAAACTAAATACTTCAACTGAATCAAGAGAAGTATAAGCAAAAGTAACTGAATGGTAGATGTTTAAGCATTGAAATTGCCAGATAATGTCCTAATATATTATGTTTAACTGCCAATTTTTTAGTGTAAAATTTTTTTCTTGGTGGCTAGGCTTGTTAATAACATGGTTGCTATTTGTTCTCTGTGAAATGATAGGGATTTCAAAATCATCAAAGCATAACAAAAATGTGCATTTTCTAAAAATGTTAGTACATTTCAGGCTTCCTCTTCCAATTAATATATTCTATTCAACATAAACCAATTCCATTTACAAAATGAGAGCAATTTGCACCAGCTTTCTGAATTAGAAGGCCCTTTGACACCTCCTAAGGCAAATATCTACAAAATTTACCATTATTGCTCATGGCCTTAAGAAAGTTACCAACAGTACAGCATTTTTAGCAGTCCAAACAAAATATGCAACCAATTAACACATTTTCATGCTTCTTTCTTTTTATACCCACTGTCACTTTACCTTACTCTGATTTTTCATTGAGAGTTGGTTGACTAAAACTACCTTGTGCTGTCTTAACTTGTGGTTACATAAACATCCCAGGCTGGGTAGGTTCTTTGTCTGGAGTACAGGCCAAAGTGCAGGGAAGATGAGAGATTCCCCAGAAGACAGAGTGGGGAGTAGAACAGGCAGATTGACCAAGTGCACTGCTGAGGGGAGCAGAAAGTGAGACTGAGTAGTCTGCTGAGCCATGTGGGTCACCTCCTGGGCGGGGATCAAACTTGCACTGAAGTGGCTGTAGTCCATTTGTAGAGCTGCACTTTAACCCACTGCACTACCAGGAGGGCCAGGATTTTTCCGGCCTTTAATCCTGATACAGGGGATCTGATATACAGGCAGGCAGAGAGAGAAGCCAACACGGAGAGAGGCAGATCAACAACTGAACCCCCTTTCACTCCTAAGTGCCCAGAACCACATAAATATTACGCTGACCCAAATGGCAGGGCCCATGTGTTTTCTATGTGTCCAAAAGTTAGAAAATCTAGCATTGCAAGGTTATGAGTTTTCTTCTGTGTGAAAGGCAAAAAGTAACCTGATTTTAACTCATTTTCCTTATACTCAGCAACAGTGGTTTACCTTGGCTGGTTTCTTTTCTTTCAATTTCAGCGGTTATCCAATAATTGTGTTTTTTCTTATTAGCTCAAAGTTTCTCAATCTCAGAAAACAACTGTATACTAATTTTCATGGTATAAGTACAAGGCATTTTATTTTATCAAGCATGCAGCAGTGGAGTTTATTGGATTGGGCCATTTAAACAATGCAAAGTATTTCTGGAGAGCTCTGTGTAAACAGGTCCAAGTATTTATGAAATTGAAAACCAATTATAAGTTTAAAAAAATGCATTGTGTTGCTTAGAGAACAAGGTGTTTTGCTTAATTTAATTTTCTGTTGAGGTTTAACATAATTTAATCTTTCTATGACAAAGAAAGTTGAACAATTTTAGCCAATCCTTCTTAAAATTTTCCACTCTTAAGCAGAAGAAAAAGAGCATGTCAAAAATAGACATATTGTAGAGGATGGAGACATATCATTATATGCACAGGTTTATAATTTTTTAAGTATATATATAAATATATATACTTAAAATTGTTTGTGTATATATATACTTTTAAAATGTATAAGTGAAAATTAAAAGATATATATATATATATATATATATATATATGCATACAGAACTGAGGTACAGACCAGAGGTGCAGGTTTGGTGAGAGGATTCACCAGAGACAGAGTAGGGAGCAGAACAGGCAGATTCACTGAAATAAACTATTGAGGGGAGCAGTGGGCAAGACAATAAAGGTCTGCTTGCTGTGTCATGTGCGTCAGCTACCTGGTGGGGATCGAACTCATGCTGCAGTGGCTGTGGATTGCTTCATAGTGCAGTGTTTTAACCACTTGTATTACCAGGGAAGCCCCAGAAAAATACTCTTGTCAAAAAAAAAAAAAAATCCAGAAAAAATATTGAAACCCTCAGAAGCTTTAGAGTCTACCTAAATTCTGACAGTGGGGTAACAGAAGGTAGTCAAAGCTCTCAGTTTTGCACTGCAGGGTACAAATTTTCCTACTTTTGATGAATTGATGCTGACAATCTGATCTATGAGACAATAAGTAAAATAAAGTATACTGATTGATGTATGACATGTAGTAGGTCTTTCTGTTAAAACTACCCATCTTCCTCTAGAATCTATGGTTATGCAAATATGGAAACCCTAATATGTTAATATTCACTGAAAAATATATAAAGGCTCTCGGTGAGATTTTAAGGTAGCCTTCTGTAAGGTCAAAAGCAGAGTTAGTCTTAAATCATATAACCCTAGATCCTAATGAAAGAGATTTTAAGAAGATTAAATAGGCAGAAAAGAACAAAATAGTAACAAAGAAAAATAATAATTAACTTTTATTAAATTCCCAGCCTTGCAGAAGCAAGAACGTGTCTCCCTAGGGAGGCAAATTCAGTAAGAGGCCACTAGCGATAGCGCATCCTGAATAGGAGGGAGGTTGGTGCACAAGAGGGTAAGTGCAGGAAGAGAAAGGTTGCTGCTTTACCTTGTCTCACAGTCTAGAACACTTTTCAGTCTTCACCAACATAAAAGTATGTCTAACTTTACATAATTGTTTATGATAATTATTTGCATATAAAAGCATTTTGTCAGAAATATCAATTTATATATGTCAAGGTGCTTTGAGTCCAGTTAGGGAATAGGTATGCTCATGTAATTACAAACCCCTAGGAGCACAGAGACAGTACAATATAGCGACTCTGTAAATTTGAACAAGTGATTTCCTCATGGTTCTTCATAAATAAAGCGAGTCATAATACATTGCTGACTTGTGTTAAATACATAACATATTTATAACAACATTTCTGAAAAGCAGGAAGATTTCAATATATGTGACTTTTTTTTTTTTTTTGGCACTAATACATTGCCTGTCATATTGATTGTCTCAGAAACTTAGCCCATGTTTTTCTCACCTGATCACTAGAAAGTCTTGAGCCCTTGCAACATGCCACATACCATGAAAGATACTTCTGGTATGATGCTGGGTTGAAAAATGACAGTCCCTGTTCTTCAGGAACTTACAGTCTAATGAAGGAAATGAACACATAATCAATAAATGACTGTATACTAATAGAAGATGCAAGTTGAGCAATGAATTCATATTGAAATTTTTCTCGATCCATGCCTACTTAATTCCACATTGCTGATCTCTATGTGAAATGCTAAGGCATTCAAATTTAAAATTTATAAAATGAATCTAAGAGGGCCCTCCCTGGTGGTGCAGCAGTAGCAAGTTAAAGCCACTTCAGTGTGAGTTTGATCCCTGTCCTTGGACGTGATCCACATGGCGTGGCAGACCTCTCTTGTCTCGCCCATTGCTCCCCTCAGCAGTGTACTTTGTCAGTCATCCTATTCTGCTCTCCACTCTGTCTCTGGTGAATCCTATCACTGCCTCTGCAACCCTGCCCAGTTCTGTATGCATAAATAAATTAAATTAAAAAAAAATAGATGAATCTCAGTATTAGAAAAAAAGAAGTACGCTTAGTAGGATATACTTTGTGGAGAACTTGGAAAATGCCTAAGGACACAACAATAAGTGATAGAATAGGACTATCTGTGTGTATGTGTATACTAGCATCATTTACAAAACAAGCGATCAGTTGCTATCCATTTCCTTGTTAATTCTCACAAAATAAGAAAAATATAGTAAAGCAGGATGCACAATATGTCTCAGTTTAGTTTTTTCATATGCAAACCATTACACAATGAGGTTCAGCTACACAGTGGAACAACAGGTAAAAGACTTAGAAGTTGTAAATATTTCCCTGTAGTTGATAAGATCGTGAACATTTACTTCACATTTGGAGATTTTCAGGTTTTTCTCAAAGATCATTTATTATTTTAGAAATCAGGGAGAGTGTGTAAAAGAAATTAACTCACATTTCTATAGTAATGGTGGAAAATAATCCCAAGTCTTTTTCACCTAGAAAAAGATTTCACAGTTTCCCCTTAAAGAAGACCATATGAATTATCTCTAAGTTCCCTGGCATTTCTTCAAATTTTCCTAGAATTTCCAAAACCTTGCTAGTGATTTCCCAGTAATCTCTGAACAATGACAACAGATAATTTATAATGATGAACTACATATATGTCACAGCAAACCTGCATTTTACCTCATCAATGACTTGTACTGACCTTATCAAGCCATTAGAGGATCAGCAGTTATCTCTTGTTTCTCAATTAAATAAACCTTGCAATGTTTTTATGACATGACAAACAAAACAATTAAGTGAACAATGTATGATGAAGACTTCTAACTTTTTATATAGAATATATAAAGAATCAGACTCCATATATATTTATAATACATATAAAGAATCAGAATTCCATGTCCATGTGTTATATAGAAAGAACCATACTCTGAGTCAGGAGCCTCTTGGGAGATTGATTGCACTGTTGTTGCTACAAATGACTGAGAATATGTAAGCATCTTATAGGTTTCATGACCACTATTGTTATTTCAGGGAAATGAAAATGAATAGTTAATTGATATAAAAGAGAAGAATAGACCTGAGTTAACCCTAGAAATCATCCTAAAAATTGTCTTTCAAAAGGTAAAGATTTTAAGATCCAGTATGTTTTGTGAAAACATTTGGAAACTAAAATTAAAGGGTTGAATTTCAGCCTGTCATCTGCTGGCTAAATGAGACTGGGGGATTTATTGATTCTTCTGAGATCTAATACATGCTATAATATAATATAATGCATGCTATAATATAATACATGCTATAATAATTTATTGATTCTTCTGAGATCTAATACATGTTATAATATAACATTGCATTCATTATAAGTCTGTGAAGATTGAACAAATCTTCAGTCTTGTAACAGATGCTTGTGGAAAATTGGTGTCCACAGATTCCTAAAGGTAGTTCTTTATGTCACATGCTTTAAAATCTCTACAAAGAGGAAGCCTCATCAGAGGCCACTTGCTTGTGGCCACTTGCTTGTGGCCAACCACATTGGCTCACGGCCTTTCTCCTGCTGTCTGGGTACTTTGCTGCTGCTGTCTCGACAGGAACACTATTTGTCTTCCTGTCCTGAGAGCTGTTCCCCATTGCCACCAAAGCCGCGACTCCAAAGCTACCAAACACTTCAGGGTTATTTTCCATTGTCACTGTAATACTGAATCTCATGCATAAATGAGCAGACTCAGCCTCTCCGGCAAGCAATGCACTGCACCTTTCACCTCTGTCTCAAAGCAAAATTGCTTATTTTCTGAGTTTTAAATGAATTCTAGAGAATGGAACCCTCTTAATATCATTCCACAAGCATCTTTCTCTCTGTGACGAATCAGATCTATTTTCTGTGGCTGGGTTAGAGAATAATATCCACACAACCTCTACTTCATATGTCTCCTCTGCCATTTCTCCCCAGGCAGCCACATAAAACGTTCACTCCATAGACCACAGGTAAATTCCTCATGTAGATAAGTAGCTGGAGTTTCAAAACCCCAGCAAAATCTACCTAGCCTCATTCGCCATTCCTTGTCTCCTAACAACTTGTAATGAAACAAAAATATGCTATGATTTGATTGAGACAATATATTATTTGGCCCTCCTGACCTCTACATTTACATATTTTATCAGTCTAATTATAAAGTAGTTATTACTTACTGAACATTATTTATAAACTGATGCCATTTATAATTTTAGTTGGTGAATTGGTTTAAACATTTTGGAACACTACTATAAAAGCTGTTAATAACCTAAAGCCGTCATTATGCGGTATGATTTTCTTAGCATGAAATTAGTTTGTTTCTAGATCTCAGACACTGAGAGCCTCAGAAATAAATTCATAGTGACTTAGGCATAATAGATGAATGGCAGAAAAGGATTAAAGAAAAAGAAAAGACAAAAACTTGTCTACATACAGCTGAGGCAAGAGGGGGGACATAGAAAATAAACAGTCTGTCAAAGATATTGGTCTACACCTGGACAGTGGGAAAAGTAAACAATGTTTAAAAGTGAACAATGAGGGCCCTCCCTGGTGGCCCAGTGGGTTAAAGCACTGCACTAAGAAACTTAAGCCACTTCTGCATAAGTTCGATCCCCGCCTGCCCGAGAGGAGATCCACATGGCGCGGCAGACCTCTCCTGACCCGTCCGCTGCTCCCCTCAGCAGTGTGCTTCGTCGATCTGCCTGTTCTGCTCCCCACTCTGTCCCTGGTGAATCCTCTCACCCTCCGCATCTCTGGCCTGTACCCCAATTCTCTATGAATAAAAAATCTTAAAAAAAAGTGAACAATGATGGAAAATGTATACACAGACACACGTATTTAAATAAAATTACCCACAATTCTACCATTCAGATTTTCTTTTTATTATTATACCTCAGGCTGGTAGATTTGCTTTGGTCATAAATGACAATAAGTTTAATTTTGCTACTTGACCAATATCAGTGAAACATATATCTCTCCAACTAGAGTGTCAATTGCTTATTGAGGAAGAGACTGAATTTATTAGATTCAGCAGCTGAACTTGACAATAAGACTAAGCCTCCTTATGGAAGTAGGTGTAATTAGTGGAAAGTTTAAATGATTTGAGAACTTGTGAAAAAAAGAAAATGTTAAATGTTAAATTAAGCAAGCTCTGATTGTAAAATATTGTGTACCTTAGGGAAGGAGATTTGTTTAGAACAATAGTAAGAAAACATACAAATCAAGAAAACCTTTAATCATGAAAATAGGAATAGAAAATCCTATGGAAATACAGCTGATGAGCTGAAGCAAGAATTGAGGAGCCTGAAAAAAAGGAATGAGGAATTTTAAAGTTCTGTATCCATTGTAATTGTCTTAGAGACAGCTGAAGAACAGAAAGGCCATTATTTCAGTGAAAGAATTCCTAAGAACTTATTCTCAGGAAAACCAATTCTTCTAGAGAACACCAGCAAACAAACTGCTTTACAAATAGCAGTTTAATAAAATAATTCATTCTGTAATGTCATAAGACAAAACACCTTCCCTTTTAAATATTTGGAAAATATTCTTAAGTATAAAGAAGTTAATAGCTATCATGAAAAACCTTCATACCCAGTGGAAACCAGGTTCATAATGAAAAGTTTTGGCATCCAGAGTTTTTTTCACACCTGCATTGGAACATATTTGTAATTCATTATCCAGCTTTATTACTCAGAAATATAGACTCTGTGCCTATCATTGAGAAATTGAGTCTACATCATTTTAAAGGATAACATTATATCTTCTCAAAATTAATCCTCCTTTTGTGGTTTCATACTTATTTTATATTTGATGTTTACTATTAGAAACAACAGTGTGATAGGTGTGATTCATTTGGAAGGTTTCTACTTAAAATACTTTTGAATTTGTAATAGACTAATGAAGTGATTCAGGAAAGAATCCAAATTATATTAAACCTGTACTGCATGCCATCAACTGTTTTAGATTCTGTATGGATATTTGGGGTTCTCAATTTATAAATAATTTATGCCTATCACTGAGATGTAGAAGTCAGTATTATCAGTATTGCAATAACCAGGCCTTATCTGTTAGCTAATGTGCAAGGACGAAGGACACTACAACTGGAAAACTCATTCTTAGGAACTATGGAAAGGAGGAATCATTTTGAGTAAAATTTAATATTTTGGTCCAGACCCACATTTTTTCTTTAAGGTTTATTTATTTATTCACACAAGAACTGGGGTACAGGCCAAAAGTACGAGGGATGAGAGGCTTTATCAACGAACAGATCTGGCAGATTGTCTGAAATATATGGTTGAGAGGAGCAGCGAGTGAGACAGGAGAGGTCTGCTGTGCCATATGGGTCAGCTCCCTGGCTGGGAACTGAACTTGTGCTACAGTGGTTGTGGATAGTGCTTCATAGTGCTACAACTTAACCCTTGTACCACAGGCCCAGATCCACAATCCTTTGAAAGGGAAAGTGAGCTAATAAAGACAAAATACTTTTTTTCTAAAATTAAATGGTGAAAGATGGCAAGTAGACTTTAGGTGGTGAACATAATGTAGAAATTTATTTATAATGCTGTGCTACTGAGAATTACCTAATGCTATAAACTGAAGTCATTTCAACAAATTTATGAAAAGTAACAAATTAAAAAAAAGGATATAAGTAGTTGAGAAGGGAAGAGTTTTGATAACATTAATATCAACATAAGAGACAGTAAAAAATTTGACTATCTTCTGAGCACACCCCTACCTCTGGTAATTAAGATCTTCAGTACAAAGTGTGGAGTGAAGGTAGATTCCTGTGGGCATGAGTACCTAGTATAAGACAAAGTATTGTCTAACTTTTCCTGGATCTGGCTACCATTTCCAGAGCAGAAAGCAGTCATGCATGCAAATATGTATTTCCTAGGGATACATACCATATATGATGTAAATGGTATAGCGGATTTAGTGAATAGTCATTTTAAGCACAACTGAGAGACAATCTGCAGACCCACAAAAATTATTGGAGAATAAAAAAGACTGAAGTCCTGCAAAAGTAGGAAAAAAATAATAAAATAATAATTAAAATATAAAATGCATAATAGTGTTAAAAAATATAGTGATAATACATTTTAAGAACAACTGAGAGGCAATCTGCAGA
>NW_004567114.1:14583809-14617676 GCF_000260355.1 Condylura cristata
AAAAACAAATCTTTCTGATAAAGAGCCTGAAGTAAAAAACATGGTACAACCTATATATATTCTAGCAATTGATTTTTACTCAAGTGACTTCTTAGTGTGAATTAGTATGAATGAATTCCTAATGCATGTCATTCATTGGAAATACTAATTATTCACACCAGGTAAAACTTAAAAAGGACAAAATGGAGGCACTTAAAAAAAATCAGTGTTCCCTTCCTTCTGAGGGAAATCACTTTGAAGGTAAAGGACTTAAGGCATAATAGAGGTTAATTGCCAATTATGCAGAAAAATTATGAAAAAGCATGAATAAAAAACACTTAAGCCCTATTGCCCTTTCTTTTATTTGTGCTAAATTGCTATTTTGGTAAAAAACATTGTTCCAAATTAGTTTGCTCTGTGTCACTAGTATCTAGATTTAGAAAATTCCTTCAAATAGGAAACAATAATAGTGACCCTGACCTATGAATTAGATCAAAAGGAATGTCCTAGAGAGAGCAAGGGCAAAGAGAAAAGGGAATTAGCATTTTCCTGAACTCTGTTGAAGCTGATTAGAACAACTAGGAAATTAACATTACCCCCTCCCCCCACCTTCTTGTGTGTAAATGTTATTGCATCTTGAAATGAAAACATTTTTAAAAAGTTATTTAATGTTTAGAAACATTACAATTATATTTTTGATTCCAGCACATGCCCTGTGTACATGCTAGAAGATATCAGAGAAGTTCATAACGTAATGATGGTTCAACTGGTTCTTTCTATTTGGAATTATCAACCAATTTTCATGGAGATGTTGTGTGGATTAAGACATCTCTTAAGAAATAGATCCAATAGACAAATATGGATTTATTTATGCAAATTCATCTATCAGAATCTATAGATGTCTAGTTCTCATGGTCTGATGGGATGTCGATGAGACACCATCTTCCTGCTGAAGCATCCTAGAAACACACTTTCACTCAAAAAGGTTGTGAATCCACACTGATATGAGTTTGTAGACAAGGTTAAGACTAAGGATACTTTTGACAAAAATAAACATCTTCTAGTAAATCCTTATCTATATAGGGGTTTCTGAACTATTTTGATTAGTGGGGAAAAAAACAGAACCCTAACAAACTACTAAAACCTCACCAAGCAGTAAAGAAGCAGCTCAAAATGGTCATTTTACCAGTACTTCAAAGTCCAGAATCTCAGTAAAAGTGCAGTTTCAATATGTGTTGACAGCACACAACTTAGTTTCCTGTTTATCATTACCTTTACCATCGGCAAATTACCATTTAATGAATACCATTTAATGAATAAAATCACATGATTATTCGGTTTTCCTTTTGTTCATTGAGTAGTCTACTGCATGATTGAGAGACAGGAACATACTGTAGTGTGAATTCTCTATTTCCTGCTTTCACAGGGTATAAATGACTGGTAAACAGAACTTGAAGAGTCCCAAGATTAGGCACATGTGGCATAATCTCCTTCTTTCAAGGGAATCCTGAGTCTGTAACTATAATGGGCTGTCAATGCTATGACTAAGTTATGGAAATTGGCTTTTTTTTTTTTTTGGATGACAGTATTTAATCATCTGTCTTACTTTGATTTACATTAATCAAAAGGGGCTAGAACTAATTAGTGGGACACTTCATGGAGACATGAAGCATCAGTAGGCACTTTAATGTTGCCTTGAAGGCATGGACTGTATGTTGTAAAGGGAGATTCATGTGACAATGACCTCAATAACCTGAGGGTAAACTGAAAGCAGTCTTCTGTGGCATGGAAGTGAATGGCACACACACACACAGATTTTTAGTTACAGTTAATGCCTTGATTTGCATGTGTTAGCAACATGACTAGAGGACTCAGCAAACCTCTACCTAAGTTGGACACAGAAACTGAGAATTAAATTTCTATTGAGTCAGGCACCTAAGTTTGTGACGATTTGTTACATAGTGATAGATAGCCCTGCAAAGACAAATAGGTGGATTCATGCGATGAAGAACTAACTATACTACAAGAGAAGCATGAGAAATAGCTGGGCCTGAAAGAAGTAAACATCTTCTTGATAGGTTGAATTACTAGCTGACTGTATATTGGTTCTTGAAGTTTGTTTAAATCTAAAACAAGTATTTCCTAAGTGGTCATTACAGGGCTAAATACACATGTTGGAAACACAACGGCAAATATGCCAAGATCCAAACCTTGAACTGCTAAGTATAAGGTAGGGTGGTGCCCACAGGGGACCTGGTCACAAAAAAAAGCTGGCTGTAAACTTTGCCAGGATCCTGGGAGTTTATTAGGTAATGACCATTATAATAAATGGTTAATATGTATTTTTGAAGATTTATTTTATTTACTTACCCGTAGAAGAGCTGGGTACAGGCTAGAGGTACAGAGGTTGGGGATGAGATAATTCACCAGAGACAGAGTGGGGAGCAGAACAGGCAGTTTGGCTGAAATAAACTGCTGAGGAGAGCAGCAGGGGAGACAAGAGAGGTCTGCCGCACCATGTGTATCAGCTCCCTGGCCAGGGATCAAACTGATGAGTCAGCGTCAGGTGACAGCTTCCCAGTGCTGAGACTTAATCCCTTGTGCTAGCAGGGAAGCCCTAAATGTATTACTTATTTGATACTCAAAATAAAATATTGGCATGGTTGTTATTTCCCTTCTTTTTAGAGTTTAGAAAACTGAGTCATAGGTGTCTATGCAAACCTAATGTCGTGCAATCATTAATTAGCAGAATTTGGAATCAGTTGAAGGTGGTCTGAGTACAGAACTTCTTAAAACCATAATGTTAGAATAAGAGTATGGGGTGGCATAAAATATCTAGGTGTATTCTTTCAGTTTTCTATTGTCAACTGGCAGAGAAATAATGACCACTTTTACTCCCTCTTGGTTAATGTGTTATTGATCTAAAACTACCGAGAAAGATAAAAATGTGTGTGAGTGAAAAATATAATTATGTCCTAACACTATGGTGGACTAAAAGATTTACTGAGTAAGAAAAAGTCTGGGGTGGAACTGGAGTAGTAAATAAAAATATTATATATAAAAAAATTACAATCTGGGACAAATACCTTAAAACTATGCTACATGTTTCACCTAATTACATTATAAAGTAATATAAAATTTAATGCTGTTGTATCTTTTGCATGAAAAAAATTCTTTAGTAATAAATGCCAGAGTTCAAATCTCTGGTTATGAAAGTCATCCTAATTTTCAAATGTTTTCTGCAATGAAATAGAAAAATGGAGGGTTACATGCAATTGCACTGCATCTCAAAGCTAAAAAGGTTAATTTTATCTGCAATAGTATTCTATAAAGAGAGGTTTGCTATTAGAGTCTGTGACCCTATTCTATACATTCAGTTTTCTCATATGTATTAATATTGCTTGGAGATTTTCATTCTAATCTGGAATACAGTGAACTTAATTTTCAAAGACCAGTTGTATTAGCACTGATGTGTGCATACATATTTTTGCAGAAATTTATTATGCAGCGCTCTTACAGTAAAAATGTCTCCTATTAACATGAAGGCAAAAATACCACATATTATAACTATGTGCTTTACTTCTTTCACAGACTCTATTTTTTCCATAAAGTTAATGTAAAAGTTCTCTCTGATTAATACAGACTGTAGTGAAGCTTACCATACTGGGTTTTTAAGAAATATTTTGTTTTCTTCATGGCTCAATTCCATGCAGTTAGAAACTGAAGTGCCTGTGTTTGTGGGTTTTGTTTTGTTTTCTCTTATTGAAAAGAACAGAAAGATTTGCTTCTATACTTCAAAAGAAAGCAACTGTACTTTTCTGATGTTTTTGACATATGATTTTCCCAGAGTCCAGATTGTGTTTCTAAACCCCCACTTGTGATTAAGTTCTCTTAGAAATATTTTAAGTGATTTATATTGTGATAAAAGAATATCAATACTAACAAGTATAGAAGGTTTGCACTTAACTCTGTCTTAAACAGGCAAATTCTGCTGTATTTAAAATGCTGAATTTTCTTACTGGTAAACTACAAGGCAAATTTCTTCAGAGACAGTATGTTTTCCCAGGACTTACTGTATTCATCTCTAATCATCTATGTGCTGAAGACACAAATAAAAATATAACAGATTTTGCTCAAGAATGGTGAACTAACGAAATGTCCCAAATAAAGGAAGGAAATTGGGGTGCTCTTATAATAATCATGAGTTGAAATATACAATGATGGCTGAATAAAAATGGACTATGTTTGAAATTTGAATGAATGGGATCTTCGAATAAAGTAGAACTCAGGAAACAAAATGATTCCAAAATACGCACTAGTGAGAGTCCGCATATTAGTTGTTCTTCATCAAGTTAGAACGAAGTTAAAATGGATCCAGTATTGCTATTGTAAGTCCCAAATTGTCAACTATGTTTGTAGAAACTATTTAATTATACATATATACGTATACATATACATTAGATATTTATTTATTTATTTATGCATACAAAATTGGGTACAGGTCAGAGATGCAGAGGCAGGGAGAGGATTCACCAGAGACCGAGTGGGGAGCAGAACAAGCTGACTGACAAAGTACATTGCTGAGGGGAGCAGCAGGAGGGTCAGGAGAGGTCTGCCATGCCATGTGGATCACCT
Organism: Condylura cristata; assembly: GCF_000260355.1. Lineage (NCBI taxonomy): Eukaryota > Metazoa > Chordata > Mammalia > Eulipotyphla > Talpidae > Condylura > Condylura cristata. Next base: position 14,588,424 of record NW_004567114.1, read on the forward strand.
CCGGGGTGGGGATCGAACTCATGCTGAAGTGGCTTTAGCTTCTTAGTACTATGCTTTTACCCAGTGGACTGCCAGGGAGGGCCCTATTTAATTTTATTTTTAACACATTTATATCCAGTGTTGCCAAACACAGGATAAGTATAAGACATGGATATATCTGCATTTTTAATTGCATGTGGTGATTCAGTGCTCATTGTTTTTCTTCGAACCATTTTTTTTTTTTTAAGATTTATTTATTTGTGCATACAGAACTGGGGCACAGGCCAGAGACTCAGGGGTGGTGAAAGACTTCACCAGAGAAGGAGCAGGAAGCAAAACAGGCAGATCGACGAAGCACACTGCTGAGGGGAGCAGAGGGCACGTCAGGAGAGGCCTGCCACGCCATGTGGTCACCTCCGGGGCAGGCGGGAATCGAACTCATGCGGAAATGGTTTCAGATTCTTAGTGCAGTTCTTTAACCTGCTGGCCACCAGGGAGGGCCCAAACCAATATTTTTAAGAAATCTAATCCTTCTTGGAATTTTTGTGTCATTCCTTAATTAAAAAAAAAAAAAAAGGAAATAACCCAACTGCCACAAAACTGATGAGCTAACTAGGAAGATGTGGTAGATATGGTGTATATATACATAATGGAATAAAAGTCCTGACTTTGCAATGGCACAGATGAAACATAAGAGGGTTAGGCTAAGTAAGATGTCAGAAGGAAAAAGACAAATATCGGATGAGTCACTTTTGTGTGGAATTTAATGGAAGAAAGCAAAGGGTGAGGTAAAAACAAACCAAGAACAAAGCCAAACATGTAACTGTATAAGTGACACTGTGAGAAGGGGAGGCAATGGGGACAGTGGGAGTGACTGAATGGACAGTGCTGGGACTAAAGGTGTGTGGTGCCAAGTGTGGCATGATGATGGACGCAGGAGGGGTGAGGGTGTACCTCTAAATCATATGCAATACAGTTAATCTGTTACCTCAATTTAAAATAAAAGCATAAGATAGTAGATGCCACTGATATTTTCACATATGCTAACCTAGGTTTACAATGAATCCATTTTATAAGTAATTCTTAGTAACTAAGAAAATTAAATGTGACTATATGTAGCTACTATCTTCAGTAATTAGTTCTGACATTTTAATTACCATAGTGATTGATTCTTTTTTTTTTTTTTTTTGGATAGATATGGTAAGAGTTGATTGCCTATAATCAGGTATTTGCCTATGAAAAAGATTTCCTTCAAGATTTGTCCTCCACCATGCAATTGATCCCGTTCACCTATTTTACCTACTCTTTGAACAGTAAAATTAATTGATTATTTTACTGGATAGAGCCAGAATTTCTGCTTTTTTTTTTGTTTTTAAGATTTATTTGTGCATACAGAACTGGGGTACAGGCCAGAGGCTCAGGGGCAGTGAGAGGCTTCACCAGAGACAGAGTAGGAAACAGAGACCAGGCAGATCGACCAAGTACACTGCTGAGGGGGAGCAGCGGGCGGGCCAGGAGAGGTCTGCCTCGTCATGTGGTCACCTCGCGGGCAGGCGGGAATTGAACTCATGGGATAGCAGCTTTAGATTCTCAGTGCTGTGCTTTAACCTGCTGCGCCACCAGGGAGGGCCAGAATTTCTGCTTATTTAATTTTAACTTTTGTCTATTTCATCTAAGTAAACTGTTATAAAATATGCTTTACATATTTTATTGTTAAATGCATTCATAGGAAGTCACAAATAAACATACAGCTTAATGAATTCATTTCATATTCAGCTCACATTTAAATTATCTTTTTATTATTTTTTTCTCTTTAAAAAAATATTTATTTATACGTACAGAACTGAGGTATAAGCTAGAGGTGTGGGGTATGAGAGGATTCACCAAAGACAGAGCTGGAAGCAGAATAGGCAGAGTGACTGTTATTAATTAGTAACAGATTAATACCAAACTATTTTTACCACATTAGAATACTGTAGTATTATCACATTTGTTTGCAAATCTGTTACATAAACTATTTTAAATCATTAAAAAAAATCAAATGGTAATTTCATGAGCTATAAATAAAATGGGAAGTTGGTTGATAAAAAAGATTAGCGCATATTAGTGAGGCAAACATGATTATCACACTCTTTCAACTTATGAAAACTAAATTTCAAGGAAAATTCTATGAAATACTTTTAATGATAGAACAATACAGACTAGTGTTCCAAGTTTACAGAAATCCTATTTCTTCAGCTGAATAGAAGAAAATCAAGAAAGCCCTTATGGTGATAATTTCATTGGAAGTTGGGCCCTACCATTCCATAGTACTTGAAAATTGGTGGGAGGTTTGATTAGTTTTTTTTCAAATCACCTATATTAGAAAATAGCATTCATATCACCATCAAAAGATTTTTTTACATTCAAACAAACCAGGAATTTAATAAGTACTGTACTCAATAATCATTTTTAAGTATCTACTTTTCCCATGGTGTTTCAAGGAGAATAAGGAAACCCTGAAGGACAAATGACTTATTTATTTGTAGGACAGAACTGGTAGAACTATAAGGCATATAAAAACAATTGCAATTCAACACATACAAATGATGAATTCCACAAGAACAAAGAAAACATGGTATCCTTTTAATTTAAAACTCAATGATTTAAGGGGGGTATCAAATTGTTTTATTTTGTATAGTAGAGTCTCTATAAGTAATAGCTACATCAAAACACAAATCTAGATTGTCAATGACTTAGTGTAAACCTTAACGTTCTATACTTTGTCTGAGTTCACTGTATATACAGCTCTCTGATTAGCAATTTTTACTTTCTAGTGTCTTTGAGAACTATCTACCAGGTATACTATGTACATGCTATCCTGACACACTGATCCAAAAATTTTCATCCTATTGTTTTTTCCAATGTTTTATTGAAAAACAATGCTAAAAAGGACATTCTAGGTGAATGTGTGTTGAATTTTTCAATAATCGCTTGCTATTTCAATTTTCATTTTCTAAGTATTGATGATCCTGAAATATACATATGTATGTCTGTTCCCAGTTGAATTTTCTTTCACCTATCATGTGTATTTTGATATGCTGTATTTTATGTTAGATCTCTTTTCTTATTGATTTGTAGGACCTATTAATCCATTGGGAAAATAATGCATTTTTGTTTATCCAAGTTGACAACTTCTCTTTCTGGTCTAAAACATCTTTCTTTTCTTTGTGTTAACATTTTTCATATTGATGTTTTAAATGTGGTTGTAGTAATATTTATTAACCTGCCTTCATTTATTTTTTTGTTTGTTTTGTTTTACTTGTGTAACAATGCCATGCCTACCAAAATGCCATAAAGATAATGGCTTGTTCTCCAGGAAAAGTATAAAGTTTTCATTTCAAATTTATGTTTTAATTCATTTGGAGAGTATTTTATTTATAACACTAGATTCTTCTTTGACTGTTTCACTTTGTTATGTAGATAAACAATGTCTTTGCAACATGTTAAATAGCCAAGTTGAATTGTTCTCTTTCCTACTTACTTAAAATGTTCCATTTGTCACATTTCAGGCTTTCATGTCACTCTCTGTTGTGTTTCACTCTTCAGTTTTCTAACTTATTCTGAGCAACAACAAGTTAGATTAAAAAAAAAACTCAGTATAGCTTAATATCTACAAAGTGGAATGATTTTTAAATAACTGAGCTTTTTCTTCTTAATTTTTGTATTCCATTTATAATTGATTTCATAATCACTGAATCAGGTGCAGAGAATATAAATATGTCTTTTGAGAATTGCTTGAAATTTCTATATGATACCATACTTGGTCAATTTCTGTAAGTTTCCAATGTAGGTCAATGAATAAATATTCTGTAATTGATTTAGGACTAAAGCTTGTGTATCCCTAATATTAAGCTTCTCAATTATTTGAATAACCTTTAGATTTATTGTTTTCTACTGATTCCTGCAAAGTGATAAAATTCTTTCCTATGTTTGACAATTTGTCATTTTTTTCTTGGTGATTTTGACTTTTTAGTTGTGAATAGTTAAATAACTAATACAAAGTTCAGGGTTTTTAATCTAGATCGAACTTTTCATTACTACATATAATCTTGTAGCAAATAATACTTTTGTATTAAAGATGACTTTTTTCTGATACTATCACTTGTCCAACTTTCTATTATTTAATACATACTCATTCTTTTTATTTTTTTTTTTTTTACTGACTTTTCCATTCTTTTCTTTTCCTTGAAATTAGTTGTGTCTATTATAAATGAATATTTCTCATTTTAGGACCAATTTTACATCTTCTGTCCTCCTTTTGACCTTTCCTTTTAAAATAAAACTTAAATGAATGCTGAATCAAGGAACTGATCAAATCTCTGAACCATTTTTAAATACAGTTTTCATCTCTTTATCTCCTGTGCTTCATTCCATAGAATTTCCTTAGTATGTTCTTCCAGAACACTAAGCTCTTTTCAAAAGGTTAATCATTTTCAATTATTTAATTATTTTAAACATTAGAAAACACTGATTTCTTTAATTGGGATTCTATAAAAATTCATTTTTTAATTTGATAATGTTCTCTTCTTTGCTAAAGTTCTTAATTATCTCCCTCATGACTTCAATCACTGCAATGTGCTTAGTTTGTGATGATTGAGTATCTCCCCACTTTTATTATTGCTCCAGACTCCCACTCATGTCTCTTCACTCCCCCACACCCCACTCATCACATTCATTCAGACTCACTGCATCTTCAGTGAGGACTTTCTCCAAATGTCAATAATTATGTACAAAAAGCTCTAAACTGATTGTGTGTGTTTGTTCTTCAAGGCTTATTTCTGACTTAGAACCACTTATTTCAATATATAAAGTTCTTGGCTAGATGTCCCCAGACATGTGATTAAAATGTGAGTTTCAATACCGGGAATAAGCACTGTAAAATTCTCAAGAGGTTACATTTCATACTAGCCCCAAGCCTAAATAGAATAAACACTGTACTAGAAGGTGTTTTGAGACTCCTGGACCCTTATATTTTCAGTTTTTACAGTCAATTCCAGCTAAACTAGAGGACATGCCCTCACTTGCTCTCTACAAGTATTAAAACTCCAATCCTTATTTAGACTTTGTCTAACTTCTTTTATTTCCAAAGTCCTTAAGGCACTTTCAGATGCAGTGTTTATTATTATTTTTATGGGATTTTTTTTTTCTATCAGCTTTCTAAAGATAGGATCACAGAGAGTTGGTTGAGGTATCTACGGTAAACCAAAACAAAGATCTAGACTTTGAAAGACAGAATAAGAGGAAAATTTGAAAAATGCAAATATTTCTTCAAATATTAAAAGGATAAAATGTAGATAGTCCATAGAAAATTGGTAGTTATTACTCTCCTCAACAAAAGTACAGAAACTGCTTTACTTTGAGTCATGGAGATATCAAAAGTTATAGCCAAGAATGGGATGTAAATGGATGACTTTTAATTTTCTGTTATTTCTCACTCTTCATGTCTTACCTCTTGCTGTGTGCTGAAAGTTTTCAACTTCCATTGCTTTAACATTACAAAAACTATCAAAAACAGAACTTTAAATGTCTTGCTGCTTAGAGAATCATGTCTGCACAATTATCTATAAGAAATGGTGAATCACTAGCACTTTTAGCTTATATAATATTTCTGGATATCATAAATATTGTTTCATTTCATAAATATTTGTTGACCCATTCTATATCTATATGCTGGGGAAATAATCTTAAAAAGTTTTAGTATTTTCTAACATTTAAAAGACTATGTAGGGAAAGTCATTGCAAAATGCAAAGCAGTATGATGCATTACCATCACAATATCCTCTTTTATATCTTAATTAGCTAAATATTAATATACACCTCAATGCATTTCTTTAAATTATATGTCTTTTATAAAATCAAAATCATAATAAGAAATGCAGGAACAATACTTAATTCAATATTATGAAATGTACACTATTTTAAAATATTTTACTTCTTCATTTTTGCATAGAATTGGGGTACAAGACAAAGGTGTGGGTGATGAGAAAATTCATCTGAGACACCCTGTGGAGCAGAACAGGCAGATCTACCAAAATAAACTGCTGAGAGGTGGAACAGGTGAGACAGGAGAGGTCTGTTGTACTTTGTGGATTAGCTCCCTGGGCAGGGATCTAATTCAGGCTGTCAAGGTGTGCCTTTGAGTTGGTAAAGCTAAGACTTAACCCTTAGGCCACCAGAAAGGCCCTGGAAAATGCTTTAAAAAGTCAGGTGATGCTTTGTTATTGAATCTAAAACTGATATAATTTCTTAAGGGAACATTTTTATCAACGATATTGACAAAATGCATATGTCTACTGACCTTGGGATTTCATTTCTAGGGATTTAACTAGAATGATGTATTTACATATGTGCAAAAAGTTCAAGGTGTAATGTTTTTCTTAGAGCTTCACTGCTATCAAGAACAAAAATATGAAGATCACTAATGTTTCTCAATGGAAAAATTATTAAATACATAAAATAGGGTATACACAAATAACAGTATACTATCAACTACTTCTAAAGTTGTATATCTATGAAGAGCTCTCCAACATACAATTATTGACATATGTAGTATATTATTATATTTACCATACTCCAACTTTACTATCTCTTCTTCCTTTCCAGATATAGGTTGTAAGGTATTCCACTTGTATGGTTCCATGAAATAAAGAACACAAGAAACTACAAAAAATTAATTAAAATATCAAGGCCTATGGTTTCCTACATAAAAACAGTAAAATGAAATGAGATACAGATTGTTTTGAGTTAGGAAGTTTCTTTCAGTACTCTGTTGTAATCTACTATCTATCACTTACGGAATGACAGAATCCCAAGACAATTGGCACCAACCAATTAGTCTGAGAGATAAGGACTAAGTCTCAGTTATAAAGTATTAGAAAAACATCAAAATCTCAGCTCTCCACCCTACTGACACAGTATCTGATTAACCAGAGAGACCAAGAAGCAGTAGATAGAATGGTGATACCCATTGGACAGATGTTGTAGAGGTGATTCCTGCAAATTCTAGCAAGAGTCAAGGATCAATGGAATGAGTGCTTGTGAGTTGAAGGGTAACAGGAAATGTACATTAGACAACACAGGTGAGCACTGGCCACATCAAAATATGGTAAGGCAGAAAATTGTTTCCCTTGCTCTCCAGGGATACACAGAGCCAGTCTCAAAGACCTGACAAAGAGCAATGAGATGGTTTAGCCATGGCCCATTGAGATGAAACATCTCATCTGGTGGAGACACCAAACAAAAACAATTTCCACATTTACTCCTTTCTTTTTTCAGGCTGAAAATTTCCTACATCCTTATCTGAGTTGTGACTTCAGGGGAAACAAAACAACTGTTACTTCCTAAATATACCAGAATTTTGTTTCTGCAGCTCAGCCAGACAAAAAGAATATTCTAAATAAGACATCCATGGAAGTTAACAATGAAATTGTACCTTATAAAAACATGAATTTGACAAATGCAATATAGATAAGTTTTATAATTTAATAAATGAAAAAGAAATATAAAAATGAATATGTCCTGCCTGTTCCTGTGTGCCTATATATTCAGAGAAAATTTCCAGAGATAAACACAAGAAAACATTAATAGGAGTCAAGATGAGTTATTCCAAATCAAGAGAAGTAGTCCTAGACATTGGAGACCTTTAGAATATGAATCAGTAGAAAACCACTTTAGATACACACCCAACACGTTTATCATCTCCAGCTTTCACAGCCAAAGTTCTAGCAATCAACTGAGTAGAAAAACACAACTTGTTCTCTCCTTTGAAATGTGACATTTTCCTGATTACTTCTCTGCAGGGTAGCTGCCATTGTTTCTATCTTCAGAGAATATCCTGAATTTAGGTCAACAGATAGTGACCTGCAGGAGCTATGTTCAAACAACTCCATAAATGAGAAATGGACTGCTTTTCAGTGTTTTAGTTTTTTTTTTTTTTTTTCCTAAGAGCATCCTCGGTAATAGGCAATTAACCTTACAAAGTACTTTAGTATTTAACTTTTCTCCCAAACATGCTGTCTTTTCAATAGTTTGGGGTTAATTATAATAGAAGAGACATATTGGATACTAAAAATGTTGCTAGGGTAGACAATTAAGAAATGTTAGTTGAAGTGAATAAGACAGTGTATCAAAAGACATTCTCAGCTTTTTTATTTCTTTTCTACATAATGGTCATTTCCTTCTAAAGGCTTGATACAGTCATAAATACTTGTATAAATTAATATACATTCAGTTTAATGGAATAAAATATTTATTTACTTATTTTGGATATATATTTAAGTATTGATATTTATAAATTCTATATTAACAATTCTAAATTAACAAATCTAGACTTTTATTGTATATTGACTATGCCCATAATCATTTTTTCAAATAGCATGCTTATATCAGAATTTAACAAAAAGAAGCCAGTGGTTAGTATATATAACATGTAAAATTTGGCATAGCAGATGGAAAATAGGTGTGTATTACTGAGAAACTAATATGTATTTGGGTACTAAATTAAATGTCCTCTAGTAAGAATAATACCTATAATAGTCCTTTTAGATCAGCTTCTTAACAATAAGCATTTAATGTTCCTCTACATCTTCTCATGATTTGATAGCCCATGGCCTCTTAGTGCTGAATAAAAATTCCACTGTTTGAATGGACCATTTATTTATTTATTCACCAGCTGAAGAACCATTGGTTGTTTCCAAGTCTTGACAATTATAAATTGAATTGCTCTAAACTTTCATGTGCTTTTGCTCGGACCTAGGTTCTCAGCTCCTTCAGACAGATATTGAGAGGCAAAATTGCTGGGTTTTATGGGTAACACACTTCTAGTTTTGTAGGAAACTGCCAAAGAGTCCCTCAAATGATTGCACAGTTTGCATTGTTAACCAGTCATGCCTGATGCTTCCTGTCGCTCCACATTCTCACCAGCATATACTATCACTAGTGTTCTCTTACCAATGTTTCAGGATTTGGTTTGGTTTTATCAAGAGTAGCTGGCATGAAAATGTTGGAATAAATGTCAGGAGAGGTGTGCAGTGGTATTTCATAGTTCTTTATTTTGTATTTCCCTATGGCAATAATATGAAAAACTTTTATATGCTACTGAGATTTACTCACATTTTCCATCAAGATATTATTTGAAAAAATTTAGTTAAATTGTATCACTTTGATTTTCCATCTTCCTTGAAACAAAGATGTTTTCTCTTGGAATATTAAGCATACCATCAACAAATCTCTAGTAAATATTTACTGAGTTAGGTCAATGTTCCCTGATAAGCACTGGCTTCATCTATGTTCAGTGTTATAAGGGTACTATAATATCATGATTAAACCTTGCATAGACACAAATGATTTATAATTATGAAAAACTATAATTATAGTGAGTCATTGCAAATTTGAAAACTCATGGAGGGCAACTCTGAGGTTTGCTTGAGAAGCACCCCTGCACCACTGCTGTTTGCTAATTGGGCTTATGGAAAGTTCAGAGCAATGATTAAGCATGCCAGGATCCATCTGCCAAGGAACAATTATGGATCCCAGCAGGGAGCAAAGAGGCTTGCTTGCCCAAAATAGCAAACAGAGCTCAAGATGGGAGAGCATTACTATGAGGAGTTAGGGAAAAAAAAAATACAACTAATATTTAGAAAGAAAATAGCAATCCACAGATTATCTTAAATTGGAATAATGAACTAAAGAAAACCCCACAGCTATGTAACCAAGTTAAATTCAGGATCAGACATTGTACCAGAAAATGATTTAGTTACAAAGTCAGTTGTTTCCTAGGATTTGTTTCCAAAAAGAATGGTAGCAAAGGATCTAGAGCAGCTGTGTAATGGTGTACAAAATGAAACACTAATTTGAGAATGTCTTTATAGTACTTTTAAGTATCACAAAGTCAGAGAAACTGAACATGAAAATGAAGCAAGGCGGGGGGGGGGGGAAGAAGACAGAGGGAGGTGGGTGGAAAAAAGTTAAAGAGACAAAGACAGAGAGAAACAGAGGCTTCCATGCATATCTCCACCTATCATAAAGTGTTGACTTAGCAAGTTTTCAATGGTTATAAATGGAACAAGGATGTGTAAAGCAATCATGATTCAAGGAAGTTCCCTGGTATGTATCTATAGCTATCTATCTATCTATCTATCTATAGATAGATATATTCATCAGTAGAAAATTTGAAGGGTTGTTTTCTCTGTGAACCAGCATTATTTCCTTTTGAAATTTTGCTGTCTATTGCTTCTACAATGCATGATTTATTCAACTAGGTTACCTTACTCACTATCACTGAACATCAGTGTCTTCAAGAATCCCTGGCACATAATAATAACTCAAAAATTATTTATTAAATCTAAGGCACGCTTTACATACCTGAACAGCTTAGCTTTGCCATAAATCTTAACTAATTTTCTAATTTAGTGTATAGAATTCTAGATTCAAAGTTATATATCATTAGAACTTAGAGGTTATTTTTAAGATTTATTTATTTATTCATACAGAACTGGGGTACAAGCCAGAAATGCAAAGGGTGAGAGGATTCACCAGAGAGAGTGGGGAGCAGAACAGGCAGGTCTATGAAGTACACTGCTGAGGGGAGCAGCGGGTGGGTCAGGAGAGGTCTGCCGCACCATGTGGTCACCTCTGGGGCGGGCGGGGATCGAACTTTAGCTTCTTAGTACTGTGCTTTAACCCGCTGCATCACCAGGGAGGGCCCAGAACTTAGAGGTTATTTGCCTGCTTTTTTATACCAGCTACTCTTGGTGATAAAACCAAACCAAACCCTGAGTCATTTTATTATTTTTTAAAGATTTATTTATTTATTCATACAGAACTGGGGTACAGGACAGAGGTGGTTAGGGGATTCACCAGAGACAGAGGGGGGCAGAACTGGTAGATCGACGAAGTACACTGCTGAGGGGAGCAGCATCAGGAGAGGTCTGCTGTGCCATATGGGTCACCTCTCTGGCCAGGGTCCACCTCACACTGCAGCAGCTGTGGCTAGCTTTGTAGTGCTGTGCTTTAACCATTGTGCCACTAGGAAGGGCCCCCAAATATTTGATTTTTATTCCTCTCCATGAAATTATTTTTCTTTCTGAAAAGAGGATCTCTCAATCACTCTTTCTATTCTGAAGTTTAATGAAGTTTTGACCTACAAGCTCTGTGCTCTCTGAACTGCAGTCACAATGATGATTTGCCTTGTTAGCTCTTTTTACAACTCTTGCAGTCAAATATCCTCAATCAAACCACTTTCTTATATTCTTCTGCCATTTCTATTAATTTTTCCGTATCACTTTCATCTAGTTAAACCTGAAGCCAAACCTCAGAACATACTCTGGAGCACCGATTGCTATCCTTTCAGGCCCAGATCTCTCAAGTCTGGTCAGTTTCTCTAAAGGAAACCTTTAGTTTTGTCTTACTGGAGTAAACTGACAATTGGTAAAAGATGTCTGAGATGAAAATGGAGTGGATTGTCACTTATATTCATGTGTGTATGTGTGTGTGTTCATATATTGTCTCTTGGTTTCTCCCTACATTAAACTATCTTTTTTTTTTCCTTTTTTCCCTTTTTACCTTCTGAATCTTTTGCTAAAACTTCTGGATCCATAAGGCAAATCTGCACGTGTACCTGTCTGCTCCCCTGGCTTCCTTCTGTGCAACTCATAGGCCCTTGCTTATGTTTTAATTCCTTGACCTTTTCAACAAAATGGTGTCAGTGTTTCCTATGCCCCCAGAACTGTTTTATACAATTATGAGTCCATGATCAGTAACAAATAGGACCTTAGTAAATAAACCATCATCTAAGCTATCTCTCCCAGGAATTCATCATTTTCTTGTATCTGATGATGATTTCTGCTCTCAATTGACCTCTCTTCATCTCTCTCTCTCTCTTACACACACACACACATCTATGAATACATATGTATATGTAAATACACACATATAATTTTATATACACATTCAAAGTTTTTAAATGGGGTTTTACAAAGCAAAAATACCTTATATTATCAGATTGCTACCTTTAACACCAATCTACTATTCTACTATCAGTTTTATTTTACTTCTGAAACTATGTAAAAATAAATTGTTATTTAAGATGAAATCTGGTAGAATTTCATTTATCTCCATCATTTATCTCCAACAATGAATAATCATTTATTATTTTGAGAGATATTATAGTCCAAAGGACAGTAGGCTTTTTAGTAAGAGACTTGCATTATTTTTCTTATTCTGCCATCTGAAATCTAAGAAAGAATATTCCATTTTAGATATTTAGTTAACTTAATATAATTTTTAGATTAATTTATATTCAAGAAAGAAATGTGACAAAGTTTAAATCAAAATAATTTCCTAGATTAGAGTGTGTACTCAATAACGAGAAAATATAAACAGTAATAGATGTTGTGAAAAGAGGTTACAGCTTAAATGAGTGTAAAAGATAATTATTTTATTCATTTAAACTGCAAAGTCATCCTCAATCTTGACCTCCATGAGATAATATTTAGATTCAATGACTTTAAATGTACTTTTACTTTGTGAAGAAAAAGAGTAAACATGTACACATACTCATTTTTATGTCATCTATATGCATAATCTGAAACACATAAACAGGAGAGGCAATGGTGTTTTTACATCTCAATTAAATTTCCCATGATTTTCTTTGCATCAGATCACTATTTCACAAGGTATTGTTTGATTTAAAGGACTAGCACAAAGTCATATCACAAAGACAGAAAAAAGTCACAATAAATTACTAAACCATTTCAATTATTGGTTTTACAAAAATTTGTAAATAAACCATTAATGAATTCCTTCTTCTCATTAAAATAGATCTGGATAAGTAAGACTCTGTAGTGATATACTGGAACATTCATAGGAAATTATTTTGCATAAATTTTATAGATAGTTTATTGAATATTGTATATAAGAAATAGCCTTCCTTATTTAATTTGTAATGTCATCCTCAATTCTGTAGAGACTTAGCAATTCTTAAGAGTAATACATCCAGAGTAATGCTTTGCATTCTGATTTATATATATATTGACAGTTCTTTAATTTTGTTTTGAAATGTGGATTTATCAAGACGGAATTTAATTTGAGCCATCACCTTACCTTTTAAATCCACATGGTTTATTTACCCTTTTGAGAAGAGTTGGAAAATACCTACCTGTAGTTGATTTATAGCATGTCTTTCCGTAATCTCTCAAATCATTGTTAAGGCAGGTTTTGTTTTGTTTTATCTTTTTTTTTTTTTGTCATGGAAATTCTGGTAACTCTTCTCAACATTCTCATGTTGGCAATCAAGATATCTAATACACAGCCTACTTTTCTTTACTTTTCCCATCTTTAAATTGCCATAGTAATAAGAATGCTGCTTCTTCATTTAGGAAAAATGACATCTAACAATACTTCACTATATTGCTTCATAAATACATGCCCTACAGTCACTTGAACTGTTAGTCATATATTTGAGAATTCTCCAATATATGAATTCCACCATCTCTTTATTACATCTTTAATCAAAATGTCTAATTGGAACCCTTTTTGATTAAGGGCATGTTCATATTTGTTCTCTGTCCCTGTCTTGGTTTTCTCTATTTTTCCCAACTATTTCCAACAACATTTGTAGAAAAAAAAATGAACAAAATGAAGCAAAGTCTCATTTCAGATAATTAAGATAATATATCAATGGTTATTATCAAAGATCTCATGCTTATGGTAAGACAATTCCCATAGTAAGTTAACCTCTGCTATGTGCTCATTTTTACACAGAGATACACATATTTACAAAGAGATGTCATATTGATAGTGCAGTAGTGCTGTTGGCTTCAGTAAAGCAACTACAGAACTCTCTAAACTTCTTTCCCCCAAACAATGTAAACAATGGTACACATCCACACAGGATATATTCATAACCCTTTCTTTCCACTGCTATTAGTTTAATAAATCACCTAAATGACCTGTGGATGCTCTGAAGTTAACTGTCTTCCAAAAGGCCTATGTTCTCATCAAAGCAATCTCTGAGAAAATGTCAATGGGATTTTTCCAAGAAGGAAAAGAAACAAAACTGAAATTTACATGGACCAAAAAAAGACTCTGAATAATTGATATTATTATTATTATTGTTATTATCATTATTATTATCTTAAGGAGAATGGAGATAACACAGGCCCAGACTTCAAACTATACTTCAAAGCTATAGTAACCAAAACAGTATGACACTAGAATTTAAAAAAAAATTACCTAGCTCAATGTAATAGAAATCAGAGCCTAAAAACAAATACACACTCATATAAACAATTATAAGTAATAAAATTATAAAAAATATAAATAATAAAGGAGACAAAAGTATACATTGCAAAAAGGAAACCTCAACAAATGGTCCTGAGAAAGCAGGAAACGACATAAAAAAAAAAAAAAAAGGAGCTAAGCAATTGTCTCCTGTATAGAAATGTTAATAGTTAAAATACATTAAATACTTGCATTTAAATCCTAAAACCATAAAATGCATAGAAAATAGCCTATACAAAACCCTGATGACACTGGTTTCAGTTTGTCTTTGGGGACTCAAATATGACTGCAAGGGAAATGAAGCAAAAATAAACAAGTAGGAGTGCAGAAAACTAAAAATATTTTGCAAAGTGAAATAAAAGATCATTTAAAACAAAAATAAATCCTACAAAAAAGGGGAATATTTGCATATTATACATGTTACAAGGAACCAAAATACACAAACAGCTCGTTTAAGTTAATAAAGCAAAACAACCCAATGAAAAATTTGGACAGCAAAAGCAAGAAAGTTAAATAGACATTTACCCAAAGAAGGGATACAAATGACTATCAATCATATTTTAAAAAGTTCATCACTTGCCATCAGGGAAAGCAAATCAAAATCACAAAAGACGAGAAACAGGTATTGGCAAGGGTTTGTAGGGAAAGGAAACTTTATACACTATTAGTAGGGATTTCTCTGGTCCAGCCCCTATGTAAAGCAATTGGGTTCTTCTTGATACATTAATTGGGCTCTTCTTGAGAGATTAAAAATATATCTATCGGGCCCTCCCTGGTGGCACAGCGGGCTAAAGCACAACACTAAGAAGCTTAAGCCACTTCCTCATGAGTTCAATTCCCACCTGCCCCGGAGGAGATCCACATGGAGTGGTAGACCTCTTCTGACCCGCCCGCTGCTCTCTTCAGCAGTGTACTTCATTGACCTGCCTGTTCTGCTCCCCATTCTTTCTCTGGTGAATCCCCTCACCCTCCGTATCTTTGGCCTATACCCCAGTTCTACATGAATAAATAAATAAATCTTATATATATATATATATACACACACATATATATATATATCATAAGTTCAAGCAATTCCTCCCCTAGATATCTACCAAAAGAATGCACAAACTCTACATCAAAGTGATATATGTACCCTGTCTATTGCAGCACTATTTATAATAGCCAAATTATAGAAACAAATGAAGTACCCAATGACGGATGAGGGAATTAACACAAGATGGTGTAGATACACAATGGAATTCTATACAGCTATTAAAAAATAACTCTTATCATTTGCAATAATATGGGTATAACTGGAAGAGATTTCGCTACATGAAATAAACTGTAAGGAGAAAGATGAGTAGTGGTTTGTTTCACTTGTATGTGGAATATAGAAAACAAAACAAAGGGTCAGACAAAACAACTAAAAACAATCTCAAAATCTGACTGCAAATATGATGTTCCTAGCTGTGGGAGGGGGAATGTGAAGATGAGCTTCCTGGGGTATGGAGGGCACTTAGTACATTATGGTGGGGAACTATAGGTACCATGGTGGTGTGGTAAATTACATCTGAAGAGGTGTGAATCTATACCCCAAGAACATTTACAGTGTTGTAAACTGATGTTACCTCATTAAAAAAATAAAACAATAAAAATGGCATGTGAGTCTGTGTTTACTTGATACAATGATTAATAATAGGAGACTTCCTTTTTCCTACCATATCTGGTTACATCTTTCTTTAGAATCAATTCTGGCCAAAGAACATAAAAAAACAAATGAAACAAGTTGTTTCTGCAAAAATATCCGAAAATTCTTCCTTGAACTGATTTACTGTTCTTTGGGAGAGAAAACAATTGGACATTGTCACATCAGTAATGTCTACCTTTTGCTAATTATAAAATAAAATCAGGTGAGTCCTGAGAAAACAGAAAGAAGACAAAGGAAAAAGGAAGATAAAAGAAAAGTCAAGATGCATTCATTAAAATATGGTGGATGGGCCCTCCCTCGTGGTGCAACAGGTATGGATGCAGTACTACAAGCTAGCTGCAATTGCTTCAGTGTGAGTTTGATCCCTGGCCCCAGAGATGATCCATATGGTGTGGCAGCCCTCTCCTGACCCGCCCACTACTCCCCTCAGTAGTGTACTTCGTAGATCTGCCTGTTCTGCCCGCCACTCTCTCTTTGGCAAATTCTCTCACTGCCCTCTGAGCCTCTGATTTATACTCCATTTCTGTATGCATAAATAAATAAAAATCTTACAAAAAATAAATATGGTGGTGCCGATAACCATTGGCCTTGCTTCCAATCCTAATCATCACCATCACTTTCTCCCCAACACAGGCACAGGGAGCACCCCCAGACTCACTCACATGTGCACCAACATACACACAGAGTTGACTTAGCAGTAAGAGGAGAGTAGAACTGAAATACCAAAGAAGAAAAGATCAAAAAATGTCCACCTTGAGATGTGCAAAAACCAAAGGGGGAAAAAAAAAAAAAGCTGCCTGATTCCCTTTTGCTGATTGAGGGCCCATCAAGCCATTACTGATGCTGGCAGTGAAGGCGTCTTCTATCAAGGTCCTTGGTCTCAGTCTCATTCTTTCTATCTGGTCTGAGGCAGTTTGACTTATTTTTCAAGTCTGCTGACATGGTTAACCTATAATCTCTACCACAGTTTCTTGGTTTCTGGGAACCTCCTCATTTTCTCTGCGAGAGATATTCATTTCTTCACACTTGTCATTCCAGTCATTTTAGGGCAGGTTCTGCATACAGACATGGAAAAAGGTCATGTGTGTCATGTTAGAAGTATTTCTCGAACAGTTTTCATTAATACAAATTATGAAGGCTAGATGGCAGTATGCTTGATTTTTAATTATTAAAAACTGCTAGGTACCCATCTATTTTCATAATGAGGATTCTACGTGCTTAATTTATTTTAAAATATCTAATACTTGAGGCCTCCTGGTGGTACAAGTTTCAGTATTATGAAGCTATTTGAAACCACTACAGCACGAGTTCAATTCCTGGCCAGGGAGGTGACCCACATGGAACAGCAGACCTCTCCTATCTCACCCAATGTTCCCTTCAGCAGTGTATTTCAGTAGATCTGCCTGTTCTGCTCCCCACTCTGTCTCTGGTGAATCTCATCCCATGCCTCTGGCCTATACCCCAGTTCTTATATACACAGATAGATAAATCTTTAAAAAATAAAAACCTTTCTGGCAACAAAATTTGAGAGCTGGCATCCTTAATACAAACTAGCTGGAAATTTTGGGGGCTATTCTCCAGGGGTATATAACTATCTGGCATATGGCTTTTACCTTCACATGAGATAGAAGCATTAGCTTCTAATATATAAGAAAATTAAGTGCACTCAGCCATAGAGCAATGCATTTTTTATCAGAACTCTAAAAAATCAGCTCTGTGTTTCTATTTTGCTCAACAGATGCTAATACAATTGTGGACAGCAGCTCCAATTACAGGAAGGGCTGGCTGCTTCTGTAAGGACCAAAAGTTAATGTAGCAAATATAAGTGATAATGGTCTGATCATTTTTCCACAAGGATATGAGGTTTTATAGGACACTGAACCCTTTGATAGTAATTTGAAATTGTTTATTTCATTTTTAAAATTGGCACTTCAATCTCTATCAATTCATTCTAGATCAACAAATATTCATTGATGATTTATAGTAGAAATCTGGAATTCATTTAATTAACAAAAATTGAATCTCCAATGGAATTTATATGCAAGGGGGTCAGAACAACAATAAAAAATAAACATTACAAATATATTGTAAAAGGTGGAGTAGGGGCCACTTTGGTGGGAGCTTAAGTCTCAGCACCACAAAGCCAGCCACAGCCCTGAGCACATGTTCAATCCCCAGCCAGGGAGCTGACCCATATGGCGCATCAGACCTCCCCTGTCCTGCCCACTGCTCCTCTCAGTA
Source organism: Condylura cristata (assembly GCF_000260355.1). Taxonomy (NCBI): domain Eukaryota; kingdom Metazoa; phylum Chordata; class Mammalia; order Eulipotyphla; family Talpidae; genus Condylura; species Condylura cristata. The sequence goes on from NW_004567114.1 coordinate 14,606,656, forward strand.
GTGGATTTCAGTTTATCTTCCTGTTCTGTTCCCCACTCTGTCTCTCCTCTTACCCCTACCTCTGGCCGGTACCAGTTCTTATATGCATGAATAAATAAATCTTTAAAAAAATGATAAAATGTGTTGTAAGTTAGTCAATGTGTTGACCAAAAGAACTGAAACAGAATTAAGGAATTCAGGAATGGAGGGTAATGTCCTTATAGAGCTGGGTCTCGCTGATCCTCACTGCTGATATTTGCAGGAAGAGGGTCCAGGTCGTGGGGGTGGGCTGAAAGGGACGCTCCAGGGGAATCTAGCCAGCTTTAAAGACTAACAGGGAGGTAGAATGTGTGAAAGGAAATGAGCCAAGAGGGGATTTGTAGTTAATAAGCAGGAAGATCACACAGTAGCTGATTGTGGGAGTGCAAATGACAGGAAGCAGGCTCCATGCATCTGCTTCTCGGCTGAAATGTGTACTCTCCTGAGGGATTGAGCCTGCTAAGGCTCAATGTGGGCAATCACAGGTAATGCTGCTCCCACCCAGAGATGGGGAGAACCCGGGGAGGTACTGGTCACCTAGGGAAAAGATGGTGAGGACTCGGTCTGCATGGAGCGGCAGAGGGGGGGGGGTCAATGGCCCACTCTTGCTGTATTTTGAAGAAAATCAACAGGGTTGCTTAATGGATATATTGATAGATAAATAGAAAGAAAGAAATCTGATAAAAGCTAAGCACTTTAAAATGTTATTAAAGGATAATCCTTATCTAATTTGACCTCAAAATAAATCCATAAGACTGACAGGAAAGGTCTTATTTATCTCCATTTTACAGATAAAAAATAAAAGCAGCTTTATGGAAAGATGAAGGAAACTATTATTTATTGATTAAATTCTGCAAGCACAGCTTTGCACCAGAGAGGAGACTTTCAAATGTACAATAGCACTGAATATTTATGTAAACTGTGACAGTAAGGACCAGATTTTCAAAGATGAAAAGTTCAGCTCAGAAATAATCTGTGCTATGTAACAATTAGATGATCTAGCAAAGTTCTCATCCCAAAGTTTCTTTTCTTTGACAATTCCTAACTTCCTCTACAAATTTGGGGGTATCTAAGTGAAACTTATAAAACTTTGTTACTTAATTTTTAGTGCATTAATCACAATAGCCTGGATGGATAATTAATGTTGTGTCCATTAGAAATAGAGAATGGAGGGTTCTCCCTAGCGGCAAAATGGGTTGAAACTCTGAAACTCTATGCAGCCATTGCAGCATGAGTTCAATCCTCAGCCAGGGAGGTGACCCACATGGCACAGCAGACCTCTCCTGACCTGCCCGCTGCTACCCTCAGCAATGTACTTCACTATATCTTCGTGTTCTGCTCTCCCCACCCCACCCCAACCCACACACCTGTAGCTTGTACCCTAGTTCTTGTATGCAAAAATAAATTAAAACAATAGAGAATGGAGACAGAGAGAAAGAGACTGAGGATACCGGGCAAGCCAGTGTTCTCTAGAGAAACAGAATCAATAAGGAATTGGCTCATGTGGTATGAAAGCTGAGAAACTCCCTCATCTTCTGTGTACAAACTAGAGAACCAGACCAGCCACTAATGTGATTCAGCCCAAGACTGAAACCAGGTATACAATGAAGTAAATCCAGTCTGAAGGCAGGGAGAAGGTGAGATGACATATACCAGTTCAGAGACGGCAGAAAAAGAAGACGACTCCTTTTTTGTTTTATCCAGGTAGCCAATGGATGGGAACAGGTACCTTCCCTCAGCAGAGGGATCCAGCTTTACTGAGCCCACTGATCTGTAACAGGTGGTTCCCCAGGTAAAGGGGAGTCTCCAGGTTTCCTGCTGCACCCTAGAAAGGGTAGAACTGGGCAAGAAAAGGAGAAACTGGAGAGGACACTGGAGAAGAAAGAGAAGAAACAGGATGAGGAGCCAGAAGGAAACCTGGAGGAGGTGCATGGAGCAGCAGAGAAGTGTGAAGAAGCTGCACTTGCTCCTTGGTCTTGGACTGATTGAAATAGATGTGGGTGAGAGACCTGTGGGGAGGTTCACAATAGCAGCATTTATCTTGGTTTTGATTTCGCTCCTCCGATCCCTTTCCTATGGGTCCCACCGGGAGGTGCCATAGACTTGTAATAGGATTTCTGGTCTCTGTGGCTCCACTTTACGCCAACCCTGTTTAATTGGGCATTTATTTACTCAAGAGTGGATGGGTAAATTTGGGTGATTGATTTATTGTTTTTTAAAGTGTATTTATTTATGGATACAGAACTGGGGTGCAGTGAGAGGATTCACCTGAGACAGAGAGGAGAGCAGAACAGGCAGTTGATGAAGTGCACTGCTGAGGGGAGCAGCGGGCAGGTCGGGAGAGGTCTGTTGCGCTATGTGGTCACCTCCCCGTGTGGGGATTGAACTCCCACTGAAGCGGCTCTGGCTAGCTTTCAGTGCTGCATCCTAACCCCTTATGCCACCAGGGAGGGCCAACTTTGGATACTTTATTTGGGAACTTTATCTTTCCCCTTTTCCGTACTATTACACTAATTGTACTAATATTGCTCTCCATTAGAGATCTTATACACTACAGTATGTTTTGTCTTGATATAGCAAATGGCAGAACCTATTTAGAGTGGGAAGTTTTGTGGATTCTGGGGTGTCCCTGCCCTGTACCAATTCAAATGCTAATCTCATTCAGATACATTCTCAGACATATCCAGAAGTAACCAGCTATCTGGATGTCCTTGATCTAGTCAAGATGTCACAGATTAGCTATTACAGATGTTTAGCAATATGCCTGGGGATATGGTGGTAACCGGCAAAAATGAATACTGCATATAGGATGATTTGAGTCTAGAATCCATACCCTTCACTTCATAGCAGCACAGTATGAAAATATAATAAAAGTGCATGCCCTCCAAACACCTCATGGGAATTCAGAAATCTAAGTGAAACCATGTGCATGAAATTGGTTTGCTAACTACATGTTTCTCTGCTTGCACTGTTTGTTATTCTTATCATTACCTGGAGAGGGAGCCTTGTTAGCTACCTAATTTACATTTGAAACCAGTAATTGGTATTATAGTCCAAAAGTTAATTTTTTCTTTTTATTTAGTTCATTTGCTTATTTGATTTCCCTAGATGAGCTAAATGAAACAAAAATTAGGTTTTGCACCATAAGGTCAATCGATGGTTACAGAAGGAGAGGGGCAAAGAGAGTGGACACATTGGGGAAAAGAAGACAATGGAATGATGAAGGACAGAGTTGGCCATTGAGCAGTTAACTTGATGTAGTGTATACACATGTTGATTCACGAGCAATACCCGAGATGGACACCTGAAACTCACCTCCTATATAATGCAAAATTGTACCAATTAAAACATAAAAAATAAATAAATTTTAGAAATTCAAAAGTCAAATGAATGCAAGGTTGCCTTGAAGGCCAGGGTGTCATTATTTGGGATATTGCTTCCTGTAGGTATCGTTTTTAAAGATATGTTGCAATGACCTTAAGATGAATGGAGGCAAAAAAATTCAGCAGTACAACTGGGTCCCAAAGCACTTTTGTCCCAGGGTGCTGAAATCCACGTAATTCCCATGCTGGTAATTGTATACTCCACTCCCTCTCAGGAGCCAAGGAGCTGTTATCACAACAAGATGCAATGCTCTGCCTGCTGCCTCTGTCACTTAGGGAAGCCCTCTGGTCCCTTTTGTCTACTTCCTTTGGACTTTTGTCATCCATGCGTGATCCCGAAAGTGGGCGGGCTGCTGACAGATAGGGAGAAGGTCCAGAGTCTCTGTTACTGATTCCTAAGTGCACATTTTTAAAGTTGCATGGAATTCTACTGAATCCAACATGCATTTATAAAATGTCTGCACTGTGCCTGACACTCTTTGAGGTACTATGAGGGAAAGTTAATGTGAATAGCTCCTTTTGGCTTTCATAATCTGGTAAGAATGACAGAGAAGAAATGCATATATTTTTGAAGCCATGAATGGAATAGCAGCTCCAAAGGAACAAACTTACTTTGATTTTATAATCTAGCTCAAAGGGGAGGCTAATTCTTACTAGAAAGTCTAAGAAGTGCATTTATGTAGAAGCAGGTTTTTTTTTTAATTTATTTAGAAATATGTCATTCCGAATAAAGAAAGAAAATGTGTACTTCAAACTAGGTAGTATAAATTTATAAGGACAAGAATGGCAAATTGGAGAGAATGGTGAATAATCTGCTGTTGTTGAAGAATATGATATAAATGATAAGCATATAGGAACAGGGAAGACATAATAGGTGAGATCTGGCTAAAATGTAAGAAGAGGTTACATTTCAGAAAGAGGATATGGGTTTTTATTTTGCTTTCAGGAAGAGGTTTAGGAGACTTTTAAGATGGGTGGTTCCAGATCCAAAGTCAGCTTTGAGATGTGTTATTAGAATAATAAGGGATGAAAGAGATTGTCAGAAGTAGGATCAAAGATAATGAGAAAATAAATAAAACACACACACATAAAAAGTTAAGGTTATAGATGTGCAATGTATGACAATGTAAAATGAGAAGTACTCCACACAGTTGAAGTTTAAATGACATAAAATGGAATAACCAAGAGAATGTAAGTTCTGTTAATGGACACAGCAAGCCCAAGAGGAGTGAGGAAAATCTAATAGGTGGACATGTTAAAATGTGAAGGCCTCTTAGCTATATAGAAATATCTAATGGCAGATGTCAATGCTGACCTGGAATAATAATGTTGCAGACATATAAGGAATGATGGAATGGCATTGCTTAATTGAAAAATTTCCCACAAATTCAGGGGGAAAGGGATTAAGATGATGATTACAGGAAGTGTTTTATTTCCAGAGTAAGTGAAGGACAAAGAGCTATGAAGAAAGAGCAGCTTGAAAAGCAGAAAGTGTATGTAAAGTTTCAGAAATCAAGACAAGGCACTTTTTAGAGGAAGCCAAAAATCAATGATATTTTCTACTACCGTTTCATAAAATTCTAAGAAGCTCTTGACTGTTTGCATAAAACGAGTCAAGGAAAAATAACCTGCATGGGTTGTCTCATATAGCAAAAAAAAAAAAAAAGAGTTTATTTAAAACAGGTTATTGGAGGCTTCCACAGTCTTTGGGAGGCTGCCGGGGGTGAGGGATTGTCAGGCTGATGTCCTGACCTCCTAAAAGCAAGAAAATCCTTCTCAGCTACCAGCACTGTGGATGGGGGTGGCTCCCATGAAGCTGCATACCCCAAACTGGGCACAGAACCCCACATCTCAACTCCCACATGGGTCAGAGAGTTAATATCTCTATCATAGCTTCTAAAATTCACATTCTTCTTTCATTTGGCAGAATTTAGCAAGCATCAAGGAAGCGTGTTGGTATGGTTCACAGATGTTCAGGTCCCGGTTTTCAGGGCAGGTTTAGAAGGGTAAGATGGAAGTTAATATTAACCAATATGTAGTATGTTCTTAGCAGAAACCAGTGGATTTGATGACTGTAAGTCACTGAGACTTACTGGGAGCAGATTTTCAAGAGAGATGGTAAATATGAAGGAAAGAGGCAGGACAAAAGGATGAGAAAAAAGGAAGTTAATACAACTTGAGAAAATGATTTACTTAAGATTTCTTTTTTTTTCTTTTTTTGGTGAATTGAAGCAGAGATGACACCATTTTGAAGAGGAAGGAAGCAGACAGAGAGGGGGTTTTGTTTTTAATTTCTTTACCTCGGGAAAGCACAATTGCTCAATGAAAGGGAAACAGCACAATCAAACTGAAGACTAGAAAGATGGAGAGACTTATATCATGCAGAAGATGAAAAGATTAAACTTATCCAAAAAATGTTTTCCTCCTGAGAAATACAGAAAATCTAGAAATATGAACAATGAAGTGGGGAAACAAATTATTGAAAAAATAAATAGAAGTTTGTTTCTATGCATCAAAACTATGATAATATTTTAGTATTGATTCCTCAAGTCTCCCCTCAAAAATGCCATTTTACTATCATTCTACTGTTCTGTTGAAGAAAAATGTCCTGCAGAAGATTCTGTAGAAATGATTTGGAAGAAAAGGAACTATAGTGTACGTAACACAGATTGAAGCCACTATGGAGTTGGGTCACACACGGGACCACACTGACTCTCCCGGGTGGGGTCCTGAACCCAGTGTCTACAGGTGGAAAAGTCTGAATTCTACCCTGTGTGCAATTATAACATGTCCATCAAATATTAGGGGCACATTTACAAGCTTTTAGAAATGTAAGTGAAGTATCCAGTTAAATAAATAGCCCCAATTATTTACTTTGTGAATATTTCCACTGAATATATCCAAAGATTTACCCTAAATTTTCAAAGTACATGCTCTAAAACTGTACTTTATACAGGTCAAGTGAAGACAGAATATTTATTTTGAGTCAATGATTATAGGGTCTCAATCCTGTCAAGAGCACCCCTCTTCCACCAAAGGCAAAATTGTTTTCTGTAGGCTTATTTGGCTTGAATCAGCCAGAAAATTAGTTTGGCTTTGTATGGATGAGAGTAGCTCAACTGAACCTCACTTTTAAGAAAATTTTTGTAGGTTAATTTAATTTATTTATTTTTATTATTATTTTTTTATTTGTGCATACAGAACTGGGGTACAGGCCAGAGGCTCAGGGGCAGTGAGAGGCTTCACCAGAGACAGAGTGGGGATCAGAACAGGCAGATGACAAAATACACTGCTGAGGGAGGCAGCAGACGGATCAGGAGAGGTCTGCCATGCCATGTAGTTACCTCCAGGACAGGCGGGAATCGAACTCATGCGGAAGCAGCTTTAGATTCTCAGTGCTGTGCTTTAACCCGCTGCGCCACCAGGGAGGGCCTGTAGGTTAGTTTTAAATGCTGTTTATCAAATGAAGCAAAGGTCAAGAAAATTTCCTCTCCAAATGGATAAGCTCTGTTGTCTGGCTACACACACACACACACACACACACACACACACACACACACACATACACACATATATACATGCACATTCATATGTATGCCACTACTAATGCTTATAAGACCTCTTTTGGCCTCTAAATTGCTTTACCTGGTGATACAGTTTTAACTTATATGAAGGAAGTTCTCTGATGTTATCTTTTAAATATATTGAAGCATACTGTTTAAAGGTGTCAGCAAGGCGGATCACAGGATGCCATGTTCTAATGATAAAACTGGCAGATCAGATTGTGCTTTTTTAACTCTGTGTGTTTTATTTGACCACCTATTTCTTTCTTCACCTTGAATCTCCTAGCATATTTCACTTTTGTTACTGACATTTGCACTGCCAATAACTGCCTTGGACGATGGCCTTGTATTGTCATAAGATAACATATTTTCATAAGGATGAATTCCTCATGGAATGACTATCCAGTGGATTAGATTCTCTCCTGCATCAAAGCTCATGGAGTCTTCCTTTTTCAACTGTCTGCTAGTCTAGGATTTATTAGAATCTACTCAAAGCACATTTCACCAGGTATATTTCATTCTGAAATCTTCTTGATGTTCTACAAAGAGAATACAGTGAGTTTTATTAACTGTAAGATATAGATAAGATAGAAGAGATTGTTCTATTAAACATACATTGATTCCCTTAATATTTACTGGTTTCATGAGCCAGATTTTAGAGCTTTGCAGATTATTATTATTATTATTATTTGAATAGCTCATAGAATAAATCTTTCTAGTTCCTTATACCAACTGTCATTACATCATCCAGCATGGATACTGACTGACTACCAGCTGAAGATAAATTGTTTGGCTTTAAAACATTTTTCTTATTTATAATCATTACATAAAAACTTATAAGAGAGCATGTGTTATTCATGAGCTGCTATGGCTTGGTTTTCCTTTTATTTTTCTACAGGACAGAAATACTTTGGCAAGCCAATTTGCAAGTGCTGAGATTATGTGGAGGAGAAATAATAACCAAGTAGTTACTGTTATATTTCCTGTCCAGGTGTTGATTTTGATTTTTTTTTTTTTTTTTTTTTGGATATAGCTAAGCAAAACACCACAGTTTGGAACTTTCTAGGTCAAAAAATTGATTTTAATGCTTGTCCATTCTGAAAGTCCAAGAAAAAGAGAAAAAGAGAAGTTTCTCATAAATAATAAACCAAGAATTTATTTCACTAAAGTTTTGAGTAGTATTAAAGTAGTTCTCATTCAGATATCATCCAGAAACTAAAGAACATCTTTCAAATGCTGAGGTTCCTACAAAGAATCAATTGAGAAGCACTTCAGGAATAGAGAATAATCATGTATACCACTTTTAATAAAAAATCTAAAAAATATTAATTATATCATAATCTATATTATGCAATCAGCAGCCTAGAGTTGTTCAGTGCACAACCTAAATATACATGTATTACTAAAGGTTTTTATGACTAATGTGTTTGTGACATTAGATCAACTAATAAAGAAAAGGCATGAAGTGGGTGACCAGTGTATATTTACTTTATTGCATTCAGATGGATTATCTCAGGTAGTAAGACCTACTATGTATTACATATTCTCATTCATTACTCTGAATTATTCAAATTAATCCACAAAGCAATTTTTCTAACTATGCAATGTACCATGTTTTGTATGAAAAACATGAATGAATGAAGAATGAATCTTCATTTTCTAGAATGAAGATCAATACACTTGTTTTAAAAGAACAGATAATACATATTTTAGACAAGTATGCCGTATGGTGGTCTCTATTGCAACCATTAAGTTGGCAGTTGGTAGTTGTAGTCTAGTAGTCCTAGACAATACATAGATAAAGTATGGATGTGTTCCCCAGAGAACACATTATCCAAATTGCTTTGGAACAAGACAGCTGACCTGTGAACAGTAGTTTATCTACCACTGATTTAGGGAATACTACTCCGTTTTGAATTTGCACAATAAGACACTATTAATATTAGCTTTTCTTTTTTCTCTGTCAACCTAATTGTATTTTAAATATACATAATCTTGAGCTCTACCTCAGAGATACTGTCCAGTTTCTCTAGAAACAGACAAGGATCTAGCAGTATTCTAGTCCTCCAGTGACCCAGTTGCCAGGCTCACTTGGCAGTATCCACTGATTAATTCAAACTTCATAAATTAATTTTTGGTTTGAATCATTTGAATTATATATTGAGATTAAATATTTTTGAAGATTTATTTGTTTATTCATACAGAACTGGGGTACAAGCCAGAAGTGCAGGTGAGGTGAGAGGATTCACCAGATACAGAGTGGGAGCAGAGCAGGCAGACTGATGAAGCACACTGCTGAGAGGAGCAGCCGGTGAGAGAGGAGAGGTCTGCCGCCACAACAGTTCATCTTTGGGGCTGGGGATTGAATTTGCACTGAAGTGGCTGTGGCTAGCTTGCAGTGCTGCATCCTAACCTGTTGTGCCACCAGGGAGGGCCCAAAATTAAACTTTTAAAGATAAAACTCCACGTTCCTTATTGCTGAGTCTAAAACCTCATTCTCTTATGACATTCACACACTGCATGCAATTCATCATCAAATACAGCCAACACCCATTCCAAAAGGTATCACTCATCTCACTTCTTCTAACCCTCCACTGCCATCACTGACAGCCACACAATCATCTCTGAATTTTTACAAAAATTCATGATTGGTTTGGCTTTTATATAATCTACATTTCATAGCAGGTTAAACATCCCTTTAATAGAATAAACAAACAAACAAACAAACAAACAAATTTATCCAATGTCACTTATAGCACCAAGACTGAAAGTCAATGTTCTTATTAAAGCTTGCATTCCCCCCCCATGTGATTTGTCCTTCGCCTTGTAACATTTGCTCTGTGACATAATGTCCCCCTGGTCTTCAAGCTTTTCTGTGATTGCAGGACTTACATAGTTGCCTCAGCAATTCCTATAAGTACCCAAAATATTCATTTCCCTAATATCATCAGGCTTCACTCCAGAACTTAAATGGTTCTTAAAACTTTTCATTTCAATGAGGCCTTGCTAGGCATCTTATATCGAAGCTCAATCCCCTTCAGCCTTTCTCTGCAACTATTTTCTTTATCATTCTTCATTTTGTTCATTTTTCCATCTCGGTTATAATTCCAACTGACTTCCCACCACCAGTTCACCTGTGTGCATCACTATAGTCCCGTGCACCTTTCCCACCCCATTTTTTGATCCCAGTCCCCTCTCCACCCCTAAAATGTTTCTAGTACTCTAGTATATAGCTGTTCAATGTTTTTCATTTTTTCTTTATTACAATTTTTCCCTCTGATCCCTTATGCTCCTTCTATGAGTGAAATCATCTGTGTGTGTGTGTGTGTGTGTGTGTGTGTTTTCTGGCTTATTGGAATCACCTAAATACCCAAAAATGTATGATTGGATTAAAAAGATGTAGTATGGATACACAATGGCATACTACTCAGCAATCAAAAAGATAAATCCATGTCTTTTGCAGCAACATGGATGGAGCTAGAAGGGATCATGCTTAGTGAAATAAGCAACTATATTCTTTTTAAAGCAGTGTCCCAATATTACAGCATTTATTTCCCCTTTGGGTTTTGGTTTCTACATTATCTGTCCTCTCACTTGGATATAAGCTCCATGAGGACAGGCATTGTGAATTAAATGATTTTTAAAAAGAAAATTGTGAAGCAAATGAAGAAGTCATTAATATGACTTAATGTTTTAATGTTGTGCCTTCAATGTTTTCATGAAATATGTTTTCATGTTGAATGTTTTTATGAAAACATTCTCCCTTGTAAAACTTTACCTTCTACACCCATTACATTGCAAGGTTGTCTTGACTGCTTACCATTCAGTTTTTGCTATTTAAAACTACATCTACAAACAGATCACATAAAACCTTTTTAAATGTCAATACACTGCTAAGTTTAGTTGAATGTAGGAACAAAATGATGAAATGCTATTATTATTCTCTGCTCTCAAGCAGAACTTTTGGTTTTATTAATCTTCCTTTCCCACCTTTCCCAATGAAATGTGGTACTCTCATTGTGAAAATGAGACTGAACTTGAAAGTAAATAGTAACTA
>NW_004567114.1:14618111-14629927 GCF_000260355.1 Condylura cristata
TACTACACATGATACTATCTAAACACATCAAATAATCATGTTGAACTGTGTATACTTTGAAACCATGCCAAATATTTGTAGATAAACTATTTTGATAGGTACACAAACACACACATACACTCACACACACACATAAATAACATATATAGAATCTTACATGACAGAGTTGCATTAAATGCATTAACTATATTTTAGATACTATAAAAATGACTCTAAAGGTAAGCAAAGAATACACTTTGCAATGAAACAACAAAGGTAACCTTTTAAAAACACAAATATATTGTTTGAAATTAAAACATCCATGTCTAAACAATCCTACATTTTAAAAAAGAATAGTGAAAATATATGACATTAAACACTAAACTACAAGAATGCAAAATATTTATTTCTATTTACATTACAAAGTAGTGAGCAGGTCGAGCCTTTCTCTTCTTTAATAGGAAATAATTCCTTTCTCTTCTTTAATAGGAAATAATTCCATAAAGTATAATTTCTGCTGATTTGTCGTTATGTGCATTTTTCAATTATAAGAAAATTTTATAATAGCACAGATAAAGCATTTAAAGTGGACTTTTTTTTTTCAATTAGAAATAAGAAAGCTAAACAACCAGTTAAAATGAAATAAATTAAATTACTAATCAGTAGTTCATGGGTACTTCCCCATCCATAATAGAAACAAACATACACAAACAAAAATCCCCTCTGAATCAAATTTTATAAAATCCCAAAGAAATAGAAAACTCAGATGATACCAAATAAAGCTTCCCGATTCATTATAGATGAATATATAAGAAAATCATAGGCCTATCACACTTCTAGTAATATTTTAACTCTATCATTAAATATTCATATCATCATAGGTAAGTGCCATAACTTCTATGAATATCTACTATTCCACCCAATAAAGTGCTTTAAATTGGGTTCTCCCTGGTGGCACAATCGGTTTAAGCTCAGCACTATAAGCCATCCTCAGCCACTATAAACCAACTCTCCTAAATGGCCCCTCAGCAGTGTATTTGGTCAACCTGCCTGTTCTGCTCCCCACTTTGTCTCTGGTAAACCCTCTCACTGCCCTCTGCATCTCCGGCCTGTACCCCAGTTCTGTATGCATAAATATATATATTTTTTGTTTTAAAAAGTGCTTGAAACTTACTCATGAGATAGACAAAATCTAATCAGAAAATCCATCTATGGGCACACCCTGGTGGTACAACAGGTTAAAGCTCAGCACTGCAAGCAAGCTGCAGCCACATTCAGAACAAGTTCAACCCCAGCTCCACAGGTGATCCCCATGGCAGGCAGACCTCTCCATCAATCTGCTTGTTCTGCTCCACACTCTGTCTCTGGCGAATACCCTCTCCACCTCTGTACCTCTGGCCTGCACCCCAGTTCTGTATGCATAAATAAATAAATCTTTAAAAAAAAATTTAGTCTCTATTTTCATCAATAGAATGAACAAGTCTAAGATACTCAGTAAAGCAACCAGCTCCTAAGCTTCAGAAACCTTCCTTTCTAGTGAGGCCACATCATTCACTAAGGAAGGGCCACAACTTCAGGCTCACACCACAGTTTCATCGCTAAAATTCCTATAATGCACGATGGTCTCTTTCTACTGGAATCTGTCCATGTCTTTCTCAGGCTTCATCCGACATGAGCATCTGTCCATGTTGTACTGGGGATTCCATGTGTATTCTGTTACTTCTCTAATTCTTAGCTCCTTGTTCCCCACTCCAATGCCCAAGAACAAATATTTTCTGCGTATTTAATAATAAAGCGGTCTATTTCTTCTTGCACAATAACTATGCCTGTTGTGCTAACTGTGAATCATACAGATAATTAACACATTTCATTGGCTATTATACATTATTATGTATACTATTCTATACAATCATGGTGACAAATTATTATTATATATAAACATGGTGACCAATTTCTCTGCATTTTGCCACAGCAAAATAATGATTTTAAATTTATTTCAAATAACAATTTTTTGGTCTCTTACATTCTCTTATGTGACCTTTTCTATTTACCCTTACATATTAGGTAAAATCATTTCAATTTTGAATTCAAAATTTCAGAATGCTGTCTAATGATAAGTAGTTAAAAAGAACTGGACACATTGGACTGAATATTACCCAACTTGAGCAAGAAGAAATTTCCTTATGTTATTACTTTGTCCTTAACTGACAGTGCAGCGCTGGAGATATATGTTTGCACTATGTTTTCTGTCTGCCTCGGGTTGCAATAATGAGTTGAGCTGTCAGTGGCGAGTGTGTAGCAAAAGGACTATGAATATGTAGAATGCAACAAGATAAGATGAACCTGAGTATATAATGTTGACTCCAAGGACACTGTATTCCTGGGCTATACCGTATTATTGGTATTATCAAGCAACATTCATTTTTCAAAAGTTTTTTCACTCTTTTTTGTGAACCCTTCCTGGAACATGCATATAAAAGAGGTTGATTTTGCTTGATTCTGACTCTGATCAAAATTACAAAGTAGGGTAAAAAGAAATAGATATGCATGGAGCAGCTATTAATTATCACCATTGTCCTCACTTTACTTTGTTGTCCTCTGCGTCCTCTGGTAGCAAGTTTTCAGCTAATGTTTCCCTCAGCATCCACAGAAGTAGCTCATTTTAATGGAATCATCATTTTACTAGAGTCACCACTTCAAAAGCCCTTTGTATCTTGTTTTCTCGGAAGCATAAATGGTAAAAGATGACTAATAAAACTTTTTTAGAGCTTAAGAAAGCTCTAAATTAGGACAGAACTGTCACATAAAGCATGTTAATTGATTCTGTTATGTGAATCTGATAAACTCTCTACAAGATATTAAAGTTTATTGTGAGTGAAAAACTTTTCAACTGGAGCTTTCTTAAAAAGTAAATTGACTATATATTGAAAGAAACATTTTGGAGAAGAGATATACATGTGTGGGTTAAGTATTTTGTTAGCACTATATCCATCTGAATTATATATTGTCAGTACAGTGGGAAATGACAGGATTTCCCACATCTCTGTGAAAAGGAAGAGATATTTTTTTTTCTGAAAACCAATATACTTTTTTTTTTAGATTTTAAGAGGTATTCCTGCATATTCCCCATGGCAACCACATATGATAGATGTACTTTAAATGTATACAAATAATTTATGTCTATACTGATTCCACTAAATGCTCTTTAGAGCTTTAATACTACCAAATTCCATGATCATTTATAGATATTTGGAGAATTCCTTACGGGAATAGTAAAAATGCAACCACAGAGATTTTTCTTCTACTTACCGATGTCAAGTAATAGTGAGTAATCTACAAAGTCCATGTACATGACAATACTTTTTTACTGTCCAACAAATCATTATTTCTTGGTTTATAATTCTAAAAAATGTTAGTCCTCTGTCATTTTTGTCATTCCACATTAAACTACTTAAAACAATTCAAGTCCAAACCATTTCCCTAGATATCAATAGCTTTTAATGGTTTCACTACCTTTCAGAGAACATTTTCCAATTTGATTTTAAACCAAATAACAATTTCAGCCTGGCTCTGAAGGGCTGATAGTCACTTAAAATATGAAAGAAAGAAAAAAATATCATTAAGATAACATAGTTTCTGCTTCAAAGATGCCATTGATGTTGGCTCTGAGATTACAAGTTAGCTCCTTTGTTCCAATGTTCAGACATGTTTCTACCTGCACAATTATCAGTAATAAGATTAGTAATCATATAGGAGCAATCTATCAGCAGGACTAGACAATCACTCTTGTTGATTAACACAGACATTTGTTCCAATGAATTCAGAATAACTTACGAACACAATTATCCATTCATTATGATTCTCATGCTCTTTTTTTTTTATTTTAAGGTGCATTCATTTATGCATACAAGAACTGGGGTGTAGGCCAGAGGTATTGAGGGTGAGAGGACTTATAAGAGCACTGAAGCTACTGAAATACTCTGAAAAGGAGCTACTGAAATACACCGCTGAGGGAACAGTGAACAATACAGGAGAGGTCTGCTGCTCCAAGCAGCATTCAGTTTCCGGGACTATAATGTTTATACTAGGGATTGTAAGAAACCAATCCTCTGTTTTGATAGATATTCATCCTATCTGCTGGATGTCAACCTAAGGAAAGAAATAAAACAATTTTATAAAATCAGAAAGGTTGGCCCTCGCTGGTTGTGCAGTAGATTAGGGGATGCAGCACTGCAAGTTTGCAACAGCCACTACAGTGCAAATTCAGTCCCAGGCCTGGAGGTGACCCACATGGCATGGCAGACCACTCCTGACCCATCCACTGCTTCCCCCAGCAGTGTACTTCATCGATCTGCCTGTTCTGCTCCCCACTCTATCTCTGGTGAATCCTCTCACTGCCCCAGCACCTCTGGTTTGTACTCCACTTTTGTATGCATAAATAAATAAATCTTTAAAAAATTGTGAAGGTTGTAAATAAATAAAACAGCAACCATGTAGATGGTGTATATGAACACAGTACAACTTTTAACTAGAATCAACACAGAGGAGATCTCTGAAGAGGATATAATGAAGATGAGTAAACTGAACATTTAAATAACACCTACTGTATCTATTAAAATTAGTGGGAAAGAACTCAAATAGGCTAAAGACACAGGCAAATCATTTGGTATAAATTATAGCTGATGATTGGTTTAAATTATGTCACTAACATAAAATGTTTATAATGTAAATAATTTTATTCAATAAATCATGATGTATCTTGCTCACAATTATTATATTCTACTAGGACCTACTTTGACATTATTAGAGAATTACTGATTGCATTATCTTGTTAACAAAGTACTGGCAAAAATAATTGAAATACTTTCTGAATTAGTTGAATAGTTATCTGTGCAAGAGGATTGACTTTTAGTAATCATAAATAAATTTATGTAAAAGTTTATTATATTGCTCATTTTTGATTAATTGGAAGTGTGTATATATCCAAGAAGATATTTTCCTTACATGTTGCTCTGTTTATGTGCTGAGTAGCATGTGATTTTGGAAAATAAATTCTAGTTTATTTGTAACACTAAAGAAAAACATTATATTTTATACTTCTTGCTTCAAACTTATCAACAACTAAATATTCATTTGAAGTTTGATTTAAAAATGTAAAGGAAATTAGCATGTTATGTATGCTCAAATATTAATATTATTTTTAGCTTTCTCAGTGTCTTAGCTAGATTATCACATAAATCTGTGATCTAATTTACTTAAAGACAAAAATTCAGTTGAGTGCCCTCCCTGGTGGCACAATGGGTTAGTATAAAGCACTGCAAGCCAGCTGCAGCCACTTCAGTGAGAGTTCGATTCTTGGCCCCGTAGGTGACCCACATGGTGTGGCAGACCTCTCCTGACCTGCCCACTGCTCTCCTCAGCGTGTACTTCATTGATCTGCCTGTTCTGCTCCCCACTCTCTCTGGTGACCCTCTGACAGTCCCTGCACCTCTGAATTGTACCCTGGTATGAATAAATAAACTTTAAAAAAATTTCAGTTGATATTGCAATCTGAGATACAGACCTCATAGTTATGTTTTGATTGAATGCATATTTTTAATGCATATGTACTATTGAATTCATAGTTTTTTTTAATGCAAAAAAAATCCTTGTTACCTAAGTCTTTTCTCAATTATCACAACATATCTTCTGATCTAGAGCTCCCCAAGCCTAATATCATAAAAACATTGCTATTAAGTCAGCCAATGGCTTTGAAAATGAGGTAGAAAAAAAACACTTCGGAAGCTATATTGTAAGTACTGTTAATACATATATCAGAGATATCTGACATTCTTTATTACACATTGGGTTTCTGGGTTTAGTCTTTTCTAGTGATATATTTATTTGATTTCATCCAATAACAATATTAGCAAATACTGCTCTCATCCCAAATAAGTTTGTTTGAATTACGCTACCACTGAAATCTTTAGTAATGAGATTCCTTTCTTTTGGCATTCTTAACAAAGTCACGTCTGTCACGGAAAATTATGTAGATTATATTCCATTGCACCTGTGTTGACGTGTTTCTAAGAGATGATTTTAACAAGATTGTGTGCCTGTGTAGGGAATGACTTCTGGGTGGGATTTCTGTTTAAAATGTTACAGTACCCATCTGGAATTGCAGGTAGCTCATAACACATATAAAATTGAATCTGTTAATTTAAATTAACTTAGAGAAAATGTTCTCTGTCATCTAGACTCCATTTTCCCAGAATTATCTGTGAACCAGGAAGATGGCAATTTGAGTTACTTTGTATCTTTAACCACTGAAATTGGATCTGAATTAACTTGCAGATAGCAGTTCACCATTGCTAGACTGATGATCTCAGAGTTGAACATGAGGATTACAGTAGAGAATTATTTCTTAAATTGCCTTAAAGTAAACCAGACAGCAGGAAAACATTTGGGCTAAATTTACTCTCATTACCTTAAAAGAAGAAAGAAAAAATGAAGCTCATTTTACATACTGTTATTGACTTTTCTTTGCTAATGTTTTCTTTTATATCAACAAGATTTGCCAAAAAGATTTGTGTTCTTCATTGGGGGAAAGCAAACAGCTCTTTCTACCTGTCTCCTAGACTGTGCTCAAGGAAAGTGGGGTGAAGGAGCTTAGAAGCAAGTGTGCTTTTAATGATCAATAGGAATAAGGCAAATGCGCTATTCTCTTTTCATCTTAGATGTGTGTCAGTTAGCAAACACCTGGAAGCACTGCCCTCCTCATGCTCTCTGAGCCTCTCTCTTGACACTGAAATCTTGTCCACTGCTTGTTTTAATGGAGTTGTTGAGTGTGAAAGGAAGTGAAAAGTTTTCCTGTGATCTTAGGGTCACTGATTAGGTTTGAAAATTGAGCTGACAGAGATTAACAAGAGAAAAACACGTACACTTATTTAATATAAATGTTACATGACACAAGGGACTTTATAAGGAGATGGAGACCCAAGAAACCTACTCTAGGTTGCTAGAACAGTATTCATAGAGGAATGTGATGAAGTACGTGTAGCAAACTCGTATTCGGATTGTTCTTGATGTCCCTCTATCTTCAGAGACAAGGATGTTTCTTTCCATTGAAAATAAGGAGGAGATTTTATAAGAGGATTTTATGACCTGTTTGAAGAGGAGAAGGAAAAGATAGGAGGAGTCTCAAAACCTTCCTGTTTCTGTCATTTTCTCAAACTCCTTCAGCTTAAAATACTCACATATCAAAATTCCATATTTTGGGATAGCATATCCTGAACCCATTTAAAAATAAAATCTCTTTTTAAATACAATATCCCCAAATCAAATTATCCATAGTTGTGTAACTTGCTTGGTGCAATATATATTTAATGATAAATATTAGTCTCAGTCTTTCCAATAGTCGAAAACAGAAACTCACATTACTGCAGAAAACAAGGTTAGACAGCACACAAACTCTATGCCACATAACTATTTGTTCTTACTTCTCCATTCTACACAGTATGGGAGAACAATAAACACAGGATTCACACTTCATCTTTCACAGAAATGATGAGTGGGAATCCACCACACACTCAAATTTAGGGTGGGGACAGCCTGTCCTATCTTCCAAGTCACTATTAATTCACTTATTTAAATTACCTGACTATGTAACGTGAGGTGAGGAAGAGGCTGCTGAGCTACTAAGAATAAAATATTTGGATTTCAGCTGTTGGAATTCATTCTGTTGTTAGAGCATGAAAAATTCACTTAAACTCTCTGCTTCTCAGATTGCTCATTTGCAAAGTGGGGTAGTAGGGAGGATAGCGAGAAGGAATATTCATTAACATATGTGGAATGATTATTGTACACTATGCAATTTTCTAAGTGGCTAACATACATTTAATTCCCCAATACAGTCATGAGTAGCTAAATTATCATTCCCATTTTACAAATGAGGGTAGCAAAGCAGCTCATTGTGAAGTCATTTGCAGATGTTGACAGTCAGGAGGAAGTGATGGAACCAGGATGGGGAAAGCAGATCTGACACAGAAGCTCATGTCATCAGGCCATGCAGCACTAGTGATGACAACCAGCCAGCACCCAGGCTATGGAACAGTGCACATTTGAATTTTTTTTTTAGCATTGCTCTCATTACTTACCTTTTACTATTATGTAGACAATATATATTTATTGTTAGAATGTTTCAAGAAAAATGAACATGGATATTTTGAGGATGACATTTATAAGGTAGGAAGTTATTTGTACCGTCCATAAAACCTTCCATGTGTCGGCCCTCCCTGGTGGCGCAGTGGGTTAAAGCACAGCACTGAGAGGCTAAAGCCACTTCCGCATGAGTTCGATCCCCGCCTGCCCAGGAGGTGACCACATGGCGTGGCAGACCTCTCCTGACCCGCCCGCTGCTCCCCTCAGCAGTGTACTTCGTCGATATGCCTGTTCTGCTCCCCACTCTGTCTCTGGTGAAGCCTCTCACCGCTCCTGGGCCTCTGGCCTATACTCCAGTTCTGTATGCACAAATAAATAAATCTTTAAGAAAAAAAAAAAAAAAACCTTCCATGTGTAAGCTATTTACCATGTCAGCCTCCTGGTAAGAATCATCTACCTGAATAGGTATTCCAGTTCTAGAACAGGTGAGATGGCAAGGGTTGGTTTTCAGAGAGATAGGAAGTGAGTACAGTCAATTCTTCACAGTATATTTGATAAGACTATATAAGTAACCAGTTATCTACTGCATTCATTCTTAAAGGGAGAGTAGCAAATTCTGAACCTTGAACTTGAAGGGAAAGAAGTTGGATAGGAGATAGGAGTGGAAACAAACCAACACCTAAATCACATAGAGGTGACTTTCCTCTCTGAATCTACCACTTAAATAATCTGTGACATCAGAATAAACGTAATTTACCCCAATTTTCAAGGAAAAGTCAATAAAGAAAATTGGAATTGTAAAACATTGGTCTATAAAGCTAACTGTCAGAATGTCAGAAGGTCTCCATGGATACCTGGGGTGGGCACTTTCACATGGTAGAAGAGTATGAAAGCTCTCTCAGTCAAAACAAAGGAGTCCACTTTACCAACAGAAGAATCATTATCTTTTAAACACATAAGTGAATGAAAGTAGTGATTTTTTAAAATCTCCTAGAGAATTAAAAAAAAAAAAAAAAAAAAAAAAAAATTCAATAGTGTCTGAAACACAAAGAGAATTTAAAAAGTTACTGATTGGGCCTTCCCTGTTACAGCACTAGGAAGTCATCACAGCTGCTTCAGCTCGAGTTAAATCCCAGGCCAGAGGGTGACCCACAGGGCACAGCAGACCGCTCCTGTCCTGCCCACTGCTCCCCTCAGCAGTATACTTCCTCAAATTGCCTGTTCTGCTCCCACTCTGTCTCTGGTGAATCCTCTCACCACCTGTACCTGTAGCCTGTACACCAGTTCTGTATGCACAAATACATAAATCTTTTTTAAAATTTACTGATTATAGTCCCATGTTTTACTTTCTGAAGACCATAGAAAAGCAAACAAATAAGCACGCTCATGGCAAATATTCTTAGTGCATGTTCCCTTCTTGTCAGACATTTTCCTGGAATATCCCTTTTGTTATTTCAGGACTAACATTGATACTTAAGAAATGAGCTATTGTCTTAACCCTGTAACAAATCAAACCCGTTATTGATTTTCTGATGGAAGAGTTGCTGTGACTTGTCAATCAAATTACTGTGCAACATTTTAAGCATAAACACATAAGCGCAGCCAGTAATGCTAGTTTAATTTATTAATGATTAGAACTAGAGGAAAGGTAACACTGAATGGTATGCAAATATTTCAAATGTGTGTGTGTGTGTGTGTGTGTGTGTTTAATTACCCACTGCAGCAATCTGTGGCTAAAGGTGAAAAGAATCTGAAAATTGTTTTTATTGATATACATACACACATAGACAGTGTTATTTCCAAAGGTTAATTATTTACATAACCTCTCTGAGTTTTATCTCCTGATGATTTGGAATTCATCTTAGAAAAAAAAATAGCATTCAAAAATCTAAATCTGCCTTTCTGTGGGATCTGAGAGCTACGGGGAAACAACTATGAATATTTAATGAATGGGTTCCAAATATTTGGAAAATCAGAAAGTACTTAAAAATTGGATTTATCTTGTAAAGCATTTAGAGAAATTTGAAAAATAAGGAGCTAACTTATCTAAGTATACAAAAACATTAATTTGGATTATATATGAAGTACATTATGGTTTCTATATAAAAATGTTTGGGATATTGTTTGGGATTTATGTTGATTTAGCTGTGGTTTGTTTTGCAGTAGTTATGTCAGTCATTCAAAACCTTACTTTCATTAAATATCATACCAATTAATCTTTCATGTGATCTTTCAACTCTTGGAAACCTGAACCTCACTATCAGAGCACAGGACAAAATTTTCCTCACCCATCTCAGTTCTTCTGAGATTGGAGGAACAAACAAGTTTACATTAGACAGATTAGTGGGAGAAAAGTACCACATTGAGTAACATACTTATGAAGAATATGCATGACTATAAATTCTAAAGTAGGATTTCTAGTCTACTTTATCTGCCTGTTCTGCTCCCCACTCTGTCTCTGGTGAATCTTCTCACCACCCCTCCACACCTGGCCTGTACCCCAGTCTGTATGCATAAATAAATAAATAAATAAATATTTTTAAAAAGTTACTGATTATAGTTCCATGTTTTTACTCTTTCTGAAGACCATAGATAAACAAATAAATAAGCAAGCTCATGACAAATATTCATAGCACATATCCCTTCTTGTCAGACATTTTTCTGGAAAATCCCTTTTGTTATTTCAGGACTAACATTGATACTTAGGAATCAATGCAACAAGCAAAGGAGAGGCTAACAAAAAGGGAAAAAGGGGAAGCAAAGAAATTATGGGCTATGGGGACCCTGAGGCGTTGAACAGAGGCAGGGGTTTCTGTGGCAAGGAGATCATGTCATGTGACAAATCTATCTCTAGATGGTTTCTCCCCTTTAAGATAAGTTTCTGAGAAACATATAAAAACATTCAATATGTAGGAAAATAGATATAAATAGGTCTTTCTAGACATAACCTGAATCCAAGTCAATTGTACTCTTTAAAAAAAGATTCCATTTTCTCTAGGGGACCAGAGAACGTCAATTAACTTTAGTTCTTCAAACCATGGTGATAAAATTGAAAAAGTAATCTCCTATCTGAATATTTTTGGACTAATTGTACACCTCCTTTTTAGATATCATTCTCATGTTTTTCCCCTTCCAATGAAAGTGGGTAAATCCCGAGACTTGCTTCTGACCGGTGAAATAGTGGCATACTGCAGAGGCGACTGGATGTCACTTCTGTGATGACATTACACAAAATTTCACCTGTCTAACAAAGGCTATCTAAAAACTCTAAAACTCAGCCAAGAGATTCTTCTCAATGTCTCAGTGAAGTGTGCAGTCATGTTTCCATGTCAAAGATCATCGAATGGCAAGACTGATGTGTATGAATGTCCACAAAATGTGAGTCAGCTCCTTGGCTTGGGATCATACTGACGCTGCAGTGGCTGCAGATAGCTTCATAGTGCTGCACTTTTACCTGTGGTGCCTCCAGGGAGGGCCCTATCCTCTAACTTCTTAAAATCTTTAAAAATGCTGAATTATCCTCTTAATGGATTTTTACAGTTTCAGTGTTAAAAATATGTTCCTATTTCCCATATATTTTAGCATAAAATCATTATATTGATAAATTCTTATGTTAATTATTATTTTTTTCTTTGGAAGTACTGATGCAAACACACCTATTTGGAATGGGGCAAGTACAGTAGGCACCTGCTGATTTT
>NW_004567114.1:14630232-14676691 GCF_000260355.1 Condylura cristata
AGTGCACTTTGTCAGTTGGCCTGTTCTGTTCCCCACTCTGTCTCTGGTGAATCCTCTCACCACCCCTGCACCTCTGGCCTGTATACTCCAGTTCTGTATACAAACACAAACAGATCTTTAATATATATATATTGATTGTATATTGTGACTTTTATTTATATAAATTGTGTACCATCATTTTTTTCTGTATGTATATCCACATGTGTATGACTTTCTTTGTTTACTGATTCATGTATAGCCATTGATTTTTGGTTTTGCATTAAGTTTTGTATTTTGTGTCAAATTTTTATGATCTCTTGATTATACATACACACACATAAAAATGTAATACTTTCAGCTAAGAAGAGGTATTTGACATTATTTATTGCAACACTGTTTGAAGATTTTGCATTAAAGTAAAAATCAGTAAACTTTGTATAAGTGTGTATATGCATATTTAAAATAGAGCAATGTGAATGAATTAATAGACCTGTGTGTTTTTAGTCAAAAGAATACTGTCTGATTATATGACATGTATTAAAATAGCTTAAATAGGACCCTCCCTGGTGTTGCAATGGGTTAAAACACAGTACGGAAAGCTAGCCACAGCTGCTTCAGTGGAGTCTGGTAACCCCTTCTGGAGGTGACCACATGGCAGGGTAGACCTCTCCTGTCTGGCCCACTGCTCCCCTCAGCAGTACACTTCATCGATCTGCCTGTTCTGCTCCCCACTCTGTCTCTGATGAATCCTCTCACTTCCCCTATACCTCTCACCTGTTCCCCAGTTCTGTATAGATAAATTAATAAATCTTTAAAAAGATAGCTTAAATACTCTAGAAAGTATTTACTATACAAAGTATATAAACAGGCATTTCTCGTCAGTTGTCAGTCAGCTTTTCTTGAAGTGCTAATTTAAGGATTACTTTTTTTTTTCTTTTCACCTACAGTGCCACGATCTCTAGGATTTTATCATTATATCTATCCTGAAAATGGAAATGCAAAACATGCACTTGTTAGTTAAAAATTCCCATAATTTCTATTAACAATTCATTATATAGCATCCAGTCATCTGCCCACAGTTATTTACAAGTAAGACTAGGAAATAGAGTATAGCTATGTGACCCTTTTCACTAAAAAACAGACTTTAAAGTTAGTGTGCTTTTATCACATTGACAAGTGTTAGTCTTACAAATGAAATACCTAGTGATAGGAGCAAGTTGAAAAGTGATATGACTAATAGGAAACAACTTATATGAAATTCAAATGCTTGCAATAAGCCATACAATGTTAGGAAACATGCTTGTTGAAAACAAACAAACAAACAAACAAACAAACAAAAACATAAAGAATTGATTATGAAGTAATAAGTTCCAAAATCAGGAGAGTAGAAATCTTGAGAGTAAAGAGAAGATATATATTTGCAAGGGTAGTGGTGTGAGCATATATGAGACATAAAACCTTGCATGTTTGTTTCCTATTCCTTATTCATATCTATCTATCTATCTATCTATCTATCTATCTATCTATCTATCTATCTATCTATCTATCTATACACATATATATGAGTAAAACATAATTCTTTATTTAGAGAAAATATAAGTATTATAAGGAAACCAGCTATTTAAATCATCTTCCAGAGTTTTGTGAATAGGTGAAGTGTTGGAACTGAGATTGTACAAAGCAAACATATCTCAGAACATGTAAGTACTATTTGCATTTTTGAGAGAATAAAATAGGTACATTTGTGTGATGAACAGAGGTCTATATAACTTGGAATAAAATAAAGAATATGAAATCTTTCTAAATTCCAGTTGTATATGCCTAGAAAATGCCTTTTTAAGGAAGACTATAATAAGACTTCCCCTTTTACCCTGACATCTAATAAAATGCACCAATTGATGATGGCCAACTGAATAACAGCCCATGCCAGTTAGAAAATAAGCAGGGTTACAATATCAAGTAATACTTGAATTATGTGAATCCCACTAAGGAGTACCAGTAAATCTCCTTTTAGTGAAAAGTTATTCTGTTGGTGTCTTCAGTTTTTCTTTGCTTAAGAACTAGATTCTCATGTTAAGAACACTTTTAAGTGTCTCTTAGTACATTACACAGCTTTCTTTTCCTCTTCACTGAAGTATTGTTAACTGTAATTACTTTCCATTGTATAGTTTGCAAGATATCTAAATAACTATAAAAAGTTTAGCCACTTGGCCCTCCCTGGTGGCGCGGCGGGTTAAAGCACTGCACTGAGAAGTTAAAGCCACTTCCGCATGAGTTCGATCCCCGCCTGCCCTGGAGGTGACCACATGGCGTGGCAGACCTCTCCTGACCCGCCCACTGCTCCCCTCAGCAGTGTTCTTCGTCGATCTGCCTGTTCTGCTCCCCGCTCTGTCTCTGGTGAAGCCTCTCACCGCCCCTGAGCCTCTGACCTGTACCCCATTTCTGTATGTAAAAATAAATAAATCTAAAAAAAAAAAAGTTTAGCCACTTAATCCTTAGTTTGTCCATTAGTATATTTGAATATATGAGCTATATGTCTGCACAATCAACTGTTGTCAAATACTTAAGTAAAAATTTGTTAATTTAATTTAACAAAAATTAAGCAAAATATAGTCTCGTGACTTTATGTTATAATTGGAACTACAAACAGATTCTTAGAAGTGAATGTTGTGAACAATTCTTTATATGACAATTCATTTGAAGGAGGTCATTAGTCTAAAGACTTCGCATAGAAGAACAGACTTGGTTTTGGGACTTGTAGGCTTTATTGGTTCAGCATGAAGGGAAGACAGGAACAGTGGCACAAGTCATTTCAAATGTTATGTATTGTATTTAAAGTGTAATGTCTTTGACAGAATCACAAATATCAATGCTATATGAGAATGCTACTACAGGGAATTATTCAGTTCCTTCTTTACATTTGAATCTATATATACATATTCCCATTTCACTTCATTCATATGTATGTGTATATGATATCTATATTATACAGTAGTTAGCAACAAATTAAACATTTGCTATGTTAAAAAAAAACTTTTTCATCTCTAGAATGCAAAGTCCATTTTCAGGGATGTTGCATATTTGTATTTCCAGGACCATGGACAGTATCTGACACAACAATATAGTGCAATATTAAAAGAATAAAACAATTTCCATTTATATGCCTTTTTCATACCTATAATTACCGCACAGTATATGGTTATTTAAATGTAATTGTCTACATTATATAAACAGATTATGATGTTATAAATGTTAAGTGTCCCTGTAAATTTTATATTTATATACTTCAAAAATCAGGTAGACTGAGAAGCAACATAAATCAGGATAGACTTAATTACTTATTTGTGTGTATATTTGATTTGTTTTGCAATTGATGGTCACCAGTTAATATCTCCTTAAGTTGGTATTAAAGGAAAAGATCTCAATTTGGGAAAGTCTGTCTTAAATCTCTGAATAAACTAAAGTAAGGCTTTCACTTCTAAGCAACACAGCCCCATCATTAACACACAAATTTTATTCCTCATTAATGAAGAAATGATTTAGGAACATGTTTTTCCTATTACAAGAAACTTCAGTCAGTGACCCAAGCTGACAGAGCTGTGCTATCACCATCACATGCTTTCTTAGGTTTCCCTACATTGCCAACTCATCAGCATTTCAAGACAGAAGAGGCATCACAAGTTGAGGTGTTTGTAAGCCAGGCCTGAAAATGGCATACA
Organism: Condylura cristata; assembly: GCF_000260355.1. NCBI lineage: Eukaryota > Metazoa > Chordata > Mammalia > Eulipotyphla > Talpidae > Condylura > Condylura cristata. The sequence continues at coordinate 14,633,931 of NW_004567114.1, forward strand.
TTCCTTCTAATCACTTTGTATTAGTTAAAACTCTACTAATGGTTACCATGTCTAACAAGGCTTCTGGGAAATGCAGTCTAGTTGTGTGCCAAAAGTGTAAATTATTTTGTTGTATTCTTAGACTCCACCACCTGATCTTATTACTCCATCTAGACAGAGTGATTTTATTCACAGGGGAGACCAACCTAAAGATTGCAGTAAAGGATTACATTTTGTTAAAGGCATCTGCTGAAATTGAAGAGCACAGAGTTAATTGCAAGCTTGGGCTTTGGGACTAGATTCTTTGAATAGTCAGAAATATGTACTCATCAGTCTTTGAGACTAGCTAGTAAAAGTTGCCTTTCAGAATGTGGTATGAGAACATAAAATAAAGCCAACTTCTTGATGGCTGAGGAGTTGTCAGACTTTATTCCAATTAATAGACTGACAGTATTCAACCCTTGCATGTTGTTTGATTCAATATATGAAAGGAAAATGATTATAATGAGGTGTTACAAAAAATATTGGCACAGAAAAATGTCCAGAGATCCAGGAAAAATGATAAACTCCTCAGGTGTAAATTCTCAGTCAAGTTATGAGGATCAAAGGCCAAGACATTTGAACTATGAGCCTCACACAGTGCTTGTAGAAGTTCAGTAAGTTAATAACTTAATATGCTTTTAGAAGGAAATTGTGAAATATTTGCAATTTAAAATAAATGTTTTAATACATATTGCACTTCTTATATGAATTATTGAAAAGTTGAGCTTCAAAAAAATTTTTTGAAATAAAACCAAAGCAACACCCTTCTGCAAACAATGATCCCTATAGTGTTTATAGGAGGTACGATGAAATAAGCTTTGAGAAAGCAAAATTTATCTCACCAAAGTTCTTTTTCAGCTGAAAGCTATATTCAAAAAGAAGTGCTCTAAATTCCTTACAACTTAGATATCCCTTTGTGAAAGCATCACTATTCCTTTGCCAAATAATCCATGAGACAGTAACACTAGAGATGAAATGCACAGACATTGGCTGGATGCAGATCTATGGTTTTGTGTAAATTCTTATAAACCTTAACTCACATCTGTAAAGTTATTAAAATTATTAAAGTGTATCCTCTGAAACAGTGTTTAGCACATTGGAACTTCTCAAAAAGTGTTAATTGGCACTATTATTATTACTGTTTTAATATTGTTTTCTCAAAATGAATGCAATTCATTTGTGTTGATGTCTATTACCTGTTCCAGCTTATGAAATTTGCCTGCACTGATGATTCTGTTCAAAATTCAGTGACTTAATTATTGTTGTTAATTTCATTGTAAGGATTTTTTAAAATATTAACTTTTTTTTCATTTGGCAAGATGATAAAATTATTTTTTAAAAGATCTATTTATTTATACACATGGAACTGGGGTACAGGCAGAGATGCAGGGGCGGTGAGAGGATTCAACAGAGACAGAGTGGAGAGCAGAACAGTCCGACTGATGAAGTACACTGCTGAGGGGAGAAGCAGGAAAGACAAGAGAGGTCTACGGAGCCATGTGAGTCACCTCCAGGGCAGGGGATTGACTCACACTGAAGCAGCTGCCGTTCCCTTACAGAGCTAGGCTTTAACCAGCTGCACTAACAGGGAGGAGCAATAAAATTATTTTTATACTTATTCTGAAGAATGGTTCAAAGCTAAAATGGGAAGAATTTTATGCTTTAGATTATGACATTCTCTTATGTGCGTGTCCCACAATGAAGTTGCCTGTGGGATTCACTTTCCTCCTGAATATGGATGAGTCTAAGGCTTGTTATAAGAACAGAAAGTAACAGAAGTAATATCGTGCCAGTCCAGGACTAAGTAGAAAGAATGCCTGGAAGCTCTCATTTTACTGTTCGTAGGTTCTAAGCTATTAAAGTTCCACGTGTGAGTTCTGGGTTCCTTATTAGAAAAAAAACAAACATTGAGGTCTTGCAGAGGCCTAAGGGAGGGAGAAGGAGTCCTGAAAGGACAGAGAGAAGGAGAAAAAAAGTAGGGGAAAGGGAGGAGATTAAGCAAGAGAGTCCCTGGGGTCCCTTGATCATACATTGGTCAATAAGGTCAGAACTGCCCTTCCTAGAAGCCAAACCTTACAAGGTGCCTTTTAAATCAATCAAGAGCAGAAAGCTTGATCTCCCTGGGAAGGGTAAGCATCAAGAGGTATGACTGGGAACTCCTGGAAGGCTGGTGACAGATGCATTCCCAACTCACACATCAAGGTATGACAAGGAATATTCCCAGGAGGCCATTGACTGGCATATGACAAGGGACCCTAGATCAGTGGATGCCTTATTGATAAAATTGAAGCCCTGTCTGGGGAACTAACTTGATCTCAATTACAAAATCAAGTCATCAAGCAGATGAGAAGCACCTGGAGGGCAGACTCACATTCCCTCATACAATAGATGACAGTTCCACAACCACCCTCCCTTTTCCTCTTTCCGACTCCCTCCTACAGTTGAAAGGCCAGGATCTCGCTCTTGGCAGCATCCTGCATTCTGTAGCCTGCTCTACCACTCCAGTTTCTTTATCAATGCGGTGGTGTCCAAGGTAACAAGAAGAGTTGTCTAAGTAGGCCCAACTCAATGATGAAATCTGAATAAATAGATGGTTGTTATCTTAAACCATTGAATTAGAGGTGGATTGATTAGTACCAACTGGTAAAGAGAGATTTGGAATCTTCCAATAGGCAGGTTAGCAAAGCCAGACCAAAATGTGGTCATATTGTCTTTGGAGCAGACAATGAGAAGACTGAAGGACTCCTAGAGACTATTATTGGTGACTATAAAATAAGGCAACCCTATGTGGGTTAGAGGAGAAAAGATTCAAACTATTTACAGACAGCAATATCAGAGATATTAATATTGAGGATGGCATCACCTGTAGCAATTAGAAAATGTCCCTAATAAGCTTAAATAGTTTGGCTCTACAGCAGGCAATGAAGCCATTTTCTTTTGTGAAACTGTAAGACTTACCTACTGTGTGTGTCTCACTGTGTGTGTGTTTTGACATTTAATATATTTATTTGGATTATGTGCTAACTTCCCTCAGATATCCGGCAGGTTAGAGAATGCTACTTCTTTTGAGCTCATATACCCAACTGCAAGACAAATTCTGTGCATTAAAAAAATCCAGCAATAAAGATATTTATTCTTTTGTAACATGAAGAATGCATCTTAAAGAACCTCAATTCAGCCATAACTATACACCCAGCTGAAGTGCAACAGTAAATCCAGAGAGGTGAGATGAAAGATTAATTCATGGAGATGGCAGTTTGGCAGACACATTACTGCCATGTTGTTAGTCTTATGCACAGTGGGTTGTATTTTTTGTGCCATTTATTCATAAATATTTGTTTTGGTTTCCAAGCATTAGAATGAGTCTTTTGTTCTTTTAAACTGCATGATATTAAGTGGTGCTATTTCATTTGGGTATGGTTATGAATTAATGTGGAAACACTTCTCTTGATTGAAGGAGGATGATGTTTAGATGACCATGAGCAGGGATGCCAATGTAAATGACATTAATTGAGGCTGAACATCAGCCTAATAACAGAGTGTGAGCGACCCTCTGCTATCAATTTGCATAAACTGATTCACAGAAGGGACGAAAGCTGTGAGAGTTGGTAGTAGTTATGATTTTAGGAAACGCGTAGGGAATGGAAAGTATGACAAATCTTTAGATCTAAAGGTAGTGAAGATAGTGGATGCACAGATAGAGAGATGCTTTACTGGAAACCCAGACACAGAAGGACCAGAGCCAGAGGAGCACAGTGCTCAAGGAGCAAAATCAGACCCGACAGTAGGATTCCCAACATGCAGGCAACATTAAGCAATGGCACCCTTGGTGCTGGTGTGAATTTTTGGCAGTCAGTTACCAGCAGGCAGTGATGGAGAGACCCAGCAGACCAGGTGCTGGGGAGGCAGGATGCAACAACAGAATGGGAGTGTAGGAAATTGCTTGAGAGAACTGCTAGTAAGACTGTATCAAAAAATCTCCAAGGACACTCAGAAATCACTATTTAGGAATTTAGTTACACACCAAATTCTTTTCCACTACACAGGTGGAACATTGCAAACTGTGTGGATGGCATAAGCTCATTTGTACTCACAGCTGGTATAGCCTAGGGAAGCAGGTCTCTGCCATCAAAGGGCACACGTATAATGGGATGACAGAATAATATACAGGAAAAGATAACATAATGTGAATGTTCCATGACAGATAGAGACAACAATTGTTCTGGGATTAGAAAGAAGAGGTAATTATGAACAAACCTTCCAAACTGGGTTTCATTTCATATGCTGCATGCAGAGCATATCAGAATAGCTGTCCTGGGAATGCTGAATCCCTTCTTCTTCCTCTGGAGTTCTGTGACCTATGTAGGTATCACACCAGACCATCCTGTATAATTGCAGTAAATCCTCGAAGAACTTTCTGTGTTTTTGTACCTATCTAATCATAGGCTGCAAATTCTTCCATCATTTAAGTGGTTAGTTTTTTTTTTTTTTATCTGATCTTTTGTTGTAAGCAGTAGATATTAGATTACTTGCCACACACTTAGTGTCTAAAAATCATAAATTAAGCCTAATAAAAGTAATGTAAGTAAACTAGTCTTGACAAGTGCCCATCTAACGGCTATCACTGAAATGACTATATAAAACAAAAATATTGATAGACTGTAGCTGACCAATAGATTTCAAATATTGTTCAACATGACTGTCCATTTCACAGTTGAAAACTACAGTTTGAATTGCCAGACCCCTGATCTGAGCAATTCACCACCTTCTATCCATAGTCCAATAAAACTAGCTGGGTGAATTTGAGAGAGCATGTGCGATGATGGAAGCCCTAATTTTCTATACTTGTAGACCTCAAAGTTCGCACAAAGGACTGAAGACCTGCTGGGGAAAGCACACTGAAAATGTCCTTTCTCTACTAGAATGCCCAATTATTGTTCAATTTACATGTCTTTAATGCCTGGAATTGACATTTTCATGCAAACTCATTGGGAGTACTATTTAGGGCAAAGGAAAATTAGAACTATAATGTAGGTTCAAGTCTCTCTACAAAGCTATTCATTCTCCCTGTTAGTTGGAGGCCCCTGTCAGTGTGTGATTTCAAAATAACCCAAGTATACCACAGTCATACATTTAACTTTGCAGGACCACTAAATTCATGGTATCCCTCATCAGAAGGCATATCTTACCCAGACTTGGAAAGCCCAGTTACATGTGTCTTCAGTAATGATAGAGAGAGAGAATGACAATAGATGTTATTACCTAATCTACTGAAATTTAGAACTTAGAAAGTAAGGTTGGAAAAGTATCCTGAGAGGTAAACTCTTTTCATGTCCCTCTACTAGTATGAGGTAGAGATGTAATTAAAGTATTTTAAAAGATTTATTTATTTATGCATACAGAACTGGGGTACGGGCCAGAGGCGCAGAGTTAGGATTTTGTACATCTCTCCAAATGGTGTCTTAGTGTTCTAGGAGTTTAAACCACAGTTAGATGTTCTTTTTCACAATTTCTGTCTTTTCATTTACTCAGTTGATGACCCTGATCTCATGCTTTTCCACAGAAGAAATTTAAATGGCCTTGTGATAACCATCGTTTGTTTAATAATCTAAAACTCTAATTTATGTGAATTTAGTTGGCGAAGTCAGTCTTTCCTCCACTTGAAAACAATGCTGATTATTTTCTCACTTATCTACTTGGCTCTGTATGACCCAATATCCTGTATAAAACCATTTTTAGGCTTCTGAACGTATAGTGCATTGCATAACAATTAATAGGAATATCTATGACAAATTCATTAGTCACAAATGGTCATGATGTCTCTATTTTTAAAATTATAACACACTAGGAGTACAGCACCCTCAAGTAAGCTGAAGTGTTGCCTTTGTGGCCCTTCACCAGCAAGACTTCTCCTTGAGGCATTGAATGCAGGTGTTCACCAAGTACAGATAAACAAGTGTCCTTTATCCTTGACAAAGCTCTTAGATTTACAAATTGTGCTCACTTCTTTAATTTGTCAGTATTAACGTCAAAAATCACCCGTAGAATTTATAGAAATGTCCCCCTTGAGATTATCAAAGATAAAGCACTCAAAAATGTCAAGCTTCATTTTACAAGGTTGCTATCTGAATACCCGTGATGGGAGCAATGTTGGAAGAAGGTAGGAATGATTAAGTGGGCCAAGAACAGGAACCTTGGAAGTAAGTGAAAACATATGGAATTTATGGCTTAGCATTGCTCATTTTAAGTGTCACTGCTGGTCAGTGATTTGTTTCTGTATCACATAATATTTATTATTGATAACCAGCTAGAGGTTTAAGTAACTCAAAGAGTCCCAGAAGGAAGAAGAACAGAGTACATATTAAAAAAAAAAAAAAAAGGTGAAATCTGAATAAGGTCTATATTTGAGCTAATATAATTGTACCAATGTCAATTTCCTGGCTTTGACAATGTATCATATTTATGTAGCATATTATCAAAGGGAAAGCAGGATGAAATTTATACTCCACAGCAATCTGTACTATGTGTTTTAACCTAGTCCAAAATAACTGGTATTAAAAATAAAATAATAAAGAAAATTAAGAAAAATGGTCCACAGGAAAAGGTAAGGTTACCCAGTCATTTCATCTTAGAAGTTACTGAATAACAAAGTGAATGAATAGCAGAAATGCATCCTTCTTTCACTTTTGTAATCTATATAAATGTTTTAGATCGACGCTATAGAGCTTGTATTACATTAGGCATCGCCATCCAATATGTGGTTCTAGATTTGACAACATTATTAATAAAAAGCTAGTCTTCTTTATTTAGAATGTGTCTTAATGGTTTTGATCCGTGCATCGTTTTTATTCTAATTTTATTGTAATTTGACAGCACCTACAGAAATCAACATTCTTACTTCATGGCCAAAAAGCAAGTCTTCAGTTTTGTCAAGGTCTTTCTTGAGAGCATATGCATTGCTCTTGTAAAAAAATTGACAAAGGTAACAGCCTTGAAGATTTACTTTTAAATAAGGTTTGACAACTGCCAATCTTTACAATATCAAAGTATTTTATCGCTAGATGTGTCATTTCTTTTGCACTTCAGAGAGTCAGAATTTTCCTTCTTTCTGAATTCCCTTAGCTTGATATAGACCAGCAGTTTCTCACATATGGCCTGAAGTGTGAACTTTTCCCACCTCCAACCATACACACACCATCCCACACCAAACACAACACACACACAGAATTTTACATTTTTTTTTCACAGTCCAAAAAAATTCTTAGATTAGAAGATATATAACAAATGAGAGGCAATTATCTTTCTTCACAGTAGGAATGTCTGAAATTATGTCATGAGATTTTTCTTAGATTCTTGTTCGTCTTCTTAAAATAAAATGTGCTCAGAAAGCCAAAAGGACAGAAGTTGTCCTCTCTCATGCTCCTTTTGTGGATAGTTTGTAGTTTTCTCAGTGTTGATATTTCTAGTTAGCTTTTTATACTGTAGTTTATACTCTGGTTTATAATACTTTGCTGTCTTCTCCACTGCATTCACAAAGATTCTTGAGCACACACTATTCCTTCTCTACAGATTATAAAAGAGTAGACCAATTCCCCACTTTATCCTACTAGAAAGTAAGATTGTCTGTTATTTTGCTAAGGAATAGCTAAAATTATAACAATATATTTTGCTCACCAGGGAATTACAGTACATTTTTCCATATAAAAATAATATAACCATTATCTTTATTTATTTATCACAAGCCCTCCATTTTCTTTTTGGAAGATTCCTTTGATTTACATTTATTCAATTTTCATTACAATTCTTCTAGGAATTTGCAATAGCCCCTTGGAAGATGATATTGCTGAACCCCAAGAGAGTAAGATTTGTCTATTTTTAATACAATCAGCCAATGTTGGAATCAAGAAATTGATTTAGATGTCGTCCAGCCTTGTGCTTCCCACCACTGAGCTATGATCTCTGAGAGTGGGTCAGGGGTGTATGTCAGTGATTTAGAACAACAGGTCTTCTCTTTGGCAATTGATACCACAGACTAGACATTCCTAATTAAGATGTTGTTATTTTACCCACAGGGGAACAGTTTTGGCCTGAAAAGAACATGCCATAAATATAGGAGACTATGAGAAATACGAGAAAGAATAGTTTTAAGTGAAAGTATCCTACCATTATTAAGAACATAATTCAACCTACTACTCAAGCTGACTTATGGGTCTGCTCTACTGGGCTAGTTGGTAATTCAGTCCTTGGTGATGTGTACATTCTACTGGCCCAAGTGAAAACTACATTTTTAAAGCTATAAATTGAGGTTGTATATTCAAATAACATACCATGCATTCCACCAAAATTCATCATTTTTTTTCAGTAAAGAAGATTTAGAACCATTTTGGCAATACAGTTTCACTTTTTATTTCTCAAACTCAGTCTCTAACACATAAACATATGAATACTCCTATATTATATGAACCGGTTCCATCTTTTACTTTTGGTAAGAAATCAATTTTATTGTTCTCTTATGAAAAGATAAAAGAAAGTATTTTCAAAATGATACCCAAGTTAACTCCCTTTGGTTTCATAGCAGATACTGCATTCCACATCTCTCTCCTCATATTTACTGCCGTTAGCTTCTTTCAACTAAATAGTTTTCTTCTGTTTTTGATACCCCCAGTGGGTAGTATATCAGTAGTAATCCATATGATTCTATTTCACTACTTTTTAGAAAATCATCCCATGAACATAATTAATATATAATGTTCAGTGAGATACTATGGATTTTTTTCCCTAAGATATATCCACATTGCATTCTGAATGTGTGTGCAATATTATGAGTTGACCAGTGAGTTCTATAGTCAGAGCATTAAAATAAACATCTGTCTTTTTCCTTTTATGAGCACAATCACAAAGACTCATGACATTAAAGAAGATTCCAAAGGAAATCCACAATTGAAGAAAAACGAGTGCTGGACTACTTCAAACTAAAAGTCTTGACCTTGTTCTTTGAACTTTCCATAAGAATTCTAGCTCACCATCCTAAATCAGAGGAGCTTATCTGTCTTTGCTTCTTTCCATATGGAAGGCAGAGCATCTCCTGTGTGTCATAATGTTAGAACAACTGAAAATTCCCTCCAGACGAAAGCCTGTGTCTTCTCAGCACCACTGTCCATGAACTACACATGCCCAGCTGCTCCTTCGCCAACCACCAGCAAGAAAGGCAATCACTGTCTGAGCTATGGGATTGTTTCTCCTGGCACACTCAGAGGTTGTTTGGTAAACTGAGCTGTGAATTTGCCAGGCAGGGTACAGGCTCTGCTGGAGAGCCGCAGACCTTTGGCAATGAAGATATTTGGCCCATAGCACTGCCTTCCCGCATCATCAAGTAGTTTGACACAATCCTCCAAAGCTTTAGGAAGGTCTCAGCTGTCCCAGATAATCATGTTTCCTAATGACCTTAGAAGAAAGACTGAGGAGCAGTTCTAAAACATCTGTGCCCCATTCCTAATTCCCAGCATCAAGCCCCTCATCTTCTATCAAGCCCCTCATCTTCTACGCCTCCCTTTTCTTTCTCTGCAGGGGATTGAGTGAAAAAGGAAAACTTACATTTTTATTAGCACTTCTTTATTTGGCTTTTTAAAAATATGGTTCTTTTTATGATGCATGGTACTTATTCACTTTAGTTCACCTCCTGTAAAATGATAAAATGCATTAAGTTGCTCTATTCCCTTTGTTGTTTGAGCAATAACATTCCTTAGATTTCATGTGGCAGTTTCTAGGCATTTATGATGGAGAAGAAAAATATTAGCAATAATGAATAGAGCTATAAATCATGGTGGCTGCAGTACCTTGGCATTTCTGTTCCTTAAGCTTAAATCCACAAGTTTCCGGAAACTGAGGACTTGCAGCCTGGAGCAGAACTCACTTGGCATGCACTGAGTTGGGAGAAGAGGTTAAGGTTTAAAGATGTAAGTGAGAGAGAGCCTGGAGTTGTTTTCTGATTCTCAGTCTCTATAGAAAACTGAATCTATTTGTACTCATTTCTAAATATCTAGCCACCTCCCCCCGATCTGTGCCCTGGGATGATCTGTCTAAAGACTTTTGTAGGTAATTTAGAATAAAATATTTTGCTTTCTCTTCCAGAAATTCAGGGCAGAAATATTGTGGAATTTTAAAAGTGTTTCAGGTGCAAGAAATAAGACTTACTTTAGCTTAAGAAGTAATGGCATTAACAACCTTCTGTTCTTTCTTGGTGTCCTTGTGAATGATGTGTGGAAGGAAATGACCCTGTTCTTGGTGTATGATGATTTAAAAAATATCAGGGTAAAGCAGGAAGATGTCTTTCTAGAACAAGAGAATAAAGATAGGATGTTGCCCCAGAACTTTTAAACATAAGTTCTCTTCTATTGCAATATTCCTCCTTGGAAAGATGCTAATTAAAAAGCCCATGATTTTGCTTACTGTTAACCTAGCATCTCTGAGTTTATGAGGGGGTATTTCACTGGACAAGATTTTTTTTTTTTTAACGTTGTGAGAAATATAGTGGTTCAAAGGCTTGGATGAACACAAATCAATCCCAGAACACTAATCTTTGCCAAAATGGGAGGTAAAATAATCTCCCAGGTGGCATTTTCTGAGTTTTCATAGCTCTGAAATTCCTAAAGGGGTTGAAGGGATCTTTGTTTTATTGCAGACAGATGGGCTGGGAAGGGCCAACAAAATCCATTAAAATCAATAGTTAGCAGAGGCTGAGATGCCTACAGCAATATAAATACTCTGCCAACAAAGGAAGCTAAGATAAGCATTGCTCCACAAATCTTTTGCTTTCAAACAGCACACTTGGTCAGCTCTGAAGGAGAATGGGGACAAAGTTAGCTAAGATTCTATGGGGGGGGAAACAAAATACAATTGTTGTCCTCTTACCATATTGAATGTAAAACTGTCATTTGATTTTCTGATGCTCAATAACATAGTCCATTGGAAGGCCAATGTTGTGTTATTCATGTGACACAGGATAAAGCAAAGGCAGTTGGCACACTAACATGTAGTGGCCAGAGGAGGACATCATCCATGCCATTGTCCACTTGATTCAAAGGACATTTGTTTTTATCAAGTGTCCTACATTTTGTCCCTGAAAGAAAAGTCAAGGCTACATCTATATTTGTGCACATATATGTCACTAGAAAGGGTAGACAGAACATGAGTCATCTCTGTTGTTCTTTCATAGTTTACCATATGTTAAAGTAGGAATTTCATTTCCCGCACAGGGCTTCCACAGATGGCTAGATGAAAAATGGAAACCAAAGTTCTCTCAAGCTCATGACTTACGGAAATCCACGATTACCAACTAAGATTGTGACACTGCTCCATTGTGCACCCCAATCCCTCACACCAGATTGGTGTTACCCACCATGGTAGTCACTCCTGCTATGTCACATCAGAAAGAGGAAAAGGAGAGAGGATGGACAGAGGAAGCAAATGTTATCTTTCTTACATCATTGGGTGCTACTTAGTACCCTATTCCTCCTTGGGTCTCTCTCTGGTGAACTAGAGAACCAACTAGATGGATGACTAAGGAGGAAAACTACCTAAGGGGCAAGCTTCCTGTCAAGGAGGGTCAGCCTAAGGGACATCTCTCTGGCCACCTCCCATCCTGTTCTTAATAGTCTTTTGGCAGAGAGTGCTTTGAACAACATTTGAGTCACATTTTAAAGTGAAATAATCAGAGCAAATGACAAACTAGATAGGAAACTGGGACAATGGGCATGATGAGACCTGTCTTGGGCAAATTGAGAAATAACATCAGCTTAATCACCTGGAATCCTGCCTGTAGGCCGTGGTCATCTGAGACTCTAGGGTGAAGGCACCCTTCTCAATTTACCCCAATTCATTGTCTCTAACACTCAGATTAAATGTACATTGTTCCCTCCTCATGCATGGTTTTGTTTTCTGTTATCTGTAGATAAAGAAGATTTGAAACTATTAATGTACAGTAAGATATGTTGAGCGTATAAGACCACATTCATGTACCTTTGTTACAATGTATTTATAATTGTTTTATGTTGTTATTGGTTACTGTGCCTGACTTATACATTAAAGTTTACCATAGCCATATTTTGGGTAAAACACAGTATATAAAATGTTAGGTGCTGTTGAGGATTTTGGGTATACACCGAGAATCTTGGAACATATATCCCATGGATATGAAGGGGCTGCTGTATACACGCTTATATGAACAGATATACTACTACTATATACAAGAAGTAAGCAAATATAAACACTGCACATATATGTACACAGAGAAAGAGAAAAGCTGTAAAACCCAAGTACTGGGTTAAGGAGACTGACCAAGAAGGCAGAGACTATATAAAGTTTTCAAATTGCAAAATACACCCATTTGGATATTTTCAAACTACCTATAGCTTTTTGTTTGCTCAACATGCTTATTTAAATGAATATAAATCCATCTTAAATTTTGTATATTTATAGGTAAATGTTTATCAATTCATGTGAATGTGAATGTGAATTAGCTTAATTTGATTGTATCTTATAGCACCTACTGGAAGAAAACTTGAAATGAAAAGTTTGACTTAGGTAGGAGGCAATGGAATAAAATTAAACATGTTGGATTGTGTTCACATACTTTGAATTCCTTCTACTGAGCCAGAACAACACCTATTAACAAAATATATATATATATATCCATTTTAAGCTTTACTTTTGAGTGACAGAAAAGTTGCATTATAATTTGTCTACTAAAAATTTAGAATTTGACAATCTAATTAATCCAATGAGTGACCTGAATTTTCCAAAACATCTGCTTGATGAACAATCTTGGAAATTGTCTTATTCAAATATTTCTGGAATATTAATAAGCATTATTGCATATTTTTCTATACAATAGGTCAACTGGTGGTCCCAAGCAATTATTCATTCAATTTATTTGATTGTTGCACCGCTGTATGAACACACACACACACACACACACACACAGATCCACACAAATTGTACACGTACCAAAAAATGCATGTAGGTATTTGTTATAAATCAGTATTTCATAATAGATTCAGAAGGTACTTTCCAAAAGATAAAGGCCTGTTTCAGTTAATTGGAGATGTTGACTTCTTGGTATACAACTATTTTACTGGGATAATGTAGAAATGACTTAAATGACACAATATGATGCAACAAGGGATTTTTTTTTATCACTTTTACAACCTGAAGACAAAAGATTCTCTCTAAATTTTATTTACTAAAGGCAAAAAAGTACCATTTCTTGGGGAATAGGGCATGAAGTCCATATCAAATACTCTATTGGTGTCATTTCTCATAACCTGGCTGGAGACAACTGTTTTTTCCCACAATGAGTAATGCTCTTCCCATCACTCTGTTCCCTAAGTCCCAACAGAGGTACTTTGTATCCCCCCAAAAGCACATGTGAAAATATACAATTAAATCAACTTCATCCTGAGCATATTCCTTTTCTTCTGAATAGGTTTTGATCATTAAGCTCATTCCAAGCACATATATCAAATTTTCCCTAAACAAGAGGGGTTTTCTCTGATGCTATTCACTCCGTGCCCTGCATAAGTGTTCCCAGAAAAAGAAAAAAAAAAGTGACCTGTTAATTATGAGTGATTGCTTTTCCCATCCCCGGGTGGCTGAGGGATAATTTCAACTAAGCATTCATAGTCAGGGATCATCAAGTGATTGCTCTCCAGATTAATCTCCCTGGGCCCAAGGGCTGCATGGTGGTGGTCAGAACATGGCAGTGCATCCTAGCTGTCCTATTCAGCATAAATAGGGAGACCTTATTTGCTAAGCCATTTTAATTCCTCTTGCACAATTTAATTATGCTTCAGTGAAAAACCACCTGTGACCTTGGGTTTAGTAATGAAATCTACTCCCTTGTCACCACTGCAGAACAGTCTGTTTGGTAAAGATGGTGGGGAATAAGAATCTTAAGTATTGCTCATAAATGGAGAATCCCTGTTCTTTTGATTTGTTTCCTCTTGTTTTGCTTGTGGACATTTCTGTTTTCTGGAGGAGATTTTGTATAAGAAGTACCCTCACTGGAAGATTTGAATAAAATTCCAGATGATTCATGATTATCTAAGAAAACACATAAAAAATGTCTCTTTTTTTCCCCCTACACACTGTGTACCAGAAGGCATTTTTAAAATTAAAATCCTTTATTTCTCTCCCTGATCAGTAAGAAAATAAATAACAACTATTATTACTATTTTTGTATAAGTCCAGTCCATCTGATATTCCACTATTAACTGAAGGCATTATTTAGTTTGTCACCAACTAACTTTTAGAAGCCCGTTCCATAGTTCATAATTCCATTTGAGCAAATTATGGAATGCTGATTAGAAATTATCAGATTTTTTTTTATATTTTCATGCATGCATTTTAACAAAACTTCTTTGTATTTTCCATGAGGGTACAACTTCTTTACATATCCTATTCCCAGCTTTTACTATTATGGGCAGAGTGATTTTTTTTTCCTCCAAGAAATAGTTAAGCTCCACCTGAAGTATTGCTATGCTGACCATTGAAAAAGAGCCCCATGGTCTTTCCTGTAAAATTTACACTAGCCCATCTTGCTGACTTGTAAGATGCATATTTATTTTGATACATTTAACATCTCTGAAAATCAGCTATCATAAAAATCAATAGCATCTTACCATCCCATTTTCCAGGTCGTAATCAGGTTGCGATGTCACTGACTCTGTTTGCATAAACCTGGTTATAGCTCTTTATGTGATATTTTCTTGTGAATCCAAATGATTATAAAGGGATTTGATAAATGTAAAGTCAGAATCAAAAATTGCAAAGCTAAAGTTTGTAATTTAGTTGGTAGCATTTTTTTTTTATTTTAGCAATCCATAAAATAATGCCACATAATCATTGGCATCAAACATTTGATGAAATGTGCTAATAGTATCATATCCTTTTTGTTCTGTTGTTCGAACTTTGCCTAACTTCACAGCTGATCGAGTTTTGCATTTTCCATCAGGTCTTTCCCCTCCCCTCATTTCCTTGTCACCAATAGAGATATCTGTTCCATTCAGGATGGCTCTTATTATACTTAATTCGGTGCCCTGATACTTACCAGTCCTGTATAATTCTTATATCAAGACTCATGAAGTGTAATGGAAAAAAGGATCACTGAATCAATTTATAATACAGTAACTGTTTCATATGCACAACAAATAAATGAAAATCAATGGAGTCTGTGCTAGAGACAGGTCTGAATGTGTGACCACATCTCACATCAGATGAAAACTCCAAATTAAACATGGTTCCAGACTTTCTAAGGGTTTAAGAACCAGGGATCTCATATCATGTTCCCATTTTTTTTGGAGAGTGTTCTATCAAGAACACAAAGCCTCTTCTTTTGCCCTTGAGAAAGATTTCATACGCCTGCTACTAAGCCTTCCCCAGTGTCTAGTTCTGTATTAAATCCACACTGAATGCTTGCTGAGTTGAATTAAACTGAAAAAGAAAGTTAAAATGTCTTTAAATTGCAGGCATGGGAGAAGTGTATAATGCCTCAAACCCTAAGCAACCTTATTTCAATCCTGCCTGTCTTCTTAGCCAGTGTGCTTATTTTTCTGCCAAAAAATAAATGACAGAGAACCAAGAAGCATACCAAATGAGATCCTGAATCCTAGTCTGAATGAAAACAACAGGACACTCCATGAATGTGCTTAGACATCAGATTCTCTTGATAAGAAAATTACAACATTGTGACTTGTTCAAGCATTATATTCCAATCAATTCCCCCCTTGCTTTGAAAAACTAATAAAATTTTTGAAGAATGCAAAGAAGCATCATAGAGGACAAATTATAATGAGATTTAAAAGGACAGAAGAAAATAGTGAGAATAAAGAGAAGGAAAATACTAAGAAGAAAAACACTAATGTCCTCTGTGCTATTTAAAATTTTCTTCTTTTTAGGATTTTTTGGAGACATGATTTTCAAACCAAAATATCAAAAGGAACAAAGTAAGCAATTTCTCTCAGCCCTCCCAACCCAATTTAATGTTGACTGTGTTGTAGTTATGGTTGGAGTTCACGTTTCATACAGTGGGAAGCTGCAGCCCTGTATCCAGTGGGCAACTTTAAAGGGAGTTACCTAACCTGAAACACTAAAATTGGACACAGTCCAGTTTTGGAATTTTCTCCAGTGGAATAAGAAAAGGTGAAATTCAAATATACCAGGTCTTAGCATGGTAAGCACTTATCCTCTATTGATATCTCAGAGTGATTTTTGTTAATCAGAGGTTGTTTGAAAGGCACAGCTCCATAAATAACACCTTTCTCCAGGATACGTGTGATAGGTGTTAGGAAAGGAAATACAGTAAATGGGAGAGTGAACAAGACATGAAGTTCAGACATGGGTGAGTGTGGTCGAAAGCATCTAGAGGACCTTAATCTGACACAATAAGGAACAAAAACACACGCTAAAGGGTCCTTCATTTACATTTAAATGAAATGTTTTTCAAATAGGAAATGCACAAACAAAATGGAATATGTCTTACACTGGTGGGAAGGCATGATGAAACAGAAAAGGAGGCCAAAAATTAGAATAAGCGACAGAGCTAGGAGAGTTTTCAATTCTATCTTTATGAGACTATGAGCTTGATTTTGACTGGTGACTATTGAATTAACTCAGTTAACAGGAAAGGGATGTTTTTGCCTTTTGAATAACCTTTTCCAATGTACAGTCATTCAAATATCCAAAAGTCTTTCTAGGTGAAGTAGAAGAAAATCAATGAGACTTTGTGTGAGAAAAAGTACTTTTATATACAACACCAAAAATATAATCTATAAAGAAAAAGTTGATAAATTGGGCTTTTTAAAATTTTTAAATACCATTGTTCTTTGAAATACACCATCAAGGTAATGAAATGCTAACCATGAGTTGGGGCAAAATATTTACAATTCATATTTCTAACAAAGGACTTACACTCAAATAAGAAAATAAAATTCTTATTCAAATAAAAAAAATAACTCCTACTTTAATGGGCAAAAGATCTTAAGAGAGAAAATAAATAAGACAATAAATAAGCATATAAAAAGAGGTTAGTCATTTTTTTAATTTATAATTACGAGACTTCAATAAAAACCACAGTGAATATAACTACACAATTACAAAAACACTTAAATGAAACGAAACAAAATAAAGAAAATCAAACAAAACAACAAATAGATAAATAAATAAATGAATGAATGAATGAATGAATGAATGAATGAATAAATGAATAAAGCCTATACTTATTAATCTACTTTTTTTTTTTTAAGATTTATTTACTTATTCATACAGAACTGGGCCAGAGATGTGGAGGGTGAAGGGGACAGAGTGGGGAGCAGAGCAGACAGATCGACGAAGTACACTGCTGAGGGGAGCAGCGGGCGGGTCAGGACAGGTCTGCCTCGCCATGTGGTCACCTCCGGGGCAGGCGGGAATCGAACTCATGAGGAAGCGGCTTTAGATTCTCAGTGCTGCACTTTAACCCGCTGTGCCACCAGGGAGGGCCCCTTATTAATCTTCTTTTAAGATTTCAAAGCAAGTGCAATTCTGATTGTTGATAAGAATGGAAATTGGTAAAGACACTTGAGAAAAATCATTTTCAACTTCCTTATAAACTATAAAGATCCTACATATTTTACCCTCTCAAGTTAATGAAACTTCAGCTTACACAAAAACCTGAATGCAAATATTTATGTTGTCTTTATTCATCACTGCAACACACACACACACACACACACACAACCTAGACATCTTTTACTACTGAATGAATAAAAACAATGGTACAGTCATTAGAAAATACTATATAACAAGATAAACAAATTTCTCAGATTATTATGATCATGCAGAAGGCCTTATTCTCACTTCTTGTTAAACTCCCTGCTCTATGTATATTTCAGTATTCTAAGCACAATAGAAATATTAACTCTTGCATTTTTCACAAGTCTCTAGGGCGAAAGTATTCCTAATTTACTGATCAGGATTCTGACATGCAGAGACATTATATTCAATATTACTTGTCCAATGAAACACTGGCAGTAAATTTTGGACTCAGAATTTGAAATCAAGAAATCACAGACCTGTGAACTACTGAGCTCACTGCATGGTGAGTAGCCCATGCCATTTCTGCCACTCACGAGAAGCTTCTATATACACTATATCTTTTAGGATTGAAAGATTTGAAAATGCCCCTCTTTTCCCTACTTACAATGATCACTGTCAACTTGATTGAACTAAGGGATGCCCAGAATACTGCTGAAACATTATTTCTGGGTAGGCCTGTGAAGATATTCTGGGAGATATTAACATTTTAATCAATAGGGTAGTAGACAATAATGGGGGACCAAATCTAGCCAAAGGGCAAATGAACGATAAATTATTTTCTTGTTGAAGAGGAGGGAGCTCCATTTTCTCTTGCCTTTGAACATCAGAGTGATACTTGGCTCTTTGGACCTATTGTTTCTCAGTTTTCTGGCTCATAGCAGGAATGATATAATTCTTCCTCCTGGTTTTAGACTTTTGGATTCAGCCTAAATTAACATCACCAGCTTGTGTGGTTATCTAGTTTGCAAATGGCAGATTGTGAGAATTCTCAATCTCTATACTGACAGTTAATTTCTATAACCAGTTATCTATCTTTCTATCATCTATCACTCACCTACATGTCAATACACAATATATATATATATATATATATGTGTGTGTGTGTGTGTGTGTGTGTGTGTGTGTGTGTGCATGTGTATTATATATAATCTATTATATATATCTATCCATCTATCATAGGCAATGGCGTTTCTCTGGAAAGCCCTGACAAATACACTCCCCTTTCCTACCTGGAAAAATTCTCAGTCATCAAGTTATAACTTAAATCCATTTTCCTCTATTCAGCCTTTTCCAATCTTTACTATACTCACAGGATAGAGTTAAGAGTTCTCTTTCTTCCCAACATTCTATATTAATAGTACCTGCTAGTATTTCAGACTTCTACTTTGGCATTATCCGGTTACCTTATTTAACTTTATATCACTCCCACCTAGCATAGTATAGAAAACAAATGCTAGTCAAATCCACTGCCTGCTTTAATGTCCCTTATTTCATAATATAAAGACATATTGTCACCGTTAGTTTGCTTTCACATTATTTATAAACTTATAAATATTTGGCATCTGTCACAAATTTCTGGTAAATTTTCAAGATCATGAACACTTATTACTATAGGATAATATGTCGAAGAAATGTTTTCATTACTTCAAAGTCAAATCAGCAGGCCATTCCTCCATCATCACACCCCCACCCCACTTGAAGTTACAGATTGTGTACATTAAATTGATTCTGTTCTAGTGGCTACTAACTTTATGTAAATTAATGGCTGATTTAAACTTTCTCAAGGGAATATATATATTTTTATAATTTAAAAATTGACAGTTGGGATTAAACAAATTGTTAAGAAAAAATTGTTGCCTTTTCTGTCTATATTACATCACCCAACCTATTGGGATCAGGCAGTTGGGTAAGACCTTCATTATCATTTAGCTATTATTGTCTGTGTGGATGTAATGAATCTTTCATACTACCCAGAGAAGAGGAAAGAACAACCAGATTTGGGTACAAATCCTCACAAATACCCATCATAACTATTATTATATCTCTTCTTAATTATTAGAATTTTCATAGCAATTATAGAAAGTTTCAAAATTAGGAAGAGGCACTGAAGAGGAGTTAAAACTTAAAATGTGAGAAAAGATGATATTCCAAATTATGGGGACAGTAACCTAAAGAAAGGTGTGGAGAGAGAAAGTTCCTGTAAACACTTGAAAAGATGATTTGTCTATTTGTCTTGCATGGAGAACACAGCATAGCAGTCAAGAAAGGAAGGGATGATAGAGTTATATTATGAAATGATTTGGAGGAGGACAAGAATATATTTGATTCTTTGTTTAGATTTATTTTTATTTATTTATGCATACAAGAACTGGGATGTAGTCCAGAGGTTCAGGGGGTGAGAGGATTCACCAGAGGCAGAATGGGGAACAGACCAGGCAGATCTACTGAAATCCACTGCTGAGGGGAGCAGCAGGTAAGACAGGAGAAGTCTGCTGCACCATTTGTGTCAGCTCCCTGGCTGGGGATCGAACTTGTACTGCAGTGGCTGCCTATAGCTTCAGAATGCTGTCTTAACCCCATGTACCACCAGGGAGGCCCATATATTTGATTTGTTTAGTCAGAAAAGAATATGACAATTCTTAGCTTGTGCTGTTATAACAAAATTCTACAGGACAGCAGACATTTATATTTCTCAGTTTGGGAACCTGTGAAGTCCAATATCACAGTGTCGACACATTTGATGTATGGGGAGTACCCTCTTCCTACCTTGCAAATGATTATCTTTTTGCTGCATAACATAATAGAGAGAGATCATCTCTCTCACTGAGCATCCTTTAAGAAGCCCATCATGAAGGCTTCATGTCCATGCCCTGGTCACCGCCCAATAGTCCCCTCCAGTTACTGTCACATCAGAGCAGAGCTTCAATAGGATTTGAGAAATTCACAAATATTCAGTCCATAGAAAAAAAGGATTTTGTTAAGCCAAGCTTTAAAAAAATAATATGACAGAAATTACTAAGGTCAATTTAACTGGGAGAAACAATAGAAGTAAAAATATCAGAATTTTAAATAAGAAATTAAGACCATGCTTTATCATGATGGACCTCAATCAGTAGCACATGAATGATGACTAATGAGAAAGCAAGTTTAGTATTCTTGTTGATAATAGTTAAAATAAACAAGTATCATTTAGTCTTTGTTACTGTCAGTCATTAAGCTGAACACTTTATATACTTTATCACATTAAGATTTCACACCTTACAATGCAGCGATAGCAATGACATAGTGATTATGATAATAGCTAAAGCCACATAATGCTTAATATGTGTCATATCATTCTGACAACTTTAAATAAATCCTGAAAACTAGATGACAGAGGAAGCATTAGCATTCCCATTTTACAGTTTAGACAACTGAGGATAGCAAGATTAAATAGGTTATTATTTGTTTCATAGATGAAGAAACACAGCTCAAAATGATGAAATGATTTCGGTTAGCAATGGATGAGTGATTTGAATCCCAGTCTAATTTGAAAATATTTTTCCATAAAGAAAAATACATATTATATAAAGCAAAAGGGTTATTCATCATTAGTATATTTGCATATGTGTATTAATATATTATGCATAGGTGTAGCTCTGTGAATGATAGCATCCGTTACTTTGGTGTCACAATCTCAAGTTTGAAATTTGAAATTGATCCTCTTTTGGCAAGGAAAGATTGAAAAAGAGACAGACCACTTCAGACTAGTTGGTGTGAGTTTTAATAAGCAAGGGTTACTTACACAAGCACTCACCTCCCAGAATTCTAACAGTTTACATAGAAACCATAGTGGTGGTCAGTCACTACACAGCCCAGATGGTCTCAAGAACACATTATTCTCAAGGTTGCATCCTCAAAGCGATTCTGAGTGTGGGGAGAGGGTGAGAACATGCACTCCAAGGGCAAGGGGTAAGGATTCTCCAGTTGCCTTGGTCCTGTCCTTAGCTCAAGGTGAGGTCACATCATTTCTGAGATCTCCTCCAACCACTACTTAAAATAAAACTTCTCACTTCTGGCGTGGCAGGCCTCTCTTGCTTGGCCCCTGTTGCTCCCCTCAGCAGTGTATTTCAGCCAATTTGCCTATTATGTTCCCTGCTCTACATCTGGTGAAGCCTCTTGCCAGCTGCACCTCTGGCCTTAACCCCAGATCCTGTATGCATAAATAAATAAATCTTAAAAAAAAAGTCTCACTTCTGCTACAAAGGCTCAAAGATATATGAAGTTTAACCTGAATAACTATTATATTTTATTTCCTGTAAGTAGCCTAGTATAAGCCACTCATGGTTAGAAGGGTCTCACACTGCCATAGGCCTAATGGAAGTTTCCCTTGCTGCTCTATTAGCACAAACTTGGATATCTCCAGGCCCATGGCTTGACTGGTTGCATCCAAAACTCTTGCATATCTACTAGCAGGCAAGTGGAAAGATTAGGCCATGTGTTCTTTCTATAGATGCTTCAAAAATTACACCTATATTTCCACTTTATGAAAAAGTCATAGAAGCATTTGAGGAATATTAAAGACTTAGCTACATTTTCTGTAATTAATATAATGTTTAGCTTATCTTTCTTCTGTTTCTAATTTAATTATTAGCTCTGTAATAATCTAATTTTGGTCTTGATTTGCTTCCTTACTTATGCAAGTCCATCTCTGCTTTAGTTTTCTAGGTCTACTGTAACAAATTACTATAAATCCAGTGGCTTAAAATAGCAAAAAAAGTATTTTCTCACAGTTCCAGAGACCAGCAGTAGCTTCTGTTGGCTCCTGGAAGTTTTTGGCACCACTAATTTCTAGATGGGTATCTCCAACCTCTGCCTTCATCTTTTCAAGACCTTCTCCGGTTTTTCTATATCTGCGATTACATCTGCTTCCCCCCTTTGTGTTTGCGTTCTGTGTTTTTTCTTTCTGTCATTTACTAGGGCACTCATTATGGGACTTTGAGTACACCCTTATCCACAGTGAAACGTGGCTTCTCTTCATCATATCTTTATTCTACAATTTCACCCATGATGACCAAGAACTAGAGGAGGGAAAAGTAACCAGAATCATATGGATACTCTACTTAGAAATTCAATACATCTAAAAGTAATCAAAAAGCTTTCCTGGCCCTCCCTGGTAGTGCAGCGGGTTAAAGCACTATACTGAGAATCTAAAGCCGTTTCTGCATGAGTTCGATTCCCGCCTGCCCCGGAGGTGACCACATGGCGTGGCAGACCTGTCCTGACCCGCCCGCTGCTCCCTTCAGCAGTGTACTTCATCGATCTGCCTGTTCTGTTCCTGCTCTGTCTCTGGTGAAGCCTCTCACCGCCCCTGAGCCTCTGGCCTGTACCCTGGTTCTGTATGCACAAATAAATAAATCTTAAAAAAAAAAAAAAAGCTTTCCTAAAAGTTTACCTTCTTTGGTGTTCATGTTTTCCCAGAAAACATTCATGGGTACCATTTTCTGAGACCAAATAGTGGTATAAAAGAAACTGATGAGTTGAAAATTCTCAGTTCAGTTCATGTTTACAATGAACTTAACCCAGATATTAATTGAACATTTTTCTGCCAAATATAAAATTACAAAATAATATTTCTGGCAGCCTTAAAATATAATTTCTTCTCAAAGCTGTGTCTGGCCCATACCAGATATTTAACAGTTTGTTGCTATATTAGAATCAAAAGCACTTATGATTTAACATAAACAATTTCAAGGAAACTGAAGGAATTATGACTATATTGCTATATGGATTATAAATTAAAGTGTTAATATTAAAATATATGTGAGAGAATAAATGCATTTTTAAAACTATACATATGTAAATAACAATTTTTATATAACAATTTTATAAGAGAAAATGATGCAGCCAACTCTTTAATACCATAAAACATAATAGCATAAATAAAACAAACATACCAGAAATAAAAAAAGAAAGAGTGCAAATCTCACTTTCAAATGAAACTAAATAGTGCTGAAATCAAGCACTAGGGAACAGTTATCAACAAGTTTCTGAGGAAGGGAATTTGAGGGTCAAATGAGTCAGTGTGGGGCAAAGCAAGAGAGAATGGAAGATAGTAGTGGCTGAAATCACAACGCAAACTTTGCTTTATTCAGACCACTGTCCTCACATTATCAAAGGATTTGGATTATTTTTAATTTCTTACAAGATCTCCTAAAATTATAACTATCTGTCTATAGATTCTTGCTGAATATATACATTTTTCTTGCACTCTAATAACAAACAACAAACCTGCAACTCATGGCTAAATTACCATTGTCTCAAATTTTCTCACTGCCTGCAGAGCAGTGGGAAAGAACTTGGGAGTTTAGGATTTGATAGAGTGGGTCAAGTCCAGGTACACAGGTGTTTTTGTTTAAGTCAGCTCCTCTCACTTTCTGACTATTTCCTCAGAAGTAAACTGATAACATTATCTGCCTTTTGGAGCTGTTGTAAGGATAACATTTGGTAGATAAAATTAAGTGCTTTTTATAGAGCCAGACACATGCTAAGCATGCTATAAAAATATGCTATTTAAATTATCCACCCTCGTACATTAGAAAATAGATGCTTGGTAGCTTTTGATTATGGTGAAATTTCCACCACATTGTCTTAATGAGAAAACATTGGCAGTCAAAGGATATTTATAAATGGTTTAAAAATAGTTCAAAAATTATGAAAGCTAAAGGTGTTAAACACCCAGTCACACTTGGCTTCCGCAATAAACACCCCGACAAACTAGACATTACCCAGAGGTCCTGAAAGAGTAGTTAATTTGCAAATAAAGTTTAATGACAATTACATCAGTTACTGAATCACTTTTCCTTTCAGGTTATAAGTTATCCTTTAATTATTCTACTTTTGATATTTGCATATGTTCATTATCCAAAGACTACAAGTTTGATTTAAGTAAAATTTTAAAAGCAAGGTTATAGATAGGAAAAATGTCCTGAAACATTATTTATGGAAGATTCTGGATTTGGCATAATCTGTTAGTTAATAGCAAACAAAAGAATATATGAGATCAATGTGTTTCCTACATTGGCAATGTGTTGCTAGAAAAGTGAAAATGAGAACCAGTGGCATTAGTACAAGATGTTGAGGAAGAAAACTTTAGCAAAGTTAGATTAAAAGAAGAAATGAAACCATTGGAAAGCACTTCATACTGTGAATGAATCTGACTGAACACTATATCCCTCAGGGCATCTGTATCTATTGTAATTTCTGACCAGAACCATCTTTAATCAACCTCTGAATATACCAGTGCACCTGCTACTTTTGTTACTCCCCATGTATCTGTTCAGACTTCCAAGTTCTGTGACTCATCAATATTGCCATTTAGAAGTGTGACAGCTTACAAACCCACCTTCATGAAATTGAGGACTCAATGAGCTATTCTCCCAGGATTTGATTATTTCTTAAAGAACAAAGTGAAGACAGGTGAAAGAAGAACATTAATATATAAGAATCATGCCCATGGTGAATCTCAGTTTACAGATCACAAACCAAAACCAAAAAAAAAAAAAGGGGGGGGAATGGGGGAATGAAAAGGTACATGATAATATTCACTACATGACATTATTTAGTTACTTTTAAAAATAAATATAAATATGTAGCAGAAATGCTACAACTTAGATTTTGTTCAACAATGTGATTTTTTTTTTTTCAAAGCAAGTTAACTATAACTGAGCAATTCATTAAGGATTGTCATTTTTCTTACTGGTAATAATGGGAGCCCCACCAAGAAATAGTCCTGGAAAGAGGAAAGAAAGAGACTAGTTCTAAAACAACTAACAAGTTAAATAGCACAGTTCTTAGCTTGAGTAATCTGTGCTTTGGTTAGCATCAAGATAAATGGAGAATAAATAAGAGCCGTTGAATCTTGTTATAAGAAAAAAAAAAAAAAAACTTGCTTTGGGCCTCCCTGATGGCCTAGGTGTTAAAAGTCAGCAAGATCACCTTTGATCACCTTTAAGATCTAAATTAGATCCCACCAGGGAGCTGACCCACACGGAGCAGCAGACCTCTCCTGTGTTGCCTAGTGCTCCCCTCAGCACTGTACTTCAGTACATCTGCCTGTTCTGCTCCCCACTCTGTCTCTGGTGAAACCCCTCACCCTCCACACCTCTGGCCTACATCCCAGCACTTCTAAGCAAGATAGATAGATGATAGATAAATAGATAGATAGACACATACATACATGCATACATAGAATCTTAAAAAAAAAAAACCTTGTCTCTTGTGAAAAAGTGTAATATATTCAATCAATAAGTATACTCTCAGATATTACAATTTTTAGCCTAACAATAAACTTTTTTAATGACATTCCTGAAGGCAGTGTTGTTTTGCTGTAATCTTCTGAATCTCTCCAGTTCCATTTCCTTTTTTAACCATTGAAATCTATATTTATGTCATATGATTTTTAAAACGTAGCAGATTCTGCTTTAATATTAATTTCTCTGTATAGTTTTAAAATTTATAACCACAAGGAACAAATTAAAATCAACTTGATGGTAAATTATGGGGTTATCATATTTTACTGTATTTAAGGGCAATGACTATAAAAAATTTTAGTTTAGGTTTCATGGAAAAATGGCAATCCATTTTTTTTTCCTTTTTTCCATCTACCCCTTCTGTTTTCTATTTTCATTGTTATTTGACAAACATTTACTGAAATGTATTGTAGTTTGGTTGGTCTAGGTCTTGATAATGCAAGACTGAATAAGTTAATGATTCTTGGTCATTAAAAAATGCCCTAAAAAAACAAAAAACAAAACAAAACAAAAAAAACAGATAATGTAACATTAGGTGAAGAGTGAGGTTTTATGGACATGGAAATTGGGAAGGACTTTTGAGAAGAGCTGATGTCATGATAAGTTTTAAAACATGCCTTTGAAAGGTAGTCATGACTAATTCAGATGTTCATTTAATCTCACCTTGAATTTGTAAGAAGCACTGAGATAGGAATATATTGATTTAGTACCTGAGGGATCAAGCAAATCAAGACTGGCTGTTGTTGAGCTCTGACTAGTAGAATAAGAGAAAGTCGGGTTGAATAATGAATTAGAGCTGGCATGTTGTATCTAGCTGGCAACTGCAAAATAATAATTATAGATTATGCAAAAAATGTTACTTTTCAAATATCACATTTCCTCTCTTCAAGATTTACTTCTTACCCTTGAATTTATTCTTTACATTTAGCCAGTTCAGTGATTCCATTTAATTTTAGAAATATTTATTAAGAAGCTATTTAGGGTAGAGGATGGTCAAGTTTCTTTGAGCAAAAATGAGTGAGTGGCTCAACATCCTTGGTTTCTAGAACTTATATTTAGTCTCATAAGAAAAGGGCAAGACAAGTCAGTAAGTCTTGAATATAGCAGAATAGGAGAAAAAAAGTTAGAATTCAGAGGCATGAAGCAGTCAGCAGCAATGTTTACATGTAGTTTGCTCTTAGAACATTTAATTTTTACATTAATTCCAACAAGTTTCTTCTTTCTAATCATTGCCATTTTGACTCCCCCAAGTTTTTTTTTGGGTTGGTTTTGGGTGCTGAAAAATCCTACATAACCTTCTAAAACTGACTTCCCGTACAGATAAGAGTGAAAAAAGTTAAGTCTAAAAATGCATATGTTCTGCTCTCACCAAGCCAAGACAGGAGGGTTATCAGGGACATTGAATTTTTTCTCCCAGATGACTGAGAGAGTATATCCAGCTGCACTCAAATTGCATTGAAAAGATATACTTTGCAAATTGTCATCTAAATGAAAGTTTCAATTACCAAAAGCAGTCTGACCGGTTATCTTAGACTAAAGTGGCTTACAATTTGCATATAAACTTCAATTCTTTTTCTAATTACACTGAATAAAATGCATTCATTTTCTCTATGATTATAGGCCAGCCCTGCCAAACACCCGTGACTGCTACAAGTCCTAATTTGATATTTATTTACTTCAAAGAAATCTTATTATCTAAATTATCTGAGGTATAAAAGACCTTAATCAATGATAGTCAATTCGATACGGTCAACTTCCATGTTCTTGAGTGGGAGTTTCTGATTTGTCATTTCCTTTTAAGCATTACTTGGCTATAAAGGTTACATGATTCTTCTACTAAGGATACTGAACATTGCATTATTTTATAATTGGAATTAGAAAGCAACATAGAGCCAATATTAACAGCTATGATCTGATTTCTGGGTAATTTTTTTTTAAATCCTTATTTATACCTTGTCTTCAAAGTAAGATTTTTTTTTCTTTTCATTTTGGAGAAAAGAATCAACTTTCCATTTCTCTGAAATTTTAGGATCAACCAAGAATTTTCTGAAGAGACAAGATGCTATATGTCATTCCATAAGCAGAAAGAGGATACTGATCAGATAATTGGATGAGTGGGTTGAGATGGATGAGTGTTTTGAAATAGAATTTGAATTTTTAAATTTTCAAAAATGGTAGAGGTGAGTGGTAAAGTTAATGAGAGAAGTCATCTGCACAAAATTTTGCAATGTATCAGTAAGTTCCTAAGGGTTATTACATAAATAACTCATCTTTTTCCAAGCAATATATTGTTCATTGCAAATTAGTGGCCTTTGAAGCTTTGACTGGAGTTTCAGATGCATTTATCAGATTTTCTCAAAGAATAATCCCAGGTACCCCAACTACCTGCCTGAAATTCTTTCAGGGATTTCATGTAGCAAACTATTTTCATACTCTTGCTAAACATTGCATGCCCTTTTCACTTTCATTCTGGTAAAAGTGTACAATGAAGTATTCTAGAAGCTACATGTTACATGTGCCACTACAACAGAGTGCAGAGGCCAGAGTGAGAATCCAGCTGCTATCTATTAAACCAAGAATGGGAAAATAATGCCAATCCCCTCATAATTAGTTTTCATTGAGATACAGTATTGACTTTACCATACAATGGTTTATAATTTCTTTTAAAATGGCTAAGTAAATATTTAAAATGTACTTTATTACTTTAATATGACATTGATTGATTTCCACAATCCAATTTTAGAAACTTCTGAGACCCTCCTTGGTGGTTCAACAGTTAAAGTGCAGCAGTGCAAATGAGCAGTAGCCACGTCAAAGCCAGTTTGATCCCCATCCCCAGAAGTGACCCACATGGCACAGCAGATCTCTCCTGATCCGCCCACTGCTTCCCTCCCCTCAGCAATGTACTTCATCAATCAGCCTGCTTCCCACTCTGTTTCTGGTGAATCCTCTCACTGGCCCTGCACTTCTGGCTTATATCCCAGTTATGTATGAATAAATAAATAACTTTACAAAACATATAAATAAAAATTAAAAATCTCTCAGTGGATAATGCATTCTCAAGTGCAAAGTCCATCCTGTGACAAATGCTTAAGAACACCCTCTTCATGTGACTGGACAGACTACACATTCCTCTGAACCCTGGCTTTTGCATCAGTCACATATTATTTGATCACAATCTTAGCCAAATCCCTCTCTTTGCCCTGTTTTATGTAACTCCTAGAAGTAGCAATGAAGATATAGCTTTGAGAAAGAACAGTGTGTTAGAAGTCTCCATGCAAAATTGTAATCATAATAAAATTGATATGCTCAGTTGCTATGGTAACTCAAATGATTAATGTGACAAATTCTACTTGGGGGAGTCAGACAAGTGTCTAGCTGACAGTGTTTACCCAATATTTAAACTTCTGCCCTCACCCCACTCTCTAGCATCCCTCCTTCCCACTTCCCACCCACAGAGTATTGAGTCCCCTTATTTCAGTATAACTCCAGCAAGAGCCCTGGGGGAGTATTTCTAGTTTTTCTTCCTGAAAAAAATTCAAATGTTCAATGATCCAAAGGCACAGAAAGGCATATTGGTGGAGTGTGGTGGGGTAGGAGGGTGGAGACTTAGCAATCCTACTGTGCATGAAACATAGTTTTAGTAGTAACTAACACAATCTAAATGGTCTCATATTTAATTCATATTGGGGAGGAAATGGAGAGGGAAAGAGATGAAGAGGGAAAGAGGATTTGCCATGGTTGTCAGGCAGATGGGCTTTGGAGTCTACCTATGGCATTGGCCAGATCAATGAGATGCTTTATTTATGCTATCACTTGTCAAGGACGATCTTGTATTGTCTGCCTTTGAACAGAGGTACCAAGAACGCAATGTGACACTCAATTACCAACACATATCAATCAGGAGAAAGTCAGTGGCTTGTAGTTTGTCAACAGCCCACTCTCTGTATAGGTGGGAGATAAAGACTTTCATTACCGGCCCTTCCTGGAAAGCCCTGTTTCCAGGCATTGCCCAGATCAATCCTGTAGACCTGAACTAATGTTCCTGTATGAAAACCTAAAGGTGAACCATGGGACTACATTTATCTCTTCTGCTGGTGAAGTTGCTCAGACCACAATTCAGTCCTGACAGGTTCATGAAACAACTCCTTTTTGCTTTTCTCATCTTTCTTTAACTCAGATTTCTCACCCTTTTAACTGAGTGTAATAATGACATTGATTAGAAGGCAATGCTTTTTCACAGGCATATTTGAGCTCTTAGCCTGCTGTTCTTATTCCATTTTCTCTAACCAAGACTCAAATTTTATTGAGTTAAGTTACACAATCTGGATAAATGAGATGCTTTCTTTTTAAACTTTTTTCCTCTCTTTTTTTGGCATCTCTTTAAACTTGTTGCTCCTATAAATTGGAGAGACCCAGTCTCTCCTGTTTTGAAATAATTCAAAAGATAATTGCTTTAGTGAATAAGTATAATTTGTTGTGACATGTTTTGCAAAATACAGGTAAGATAATAAGGACCTTTAATTCCTATGGTAAAGACTATTACATTTAGGGGAAATAAAACACACCCCTATCTCTATACCAACAAAATCTCACATGCTGAGAATTCCAGCTCTAATTAGACTATGCCCTTGACTTCCCGAAGGGGGCACACTGGGAACTGGGCCAGAGTTAAGCTGCCATGGTTGGCTTAAAACTGAACACATCAGGCCCTCCCTGGTGGCGCAGTGGGTTAAAGCACAGCACTGAGAAGCTGAAGCCACTTCTGCATGAGTTCGATTCCCGCCTGCCCCGGAGGTGACCACATGGCGCGGCAGACCTCTCCTGGCCCGCCCGCTGCTCCCCTCAGCAGTGTACTTTGTTGATCTGCCTGTTCTGCTCCCCACTCTGTCTCTGGTGAATCCCCTCACCCTCCACATCTCTGACCTGTACCCCAGTTCTGTATGAGTAAATAAATAAATCTTTAAAAAAAAAAAAAAAACTGAACACATCAATGTGCTCACACTTTTGCTTTTTTGACTTCCACTTGCACCCTGGTGTCTCAGCTCATCTGGTGTTGATGGTAGAATGTATCAAACAATTATTTCCTCTCTTTCTTTGTTTCCATATACTTGTTCTGGAGTTTATAAGCATATGTGTGAATACTCATATTCTGGGTCATCCCCTTTCCTCCACGGGTCATCTTGTAACAGAATCTTTCTGTTCTTACTACTTTATCCTTTCTGAAATAACTTTCATCAGTGTCCAGTAAATACTGAATATAATGCCTTCCTTCCAAAGACTACCACATGAGAAAGGGGAGAAATGAGTAACTTCACAGTGGAGAAAATCTAACGAGTATTATCTTTCTCATGTGACCAAAATTAACTGGAATGAGAAGTTATGCTGATTGTGGGCATCTGCTGAAAAACCCATAATCCCAATCTAATTGTGAGAAATACATCAGGTAAATCCCAACTGAGGAACATCTGACTAAATGCCTGACCACTACTTCTTAAAATTATCAAAATTATCAAAACTAGGGCCTTCCCTGGTGGTGCAGCAGGTTAAAACTCTGCACTGAGGAGCTTAAGCCACTTCCGCATGAGTTAGATCCCCGCCTGCCCCGGAGGAAATCCACACAGCTTGGCAGACCTCTCCTGGCCCGCCCGCTGCTCCCATCGGCAGTGTACTTGGTTGATCTGCCTGGTCTGCTCCCCGCTCTGTCTCTGGTGAATCCTTTCACCCTCCGCATCTCTGGCTTGTACCCCAGTCCTGTATGAGTAAATAATAATAAAAAAATTATCAAAACTAAACCAAATATAAAAATCTGTCACACAAAAGCTTAAGGAAACATGATGGATATTTGTAATATGCTTCCCTGGATGGGATATTGGAACCCCAAAAAATAAAAAAAAAAAAAGAATATTAAGTAAAAGCTGAAGAAACAGATGAAGCATCCGTGTCTGTTCATTAATTATGAAAAATGTACTATATTAATATCTGATCTAAACTATAGAGGAAATCAGGTGCGGTGTGTGATAAAATTTTGTTCTCTTTACAACTTTTCTATAAATACAATTTTATATCAAAATTAATAGGTAGAAAAATAAATGAAAACAACAGCCTGAACATAGGGGAATCTTGGTGTATTTTATATTATTTTATTTTTATGATGCCTGTTCTCATGTAACATGGCTTCCAGTTTAGACTTGCAAAGTGTGTGCACACAGCAGGGTAAGTAAATGTGTTTGTGAGATTGTAACTCACACACATACCAGTGACCAGGAATCCAGGTTATTATATTGAGAAATGTCCAAAAGATGATTAGCAATTCATCACTGGCCACTATTTCATAAGCATTTTTGGGAGAGAATGCTTGATTGTCATCTAAATGAATCAGTCTTAAATACTAAATTTAAAGTAGAATGATAAAATATTATGTTAATATAGTGTAAATTGTGGTTCAGTGCTGTGTCTACAATAAAGAAGGTAGAACTGATTTTAGAGGAATGATTCTAAATGACTGGCATTTGCTGGGCTCTAGTCAGTGAGCCACACCACAGACTACCTGGCCCTCCTTATTAAGTGCCAGGATTATATCCAGTTAGCTTTAAAAATAGAGTTCTCCCAGGCTTTCCTAGAGCAACTGGTGGTAATAAGACACTGATACCACATGATGCTATTGCGATTCCATTTTCTGAGGATCTTTATTAAAACTGTACCCTCTAGAACTTGACAAGACTCATGTTGGTTATCCCAATTCACAGGATGCTCACAAATCCCCACATATTTTTGTTTTTCATGTATGTACTACTGTGGTTTAATCCAGAATGATGGGAGTTAAGTCCCTAGACTTTCACTTTGGAAAATTTTCTTGTCAACCAGTAAAGATTGTTTCTCAGAAGTCCAGAAATGTGATGACTTCAGTCTAGTGATTCTCAGCACCTCTGGTTTTATTTCAACATTTTATTTTCTCTATGGAGATTTGATAATGTTTCTTAGATAGCAAAGCACAACAGAAGCATGTTTTATTTCCCATTTTACATAACTGGATCTGTGTACTGTTGACAGCTTTCTCACAGATGCTGACAACAGAGTATTTCCAGAGTAATGGAAGATACATCATTCCCCATCAATCTTGCTCCAGAGTGATGCTTGGAATTTCTCATAAGGCTGGTTATTTACGTAAAGATGTATTCTAGGTGTAGAACTAGGTACATGACCCAGAAGTTAGCCATCCTGAGGTGGTGACCTGTGGGTGGGCAGTTGTCTTAATTTATTTGAATTCTTCAATCTATTAATGTTTATACAGCTATGCACTATATTTTCTCTAGTAGGTCTCAAATTTATGATTCACAGTGTTTACAGTGATTACTGGCAAGTCTAACCATACCTGTTTTTGTGCAATCAAATTATAGACCATGAATGATAAAACACAAGCAAGACCATGTGTCAGATTTCTCTCAGAGGTTTTGAAACTATGGAAATTTTTATACAAGTACTCAATACTCAGCATTATAGATAGCTATTGTTTTCTAAAGATTAAGTTTATGATAGCTTCTGTACAAACAAATGGTGATTTTTTTTATAAAGATTTATTTATTTATGCTTACAGAACTGGGATACAGGCCAGAGGTGTGGTACATAAGAGGATTCACCAGAGACAGAGTGGGGAGCAGAACAGGCAGATCTACTGAAACATTCTGCTGAGGGGAGCAGCGGGCGGGTCAGGGGAGGTCTGCCACGCCGCCATGTGGGTCACTCCCTAGCTGGGGATCAGACTTGCTGCAGTGACTTCTGAGAGCTTCATAGCTTTAACCCATTGTGCCACCAAGGAGAGCCCAAAGTGGTGAATAATTTTATGATGAAAAAATATCATGAGAAAAAGTGTCTATTTCCATTCATTCCCCCAGAATCCCATCTAGAAATAGAATGCATGATACATTCAGAATATTTCGTTTGACCCATGATGCTAATTTTGTTCACTTATATGCTGTAACAAATTATCAATAGCATTGTCCTTACAAAAGCATAAAGCCTAATATATCCCCATCCATTTTTTACCTTTCCCACTTTACTTCTCAATTATTCACTCTACACATATCTTATGTGCATTGGGATTACAAAAGTGGCTGTGATGTCACTGCCATCAAGAAGTACGTGTTTTTAAGGAGAATACATTTGAATACATTGTGGAAATGCATAATTATTAATTTCTGAGGTGGACTATGGCATCGAATCTGTGATGAAAAGATGAGGAGTTAGCCAGGCTGTGAGAAGTGTGAACAGAAGAAGGCATTTCAGGGAGAGATGATAATACTCACTTGTTGCCTTTGTGAAAAATATAACTCTATATATGCTTAAGGAATAAATTTTTGAACTAATAGTAAGAATACAACAATAGAGAGTTCCTGCCTTTTTATAAAAATCTGGGGCTGCAAGAAAGCCTAGGTAATGATGTCTCATGACAAGTGACTGTGGGGGTACAACAAATGGACATGAAAAACTGTCCTCTGAAAACTCAAGGTTACCTTAACAAAGAATCATGACTGTTCTCAACAATGTAACACTTTTATTGGCTCCAGGAGAAAAGTTTTGCTTAAAAACATTTCTTCTGAAATTTCAACATTAGAGATTTATTCATGTGTCTTAAGAAACTCAATTTTTTAAATGTCAGTACTTCTTGAAGTTAAGCAGGGCTGTAACTCATCCATGGTTTGGTGAGGAGTCTTTAATGCAGATGCTTTTTTTCTCTTTATGGCTTAATCATGCTAATTATGCCTGGAAAATGGGAACTTCCATGAGAGGATAAATGGAAAGGTCACTTTTCATCTTTGAATTATCACAGAAGGGATCTGTGCAAGCAGCAAGCAACTCCAAGAGGTTGTAGAAAGACACCCAGTGCAGAGAGGAAGCTGCATGACTTGCAGCTCTGCCAGCCTCTGCACTATCAGCAAGCCTTTTAGTTTGTTTTTCCATGTTACTATGCTGTTAATATTTAAGGTAAACAGGGCCTCCCTGGTGGTGTGACGGTTAATATCTCATCACTATTCTACCAACTTATCCACAGCCACTGTGGCATGAAATTGATCCCTGGCCAGGCCAGGGAGCTGACCCACATGGCACAGCAGACCTCTCCTGTCTCACCCACTGCTCTCCTCAGCAATGTATTTCAGTAGGTTTGTTTGTTCTGCTCCCTCTTCTGTCTCTGGTGAATCCTCTCACCCCTTACACCTCTGGCCTAGATCCTAGTTTTTGTGTGCATAAATAAAAATAAATCTTAAAAATAATATTTAGGGTAAACAACTTTGGCAAATTGATATCATGTTTAATGTAGATTTTTTTTTTATAAAAGTGATCTACCTATTATAACAAGGACAACCGGCCACTGCTAATCAAAATACCTGTGGTTTATTGTCAACATAGTGTAGAAGGAAACAAACAAAACTTTCTTCATTCTCAATCACAAGGAGTTCCCACCCCCCCACGCCATCCCACCACCATTACTGGGGATTTATGCAGCTAGAAAACTAACAGAGTAAAAACATTATAAGTAAATACCTCTAGCGAAAAAAAAAGTGTTTTGATATTTAGACAAACCTGAGTTGGAATCTCAGTTCTTATAAGTAACATTGGTGAGTTGCTCTGAACCTCATTTTTTCTTATTATTTAAAAGTTTATAACATGTATTTTATAGCATTGCTCTGAGGAATAAATAAAGTGGACTAGAGTTTTACCAAACTACATATTAGGTAATCACAACTAACACAATAAAATAATAGTGAGGCAATTCAGACTATTGCTCAAGACTGGATCAACTATAAGCTGGGAATCAAAAGGGTAACAGATCTGCAGAAAATATGTACAAAACTCATGAACTTTGGAGAGAGCTTCATGCATATTAAGACTTTCCATTTGTCCACTTAATTCTCACAATAGCCCACTTAAATTGGCATGTCATCACCAATCACCTCTTACAAATGAGTAAAGTAAGTAATAAATCAGTTCATTTTATTAAGATTAAAAAAGGAAGCAGGAAGATTGGCAAGACCCAGATTTCCAGCCCACCTGTGACGAAGTAGGTGCCTCTCTTTTTCTTTATCCTTTTCCTAAAAAATCTACTCTCTTAAAATACAACAAAAAAGGTGCCCTTCCTGGTGGTGCAGTGGGTTAAAGCACAGCACTAAGAAGCTAAAGCCACTTCAGCATAAGTTCGATCCCCGACCCCAGGTGACCCACTTAATGGGTAGACCTCTCCTGACCCACCTGCTGCTCCCCTCAGCAGTGTACTTCATTGATCTCCCTGTTCTGCTCCCCACTCTGTCTCTGGTGAATCCTCTCACCACCCATGCACCTCTGGCCTGTACCCAAATCTTAAAAAAAAAATATATATATATGTATATATATATATATATAACAAAAAAAGAATACATAAACAAAAAAATCAATATTATTGAAATAATATTTGAATCAAAGCAATATAGCTCAGTGAGTAACTCTTAAAAAAGTGCTCAATGAAAACTATAATATTTTTAGTTCTAAGCTCACTCAAAAAGTGTCTTTATTTGCACTATATTAACATTAAATACTACTGGTACCATATTGTAATTAGCCATTGTGTGAAAAGTATCAAACATTAATTTGTTAATTAGTATAGATGGAATTAAGGTATATTTTTATTCAGAATATGCAAGATTCAAAACAGGGACAGCTGATGATTGTTTGGTAACTTGATATATATTACAAGCTTATTGGTATTTAATGTAGATAATCCATTTTATGAGTACAATCATCCTTGTAGCAATTAATAATTAGTAATTCAGCATATAGAACAAGAATAATGGATAGTCTTAGTTGGCAGACATGTGAGAAACTTCATATCTAAACATATACTTTCTTTGCTTTTCAAAGTAGTCATTTTATAAGCCAGATATTTATTCCCATGATGCTAACTTTCTGTTTTACTTTATTTTATCTTGTATGACACCTATTAAATCTAAGGTATATTATTACTTTAAATATTCTCAATGGTAGTAAAATTTTTATACTCAGCTATAAATAGATATGTGTATAAATGCATATGTTATATTTGATTGTAATAACCTAGGTATCTAGGTATGTAATTAGTTTTATACAGTTATAGAGATTTAAATGTCTATCTACCTCTATCTTTTTTTCATTCTACATCATGTAGGGTTTTTAAATTGCTTTGGTTCTTCTTATCAGGAAGTAAGATTGGGTGAATCACTAAACAGTACCTTAACAGTATGTGTCGAATCTGTTGTTTTCCCATACAGTTTTCCTTAGTTATACCTACACACTCCTGTATTGTTTTTTAAAATGGGAATATTTTTTACGTAATTTTCTTCTTTATTTCTCCTTCTTCCTGTCCCCTTCTCCTCCTTCCTGTTCCTTTCTCCTCCTACTCTTTCTTATCTAACTAACCCTCTTCCTTTTTCTCCCTATATAGCTCTGAAAATAATTTTGCCACATCATGTTCGGTAAAGAATTACACTAAGCTATGTTACAAATTTTAGAGGTATTCAGTCTTTTACCATAAATGATGGTAATAACTGCGATTTGTTCAATTTGTTTGTAAGTAAACTTTACCAGGTTAATCCAGTTTTTCTATATTCCTATGATGCTGACATGTTTTTGTAAGTAAATACTGCATTTTGTCAATTACTTT
Organism: Condylura cristata; assembly: GCF_000260355.1. Taxonomy (NCBI): domain Eukaryota; kingdom Metazoa; phylum Chordata; class Mammalia; order Eulipotyphla; family Talpidae; genus Condylura; species Condylura cristata. Next base: position 14,671,545 of record NW_004567114.1, read on the forward strand.
TTCTTTACCTATTGAGATGATTGTATCATTTTACTCTATTTTTATGACGTGTACAAATCTCACTAATCATTAGGGAATCTGAGAAAATCCCACTTAGTTCTAATAGTATAAGTATCTATATCAGTGAATTCAATTCAATAACATTTTATTTTATTACAGAATTTTATCAATACATCTGAGTTCATGATAGATTTCAGTCCTTTGTTATATACAAGGGGTTTCAACTCCTTTGAAGACTCCTATGAAGATTGCAAGAGTCTTTTTTCTGTTTAGGTCCCTCCCCTCTGGTATCCTATATGTCTCATTCACTTTACTTTGTACCCTAAAGCCCAGATCTGTCTTTCCTCTGTGAGCAAGACCACCATTCCACTATCCCAATTTAGAAAGTGTCAGACAGTCTCCCAGCATGAGTATGAGGTTCACTCCTTCTTTTAAGGATCACAGCTCCCTGACCCAACACTGCCATCCGATGTTTTAACAAGTTGTCATATATAATTGATCTAGGATTATAGCAGTTTGCATTTGGAGGTTAACTCGGTAACCAGTACTGAATCTTAGCAAAACCAATGATTCCTTTTTAAGTGTTTAAAAGCTGTTGATAAATCTCTTCCATTCCAAAACAAAAGATAATTTACATACATCTAGATAGATAGATAGATAAAATAGTTTATTTTTACATCATTTTGTGCATTTTTTCATCTTAGTTGTAATCCCCGTGGGCTTTTCATCACTAAATCACCCTGTGCCATCAAAGAAAGATCATTTTTAAAACATCCTTTAAAACCCTTATTTATATCTTTATTCATTTTCATTTTCATCAGATTATACATCAGGAGACGTTTATTTTAGCTTGCATGGGTTTGTGATTTCATATACACTTATAGGTGATATCTTTATAAAACTCTAGAATCTTTGTCTTTCCCCTGTGGACTTTATCTGGAAAGTTTGTGACAGGTCTACTTCTACTGCTCTAATTATTCTCCATTCACAATGAGGATAAAAATGTAGTGCATTTTGTGACTAAAAAAGAGAATTTTCATAATTTTATTGGTTACACTAAATTCTACTTAGCTACTATTACCTATAAGGTCACCTGGAAATGATCTATATTCATTATTACTGGAAATTCATATTAATTACTCTTCAAATGGTTATTTTTGGACAGTCTCTATTATTGAAGGCCCAAAACTTTCATATAAAATTTAGAATTTCTGTAAGACCTGCTTTCTTTTTTTATATGTTATACTTGGTAAGTTAAAGTGCTAGAGGTAAAAGAACAGAGAACTAGATAAGATAACACACAAAAGAACATACATAGATCATATCTAATAACTAATTTAGATTATTACTTGAGTGTTCATACTTAATTCCCCTTTTCTTTGTTCCCACTCTTGTTGTAGAAGAAAAATCCAGAACTGAATCAAAATTAATTTTCATGTGTACATAATTTTGGTGTCATAATTTTAGTTGTACATGCATGAATGTATTATTAAAGAGTTAACTTGAAATATAGTGACTACCAATGCATTACTGAAAAAAAAAGAGACATATTTAAGACAAAAAGAAATACTTATATAGGTGTATGGCATATACTACCTAACCTTTTCTATTAAAAATGTACTTCACTCAATATGCCAGTGTAAGTTATAAACATATACTTAGAAAAATAGATGCTAATCTTAAACACTTAGAACTGTGAAATTAAATATTTCACATACAGACACTGGAATAGGCACTAGAATGTCAATATTCCTGTAATTTATAGTTAAATGTATCTTATCCCAAATGGTTAAAAAAAAAATAGGAAGCATCAATTTTTCTCTTCATAGGTGTACAGTCTTATAACCTAGATGTAACTTCTTAAATGTTATGAAAATGATCTTATTTATTATTTGTGGGGTCTTTGAGGAGCCAGCAGGGTCTAATTTATATGTTAATCTAAATATTTATTACTTGGGAAATAAGATAAATGATTAATAAAGGATAGTCTAACATCAGTGTTACTCTTTTTCATTTTGTAAAGATTTATTTGCTTATACATACAGAACTAGGGTACAGGCCATACGTCCAGGGGCAGTGAGAGGATTCACCAGAGACAGAGTGGGGAGCAGAACAAGCAGATTGACGAAGTACACTGCTGAGGGGAGAAGCAGGAGAGACAGGAGAGGTCATGATGAAGCGGTCACAGCCAGCTTCTTAGTGTCGCACTTTAACCTGTTGTGCTACTAGGGAAGGCCTCATCAGTTATTCTTGATAAAAGCTCAATGTAATACATCATGAGAAGGGTCTTAATGTTACCTCAATTAAAATAATAAATACATATATTTAATTAAATTTATAAATATCTACAGTTGCTGAATGGAGTAAATCTATGCCTGTTCATTTATTTTGAATGACCACACTTCAAAACCATTAGGACAGGTAGTTACCCTTAAAGTTTATGAAGTTGTAAAAAAAAGTTATATGAAATATAAAATGATATAGAGAGCCCAGATCCAGACAGGCTGTATGCCCTGGATGACCTGGAATGGGGAAGGCTTGCTCAGGTAGCACTTAGGTCATTAAAAAGTACCAGAGAACTTGTGACCCTAGCAAGTAGATTGCTCCTTGGAGAAACAGGAAGTAGTCCAGTAAAACTTTGGTTCTCCAAATTGATACCTACAACTGTATCAATCACATAGCACTCTAGTTCAGGATAAATAACAGAAGTCAGAAAGGGCAGGGATGTTGTACTATTGAATTTCCTCTTGATAAAAGATGAATGGAGGCATATTACAATTTTAAGAGTTTATTTGAACAAAAATCTATTGGAATTGAGCAGTGGTTAGAAACTCTCCGATGCCAGAAACTGGTAAAAAAAAAAAAACTCTTATAGAGAAAAGGGATAAGCAGGGTAAGAATTGGTCGGGTAGAACTTACAAACTAGTTGATTGTTTTCGATTCATTGTCTTTACATTTGGGTTTCCTGAGTGAGGCATTTGAAGGCTTAACATCTGGTTTATTTACATAGGTGCCACTGCATTCGAGACACCTCATTTTAATGGGCTTGTTTAAGCTAACATTTCATATGGATGAGGTCATCAAGACTGGAATATATGTGCTCTCCCACAACACTGCAGGTAATAGCTTGGGACACAATCAAGGATAAATGTAGAGTGCTGTCCATGGATGAGAAGATCTTTAATTAATGTTATCCTAAGAGGAGATCAAACAGAGAAACCTGGCTCAGGTTTGAATATAACTTATTAGTTGTCTAGACATGGGCAAGTTACCCAAACTTTGAATGTATCCTTCAATTATGAAATAAAGAACATAATACTAAACTCACTGAGTTAAAATGCATAATGTAAATATATGAAATGCAATAGATCCTCTTAAATAATAACTACTTTTAGTTCTTAATATTATAAACACATTCTGTTTTTCAAATTTAATCCAAATTATCACAGACTCCAAGGGGAATTACATGCAAATTCCATAACACGTAGCAAAATATTCATATATTATTAGTAGTAAATTAAAATAGTGTTTTTTAAGTACATAGATATTTTGATGTGAAAGAATTATATCATCAATCCAATAAATCAAAATATTTATAGTATTCATATAAATTTCATAAAGCAAAATAGACTATTTTATTAATCTTATTAAATTTAATTGATGGATTTTTTTTGATGTTTTAATAGAATCACTTATGTGAGTGAGGAGCTAATTTTTTTTTAAAGCGGTTGACCAATATTTGGTTTTGATGTCCAGTCTCAACATTACCTCTGAGGAAAATATTTTCAGTATCATCCTTAACTCATAAATGGGTCTTGATCTGATATTTGATGGTGACCAAAATAATAATTTTCTCTAGTGTTTTAGACTACTGGCTATACGTGTTGATTACAGAATGCGCTAGCAGGCATATGAGAAAATGCATCCAAATATAGTTAATTATTGCAACACTTCACATTTTGTTCATCAGACTGAAGTATGGCCAATTCCCAAGCATTAAATTGACACAGAAATGACTCATAAACTGTATTGATATTGATTATTGGATATTTATTTCTTATTTCCTGAAAACCCAAGAAATTTGATAGCCCAGTTTATCCCCTTAATATACTATCAATATGCAACTATGTAGTCTCTGGTTTTCACTAGTTCATTCATTCATTTACTCAGAAGTATGTATTGACCACCTATTGAATAGCAAACCATTGATCACCAAGTATTTGCTATGGGTTACGAGTGCAGGGATGATTTATAGTATTCCCCTTGACTACAAAGAACCCATAATCTTTGTTTTTATAAGAAATTTCTCCCTTTTTGGAGAGAGAAGGGCTCATCTATTGATGTGATTTTATTTCACAAATCATACCTTATATCATTTAATATTTCCTGACACATTTCCCATTCAGATGATGTATTTACTCTAAGCAACACAAACCTGTATTTGCATCTTTGACAGCAAAGGAGAGACTGAATAATGGAATTGATGCTTGGATTGAATAATGTAGGATGTTGTGACAATGACAGTAGCAACGAATCTTAAATAATAGGCCCTACCTGATGCAATTTAAAAATATGCACACTATTGTCTTAGCTGCAAATATGTTAGATCTCATTGCTGCTTCTGCAACACAGCTGAGTGTAATCCATCTTGATGACAGTTGACAAGTGAAACTAATTTCTCTTTAAAGTGTTTCCCAATTACCCTCTCTCTCTTACTCACACTCACACACACACACACACACACACTAAGCAGTTTGAGACATTTGGGTACAAAATCCTCCTTTCTGTGTCTTTTCTCCAGTAGAAGGAGGAAATCAAAGGTAGAACAGATATTAGGTGCAGCTTCCTTCTCTGAGTTGCAAAAATTAATTTCCTATAGTAAGTAACCAGGGAACAATTGCTTATTCCTAACTTATGGAAGATGTGTGGTGCATTGCTAATGGAAAATTTTAGAAGTGGATGTGCATATCAAATTTATTTTCACTTAAAACAAATATATGTTAAAGAAAGGAAAGAAGGAAGGAAGAAATGAAAGGTGGACCAGGAAAAAGTTAAGGAAGGATTTTCTCTTTTCCACTCCAAAGTAAAACCACAAAACAAAATGGGAGGACCTTACTCTTAAATACATTCACAGAAACTATCCAAAA
>NW_004567114.1:14676881-14699603 GCF_000260355.1 Condylura cristata
TTCTCAGTGCTGTGCTTTAACCCGCTGCGCCACCAGGGAGGGCCCAAAAATTTTATATAAATAAAGCAGCTGAAGTTACTGACATGTAACGCTAGAGAGGTCAGATACATTAACATATCCACCCTTCGCTTGCATGATGACCAATGGTATCAGTTTTCCCTGATGACAGGGTGTGCTTCATCTCAAGTGTCACTGCTTGAAATTTATACACTGAGAAAATGAGTGTTCCCAGGAAATTAGCAGGATTAAATATTACTAGCAGTCTGCATATATCATTTCAATATCATTTTCATTTTGCATACTCATCCCAATTTATATCAATCTTCCCTCAACAAAGTTGTAATTAATTTTGTCACTTGCCTACAGTACTTGGATGAACTTCCCCTTCATTCACAGTGATATAGCATTAAGGATGAGATTGATGGTGTTTTAATGGAGAAAAGAGAATAATAAAAGACTTTAAAAGAAAATGACTTGTTTTGGTAATGAGACATGATATTATTTTGATGAAGATTAAGAGACTTGGAATCTATGTAAGGAGAAAAAACATGCTCAAAACATTTAATAGAATGAAAAATAATAACAGAAAATGAATGAAAGAACTTGTTCTACTATAATAATTTATACACACTCTGGTTTCCCAGAGTATAATTGAAAACAATAAAGGACAGCTATACATTACTTAAGGCAGAATATGGAGAATAATATTAAAATGGGTGAGGTTGTTCCAAAGAAGTTTAAAAACAATGAAAGTGTTTAGAATACTTGTTGAAATATGTGAGATAATTTTTAATCCCCTCACTCTTAACAAGGGTGTAACAGATGAGAGGACTGTGAGCTTCAGAAAAAAATTGAAAAGACTTATTTGCAATGAACTACACTGTAAATCCCTCTTCCTGACCTGCTCCACCCCAAGGGAGGAGGAGATTGGCTGTTATTTCTAATGCCCACCATGAATTGGAAGGACTTTGAAGAATTGATTCAAAAACAGTATATTTAATTTTTTGTGTAGTAGGTGTCTCCTCTAATCAAGAGTACAGCATAGAGTCTGTTCATCTTTAACAAAGTTAAGAAACTTTAAAGAGACCATTTAAAATTTAATGTTTGTTTCTGAAGCTTGAAAAACACAATGATTGAGGTCTGATGGACACCTGAAAGATTTAAAGGCAAGAGATTCCTAGCTAGCTACTTGGAAGTCACAAAAATAGAGAAACGCCTGAGGCGGATATCACATCTTCTCCAAGAGTTTGTCAGTATAAAAGTGATACAGTTGAGGTCAATAATGGCAGTGGACTTCTCCGCTCCCCTTGAGATCCAAAGAGTCAGGTTTAAGTAGACTGCAGCTAGGAAAAGCCAGAGGTGACTTGGATCCTTAGTGTCCAGGAACGATGCAAGGACTGGAAGTGAAGAACTATATTTATTCCTATCAGAGTGACCGTCGGTAAGTGATAATAGGGAGGTTTTTAATACAAGTGGTACCTGGGGAAATTTTTAATCCAAGGACAAGGAAAGAATTTGCTCTCTGCAGTCATTCAAAAGAAGTGGGAAATTAAAAAGATAATAATAATATTTGAGGATAATCCCAACCACTGTCACTTTTTTTTTTTTTTAAAGATTTATTTATTTATTTGTGCATACAGAACTGGGGTACAGGCCAGAGGCTCAGGGGCGGTGAGAGGCTTCACCAGAGACAGAGTGGGGAACAGAACAGGCAGACCGACGAAGCACACTGCTGAGGGGAGCAGCGGGCGGGTCAGGAGAGGTCTGGCTCGCCATGTGGTCTCCTCCGGGGCAGGCGGGAATCGAACTCATGCGGAAGTGGCTTCAGATTCTCAGTGCTGTGCTTTAACCCGCTGCGCCACCAGGGAGGGCCCACTGTCACTTTTGATATTTTGTAGTTTTAGGCATTTTTTAAAAGATTTATTTATTTATGCATACAAGTACTGGGGATAAGCCAGAGGTGTGGAGCGCTAAGAGGACTCACTTGAGACAGAGTGGAGACCAAAATTGGTGGAATGATTGAAATACACTGTTGAGGAGCTGTACAGGAGAGGTCTGCTGTGCCATGTGGGTCATCTCCCTGGTCTAGGATGTGACTCATGCCACAGTGGCTGTTGATTGCTTCACAGTGCTGAGACTTAACCCTTTGTGCCATCAGGGAGCCCCTAAGAAGGCATTTCCTATTAATCAAAAGAGACTTTGTGATGAAAAGAGTTCCTACTTGCTCCATACAGAAGTGGTTTCCAGGTAAGTGTGGTGAGATGCTGAAAGGACTTTGAAATAAAGTGATTGTATGTATTGTATGTAAAAGATCTGCTTATTTTTTCTCCTTTAATCCCTGATGTTGAGTCAATTCCTAGGTTTCCTTGTTTGAGTTTTTGTTAAAATATATTTATTTATGCCTACAGAATTGGGGTACAGACCAGAGGTACAGGGCAGTGAGAAGATTCACCAGAGACAGAGTGGGGAGCAGAACAGGCAGACTGATGAAATACACTAAGGGGAACAGTGGGAGAGACAGGAGAGTTCTGCGGCACCATGCGGGTCACCTCCTTGGCCAGGGATCGAACTTGTACTGAAGTGGCAGTGGCTAGCTTCCTAGTGCTGTACTTTAAACTGTTACACCACTGTGGAGGGGTCTGTTTGAGTTCTTAATTAAAACAGTTCCATCTTCTCCTTTGTACTCAAAACCAAACAGGGAAAAAAAAAAAAACCCTCAAACACACAAATGTTACATTAGCTTTAGATGACCCATAATCCATAACCCACTGGAACTGTGAAACCAGTCAGCTGTTCCATGCAGCCCTGTAGATAGGCTTTCCGATTACCCAAGAAGGAAATAAGAACCAATCAGAGACCTTCCTAGTACCTCCTTACTATCAGAGCATGTATCATCTGTCAAATAAAGTTATGAGAGCAATTAATAATAGTATAAACATATGAAAAGGCAAAGCAAGAACATGGCTGAAAGAGAAATTAACTAACATGGAATCCTTTTTTTTTTTTTTTTAAAATGTAATATGCTCCTATGGTTGTTGTATTATATAGTCTGAGAGTTGTTTCTAAAGAAAGAAAGGTTTCCTCCCTGAGGCTAATTTCTGATATTTCTCTCTAATAATGAATTTTATTATTTTTTGAAACCTCTTGCAATTTTTTCTGGGATTAACCCTTTATAGACAATGACTATTATACTTCTATTTTGGAAGCATCTATATGAGCAGCTTTATTTGTATTAAGTGTCATATAAGAATGAAGAGCCTAGGCAGAGAGACAGGGCATTGCTTCCAGGGTGTCTGCCAGTAGAAAGGGGGGAAGATACCCCTTTAGTGTGGGTAGGGGCAGCTTGCAGATGGCTGGGTAGCTGACATAAAGGTCTCAATCATGCTAGAGAGAGGTGAAGTTATTTTGTCCCTGTAAATATTTGTGTTTCAGTGTTAACAAACAAAAAGCTACTTGAGTTCAGTGAAACTGGAGTATGAGACAAATAAAATAAAATAATAAAATAAACTAGATAAAATAAAATAAAAATAAAATAAAATAAACAAAGCAAAGACTGTCATGGTACTAGACCCAAGAATGAAGTCACAGGAAGTGCAAGCAAACTTGTGAGCACATTGGTCAAAATTTGAAACGGGGCCAGGCTCCTATGCTGAAATTCAGAGCTTTACTAACCAGAATGGCATATAGTTGGGATACAGATTAAGGAGACCGTGACAAGAAATAAGAACTGTCTTGGACTCTTTTGAGTCTGAGTAATTAAAACAGAGTCAAAAGGCTGATGAAAACCAGGCCTAGGACATGCCCTACCGAGGCATGTCCAGACATGTTCAGATACAGTTTAGCTATGGGAAGGAGCTGAATGATAGTCCACAGTACTACCCAGTATTAAAACAGTGTCCAAGCAATTTTTCACCTGATTTGCATATTACCTACCAATTGAAATTTGCCTTACTTCATACCTCATTTGCATGATGACCCACCCATCAGAATTTGATGGGTTTCTAACCCTGATTTGTGTAGTTGACCAAAGTGAACATTAGCCCTCCCTCATCTAGGCTACTGGGAAGGCAATTCAAAGACTTCCTGAATCATGTGTCCCTGGCTACAGGCCTAATAAAATTCCAAACAGAGGCTTTCCTTTTGCTTCAGCCAGCTCTCATTCATTCTAGGATGGCAAAAGTTGTTCATCTTTGTTTCTTGGCCTTTCATCCTGTGAGTCTCACCTGGAATAATTTTGTTTCATAAGGAATATTTGGCAATATCTATAGCTATTTTTGGTGATCAAAACACAACAAGGTTACACTGGTGTCTAGTACAGAATGGTCAGGGTTTCTGCTTAGCACCCTACAGTGCCAAGGGCAGCTTCCCCTCTCCACACCTCCAAAAACTCCAATGAATTGTCCGGCTCAAAATTTTAATAGTGATGACACTGAAAAATCCTATATTTTGCTTAATCTTGACTAATTCTTAAATTCAACCCATTGACTTTATTCAATTATAGTCTCAATTTTCTCTTTCCCTGTTGTTCTCAACAATGTTTCCTTACAAAGAAGAGAAGAACATGCATGCATTAACCAAATAAAGTTAAGGAGCAAGGAGAAAATTCAAAAATAAGAGAGTGACTTGATTTTTTTTTCATTTCACTTTATCAAAGGTTTAATTTAATTGAAAAAAACATAATGGTGTTAAATCTAAAAACCTATAAAAAACAACCTAGAAGTAAATTTCAAAAAAAATACTGTATTAGAAAATTTTTCTTCAAGCAAGAATCTGAAAAAAAAAATATATAGATTTTACATTTTGGCTAATTATTAACATTCTGCTTTTAAAAAATTATTCATGTATGCATAGAATAATTGGGGTGAAGCCAGACGTATAGAGGAGTGAAAGGTATCACCAAAGACTGAGTGGGGAACAGAACAGGTAGTAGGTACTGAAATGTGGTGTTGCGGGTTAGCTCCCTGACCAGGTATGGAATTCAGGCCACAGTAGTGACAGCACTTAGACTTAAACCTCTTAAATCTCTAGAGAGGTCCTAGAGACATTCTGCTTTTGAAGACAGTACTGAGTTCAAATTCTAGGCCTGCCAATTAAATAACAGATGTTCTTTTTGCAAACCTAAATTACCTTAGAAGTTGGATGGGACCAAAAATGATACAAGACAGCAAGGGACACTAAAACTAGCCATGGACACTGTCCAAATAAGTTACGGTCAGTGTCTGAGTTTTTACCCGTGCACACAATACTGGGATTCCAGGTAAAACAAAGTTATTAAGATCAAAAATGGTGATTGACCTCACCCGAAACAGTGTCCAGTGTTGTTAAAGCCTTAAACACAAACACTCCACTTTCTGCACCATAAATCTTCTAGTATTCATTTTCAAGCACATAGAAATAGTGTCTTTGAAATGCAAAGTGTTCATGGAATGGTGTTACTCACGGTCCCTGTCAATGGGTAAGGGTCTAATTCAGCAGATGCTTTGCTCTAACGTGTACAGCCAAGACCTTCCCCCAACCATGAGAAGCATGCTTCCTCTCTGCATTAGCATAAGTTAGCCAGAGCTGGGGACTGAGTCATCAGTCACATGGACTAAACACCTCCTTAATGTTCTTCAGTGCTTTGTGTACCATATCATTTAAAACATCTCCTTAAACTCTGTTTATTCTGGACTGTCTCCCTTATTGAGGTAGCTATCAGTGCATGTATTTAGCTTTGTATCTCTTGGATCATCCTAAAAACAATAGCAATGAGCATAGTTTCCATGATGTAGCAATTTCCTAAAAATCCCACCTGCAGGATGATGGAAAGGACAATGTGTCTGTCTATGTATGGGAATTATATATATTTTTTATTTTATAATAGTTTATTTTCACATATTTTGTGCATTTTTCCATCTTATATGGAAATAATTTTACAGAACATAGTTATGACTTCTATTCTTAGGCAAAATGTGAGAAACAACACATTAATAAGTTAAAGTTAGGTAGGGTAAACATCTGTTACAAAATCTGTTGTCTAGGAAAGAAAACCAAAGTGGTTTCATGCTGTGATCGGAACAACAATTTGTGTTTGAATATTGGTCGAACACTATTTTCCACAGTAAGAAAAACTACTTGAGTCAATGATGACTTATAGATAAATTCCTTCTTCAGCTGAAACTTAGAACAAATTAGCCAATGATCAATAACACTCTCAGCCAGTAGAAATCCTTAGGGATCAATCTGATCCAAACAAAAAGAGGGAAAAGTAACACATGTTGTTGGGACTGCAGTCAGGGGGTAGTTTTTCCAGTTAATCATTTGAAATCAATTCAGCATACTAGTTTTTCTCATGAAAACAAGCAAAGCAACCAAATCCTAGAGAGTGGGAAAACAAGTCACAACATGAAAAGGCATTGCCATCACACAGCTACATCTAAAGAAGAAAACACAGTCTGAGAGTGTCCAACTTGGACAAGAAGGTGGAAAAAAGAGAACAGGCAAACTCTACCACAACCTCTGCCTTTTATTCCAAAACATCCAAATTTGTAGACTTGACCTTCTTTAAAAAGAATCTGGCATAAAGACTCATCACCTTGGTTTAAGCAAAGCAGTTATGATAGCAAGGGTTTAAGAGAGCCCAGAATCCATTTTGATTCACTGCTCTTATTCAGTATATTACTACGATTATATTTATCATACCCCGAAACTTCTGAAATAGAGAGGTACAGGCTGAAGCAAATATATTCCTGAGTCACCATAGTTCTGTTAGGGGGAAAGAACCCCCTGAAGGAACACCATGAGTTTGTGGACTCTACTCCAGACAAAAGTTACCAAGACAAGGGAAACTACAAATCCATCATCACGGAAGCGAAGGTTGCTGGGACCTGCGGTGGAGTTAGGCAGCCAGGTTTGGTATAAAACCAGACACATGGGCTTTGGAGAGGGCTGGCTCCTCCTGATCCTCTTGGCTTTTGCCTCTCTCCTGCTCTCAGTGTGCCATAGGGACACCAGGTTGCTGGAACTAGTAGGATGCATTACTCATGGGTCACCCTCTCTTTCTCCCTGAAATATTCATTTCCTCTACTTTTGTAAATTGACCCTTTATTAACCTTTTTGTGTGTGCCTGAAGTTGTATATTATTATAAGTCACTTTAAGCCAATGGGTGAAGACCCACAATCAGGTAACCCATTTCATATTGGGGTTACCCTGTAACAATTTCAACTCATACCAGTTTGCTATGAGATCTTGAGACTTTATCTACAAAATAAGAATCTTAAACTGTTTTTCAGTACATCCCCATCCAAATGGAACATTCTTAGTTTTCAAAATGTAGGGTTTAGAACATTAATATGGGGACCACTGACATGAGAATGGGATCTAAATATAAAATTGTATCTATGAACATGACACAGCCTTTTCTGGTAGCTAGAATGGCTTTCCAGAAAGGGAGTACGACAAGGAAATAATTACAGACTGTGTAAAAGAAAGCCTCATTTTTAAATAGAGGGAATAAAATCTGATGCCACAGATTAAAGATTAAGGGATGGCATATGGTCATCTGTGTTTCCTTAGCTCTGCTGGTTCCAAAAATAATTTAGTGAGCTAGATTTTGCATAACACTCAATAAATTAATTCATACATAGTGGTTATTATATATTTTTTTCAAACTACTTTTACATTTGCTGCCTCATTTGATCCTTAACCCTCTGGCAGTAGCTTGCATTACATGTGTGAGCAGTTTCATTATTAATATGTCCCATTACAGATCAGGGGTTGTTCAGCTAGATCTAATGATGTGAAGAGGCTTAGTAAAAAGAAGCCAAGATCTAAACAGATTGTATAGGGTAGAGGTCACTGTTAATTTTGAGTGAAATAGGGGATTGAAAAACTGATACAAGTGAACTATGATAGGAATGATGAGACCATTGAAGTAGCTTATATGCAAGTCAATGGAGAGCAAAGCCGAGAGGGGTCACACTGGAAGAACTATGTTGCCTACCCAAAGTCAGTCTTATATTCACAAGCTTTGTGTAAAAAAGGTGGGCAAGTAAGTAGGGTGTGTACATAACTGGGGTTACCAGTTAATGAGAATGTAAGTTCGGGTGGAGTGACCAGGGGCTAATACATGGGGCTCCATCATTCCCATTGTTCAAAGCATGTTATCTCTACTAGCTGCCTGATGATTTTAGCAGATACTGGTTTCTCAGAATGTTCTTCACACCATGACATTTGCCCCTGGTGAGGGCCCCTGTATGATCCTACATGTAACTGACTAGTAGGAACTCTGGCCACCAAGACAAGCTCCCAGAACAAGTTGGGCTGGGGGGCCCACAGACCTCTCCTATAAAGAGGAGTAGAATAATAGCAGAGAGTGGGTAAAATACATGGAAAATAAGCCAGAAAACATTACTGCATGTACAAATAATGGGGATAAGAGTAAAGGGAGGATTTGGTCAATACTACAGAAAATAAAAGAGATGGTTGGTAGCATCTTGGCTAACTGATAAACCATGAATGATCATTGCATATGTGGACTTGATATTTCTGTTGTAAAAAGGAGCTCGTGAGGCAACAGAGCAAAAGTAAATGCAGAAAAGTGAAGAGGATTACAGGTCCGGTAAGACCTGGTGGCAACTGAGCGATCAAACTTGTAATAAAAACACTCTTTCCAAGCCTACTCATCTTCTAGAGTGTTACTTTGCATACAATGAAAGTCTTCAGATGAGTTAGAATATTGCTGGAAGTTGATACAGTGGCATGGTGGGAAGAGAGGAAGATGCCAGTCATGAATTTTTACAGTGTTAGGACCAGCTCTTGCTCTTAGCTTGGACAAAGCATCCATTATGGAAACCTGGAAAATTTGCCTGAGGAAGTCAGGAAAGACAGATCCAAATGCAAGCATTTGGGTGAGCACTTAGCAATGTGAATTTCATATCCAACACTCCCATCATCTGTTAGAGGCATCTTAAAGGCATTTAAAGTTGCAAAGCTCTAGCCATTATTAGTCTTCACAGCATCACTACTCATGAGGGTTTTCAAAAGACCTAATTACTGTAAGTGCTGTGAAGAACATACACTGAACATGTGGATATTTTTGCATAATGAACTAGGAATTATGTCTACAGTGTATGAGAAAATCCAAGTTATCTCCCAAATTTTTGTTTATTTGTTAAGGGATATGTTGTTATGGTCAAGGAACCAGAAACCTCTGCTGCATTGGCTACACTCTGGTTCTGTAGTGAAGGCATCAATCCTTCATCATTTTATACAAAAGCATACCACACACTTTCAAACTGGCAATTTTAGGGGTATTTTTGAGTCTTTGAGAAAAGGCAAAGACATGTAATCCATGTGTTATGTGATCCTTTGTGTGCTCACTCAAGTGCTTTCCTCATTTTCTTCCTTCCTGCTTTATCTATTTTCTCTTAATACACTCTCCCCCAGATGCTGCAAATTCTTCTCTCTTCTGCAGTAATGGCTCTGTAATAAGAAACCTTAGGCTCAAGTTGACTTACCCTGAACAGCCTTTTCAAGCTATTTTCCCAATAAAGAAGAAATTTTGATACCAGCCTCCAGGAGCACAACATTTTTTATCTTGTTACTCAGTATTATCAAGAAGACAGTTCTTAATTGCTTCAATCATGATTGAAGAAGTGCAATTTTTCTCAAGCCAAACTTAATGCAAAGTTCCCGGAGTGCAAAATTGTGTGTATCTGACTCTTTTTTTTCTCTAAACTTTTATCCTTGTCTAGAGTCACTCTAGAGATGACAAGGCAGTGGATATCAAGTCTCTGGTCTATCAAAGAGTTTTCTGTGGAAAAGTCAAACAAAGTATTTGATTGTTCTGCCTGTAGAATAGACGTATGTGGGGTCTCATCTTGGGGAGTGCAATCCAGGGGATAAATTAAAGTGACTGACCAGCCCTGACTCACTTATAACATCCATAAAGACATGGGGTGTTGGGCAGAATGATGGGCCATTCACTAGAAAACAGTAAAGGGGAAAGAATAGGTGGAAAAGAGGAATGGTATTATAGAAATTAAAGAATGATGATTAGATAAAAGTATAGTTACCAACACTAATACAGTGAGACAAATTTAACCTCATTTACAAAACTCACAAAACTAAAACCTGCTGAGATGTTAACATTTTTATACATGTGAATGTCAGTAAAAATATACATATACTTAGATATCATCTATGTTGTATATGTGTCTACAATCTGTACAGTGCATCCACTACTAGATAACTATACATGCATGTGACCTACTATATATACACACACCTATAATTTCTAATATGTAAATGATTTTTTTTACTTAAAATAGCTGTAGTTATAGAACTGAGACATACATTCTTGAGCAGAGATCTGCCGTTTCTAACTGTTCTGCAGTTTTCTGAAACAAGTTATCAACTCAGGCTTCTATGTCTTTGAGAGCTCCTAGAAAATCCCATTACAGAACATTTTCCTCTCTTATAGCCCTTTGGCTGAGAATAAATTGTTATAGAGAAGGTGACCTATGTATGTATTTCTTACTTATGGTTTGTATAAATGCCAGAGGAGCAAGGGCCAGGTCCTCTGTGTTCAAACCTTTGCCTTCAATGTTCTTATTATTGTCTTTAGCAGAGAAAGGCCTCTGCTAGAGCCATACCCCTTCCTTTAGCCACTGGCATGTCAAGATTTTGAGACTTAATAGCTAAGGAAATTCAGGATAAGTGTTCCTCTACCTGGTTCTTTGCTTTATGGAAAACCTAAGAGTGATAATAGTTGCTGACTTAGATCATTTGGGAGAAAGTCAAGATCATTCTTAAGGGCATGAATGGTATGGGATGAATCTCAGTATGCTGTTTGTCCACCTCATTAACCCAGGTATGTGATTGTGTTTATGTGTGTTTCAAATAAGCTGCAAGATTCATTTGGAAGGGAAGCAAAGGGAGAGAAAAAAAAAATCATGTGCCATGAGAATAGAATGTGTAAGTATTCATTTGCCCTCTTGTTATTCAGTCATTATTCCTTGAAACATATTTTTATTAAGTTTGCTCTATTAAATGTATCATTTAGGGAAGTTTTGTTCAGGTAATGCACACGGTAATGGAATGAAGTGCTAAGCAGGTAATTTCAATCATTTCCTTGCTTCTCTGATGTCTGGCAAGAGGGGATGAGTTAGACCTCAATGTCCGATGAAGTTGTATTGTCTTCCAATTCATTTGAGCCACTCTCAAATCTTTACTGTCACAGCTGATATGCCTTTGGACTTTCCAAAACTGGAGGTTACAGGGTTTCCGGCTATATATTAGGCACATAGTCCTATAATTACATTTACAGAAACCTCAAGAGAGGTTTGCAGTCACTGGAAGTGGGGTCTAAGACATGGAAAGCCTACTTGAGGGGGGTCTTCTCTTGGCTTCCTACCTGTAGGAAGGGATGTTAAGTCAGAAATAAATTAAATTGATCACTGTTACTGAAGAAGGCATAAAAAGCCAGCGTTTCTTAAAAAAAAAAAAAAAAAGAAAAGGTACATATCTCTTTGATGGTTCAATTCTGACTTCTTGTTAATGTCCACATCACATTCAGAGTGACCAGGGCAGATATCTGATGATGAATCATGTTTTTCTCCCAAAAAGTGAAGTACACCGGGGATGTCCAAGCCCCTAGCAAAGTGGGGAATTTCAGAACAGCCTAAATCCAGAGAGCACATTTGCACTAACATTGAATTTTCCATGGGCTATTTACTAAAAATATGAGTGATCAAGTCAGAGGTGTGTCTGGTGCCAGCTTCTCCCAGTCTTCCACAGGCAACAGTATAAACTGCACTTTTACTGAGAATTGTATGGAATAAAATGCTCTCATGTTTGGCAAGGCGGGGGGGGGCGATGAATTAGAACCTCAGTGTCCCTAGATGGTGACATCAGAACATTACAGACAACAGTGCTTAAGTGGCTATCTCTTCATAAACCCATTTACAGATCTTTAATGTAAGTTGAATCATGATTTTTTTAATGGTTTAATAATGTCTCAGAGGGAAAGGAAAATGGATGGGTCAGCTGTTTGCTCTCACAGGTGGATATATGTAACCCTATAAAAGAAGAATTATAGAATGAGCCCATAACAAATGTTAAAGACCTTTCACATATTTTTAAAAAATTCAAATTTGGCATTTCATGATATAGGAAAAATATATTTCCAATTTCTAGATGAGAACAGTGAGACTTGGGTGCATAGTACCAATTTTCATAATTTCATGTCTGATTTTTTTCTATGAGTCTCTCTGGTTTTCTTTCCACACAACATCCTACTATACCAATGCCAGAAAAACTATAGAAACTAAATTAGATTGGTTTTAGGGTGCAAGGCAAAATTGGATCTATAGGAGTAAGAGGTAATTCCTCTGTGAGATGTAATAACCCTCCCGCAGTTTGGGTTAACTGTAAAGTCACACATGGGTGGCATGAAATAGTGATCCCCATTCGATTAGAAGGATTCCATACACAGCTTACTCATTGCCAATTTTCATAAATGTCTTCCCTTCTCTAATCTCCATTTACTCAAAGTAAGTTGGGAAATACAATAGCATTTCCCTCCAAAGCTTTTTGCAATGCCTTACTAATTGGGGTAAATAAAGTCTCTGGCATAGTGCCTGGCATTCTACGAGTTCTCTGCAAGCGCTAGCAGTTGCCATTTTCATAAATGCACCTGTCGTCTTCTTGTAAGTAGAAGAAATCTTTCCACATCCCACATTGTCTCTGGGATTCACCTGGGTGGGTAGAAGCTTTCTTAGAAATGTGAACCACAATCTGACTTAAAAAGAAAAGGGAATATTTGAAATCCAGTCTAGATGAGCTATTGCTTTGCAAAACTGTAGCAACTTTCAGTATGTATTCATATTGTTGTGGAATATGGTAAAAGATGAGTAAGAATGCACTTAAGTTAAGGACTTTAACTTTTCCTTAGAAATAGAGGTGTAGACAAAGGTGATGGAGGAAAAGGAAATAAATGAAAGATGAGAGAGGGATCCAGTGATGCAAGTGGAGAGAATTTTCAGTTAATTTTAGCAGGATGGTGGCTACATAGAACAAAGTCAGTAGAAGTTCACCTTACTGGAAAAGGCTGAGGCAAATTTAGAGATTATGAGACTGCTGCTTTTCTGGAGTGTTTCTAAACTTCAACAAAGTTCTATTTCAAGAATCAACCATATGTTAGTGATGCATTGTGTACAAAATAGAGAGGCAAGATGACTAGTGAAATGAGTGTTGTGTAGGGCAGAAACAGGCAAGAATCACTAGAGGTTTCTAAACAATTAACAGAAGCTCACGGGACCAGGAACTACATGCATGGAAGTTTGCCTGAGAAAGCTCAGTGCACAGAATGAAGAAATTACAGGAAATGACTTTGGCACTCCAGGGGGTAAAGAGACTTTCACATCACATACACATCATGCACACATGCATATTCAAGCAAGCATCTCACACATGTGGCCATTTCCATGCATTCACATTTCATGCCTCTTGTTTTTCTATTTAGTTTGCTCAATTCATAAATCTTGTGCTATACCCACAGAGGGAAGTAAGAACATTAGGAGGCAGAAAAAGGAATTTATTTCTCCAATTGGTTTGTTTTCTCGGGATGTAAAGAAACATAATGGGAAGGATTGTTTACAAGGCTTTCTACTGTTCTTTTTGCTACCACAGATATCCTTCTCTAAAGCTGTGTGTTGGCACATTTAAAGAGCAAGTGGCATTGCAAATAGAATCATACCAGTGAGAAAGAATCAGCCTTGGGATGTCACTTTCTGAGCTTTCTCCAGAAATGGCTATTCCAACTGATTATTTGCCCCTACACTCAAACACGAATCTCTGACAGGGCTTGTTCAGCAATTATCAAATGCCTGGTTTCTAGAGGTTTCTGATTTTTTACAGGCTAGTAGTCAGACTGCACAAAGGTGGTTGTGAGTGTTAATTTCATTTATGTTGAATAAAACATGTCACTTTGATGGGTTTCAGAGGTCAATGTTACAGTTTTCATTAGGTAGCCTTAGTATATAAGATAGTGCCATCTACATGTCTACATTATTTTTATCCAGGTGTGACGGAAAAAGTGTTCATTAAGGATGTTATTATTATGATTAAATTATGGCATATTTTGCTGCTTGCTAACACTAAGTTCATAAGCTTAGTATTATGCAAAAATCGTGGAAGTCATCCACACTACAACCTTATGAACTAATATTCCCCCCATTTTAAGGATGAGCAGACTGAGGCCAATGTGGGTGAAATAACTTTCATAAAACTGAAACACAGAAACGTGGCAGAACCCAGTGCAGAGCCTGAGTTTTCACTGGCACTCTGCACTGCAGCAAGCTGAATCGTCATGCCATCTGTCAATTTAATTCCACCCTCTGCTTGGAGAGTTGCCTCCAGAGAAAAAGTGTCGCCTTCATTTGCAGGACCCAGATGTAATTCCTTACACCTTCATTTTTGCCTAAGGTCAGAATAGGAGCTGGGGGGCAGGGATCTGAAAAGCTCCCAGGCAATGCCATCTGTCACGCCTGTCCAGCTGGTATTACACGTCACTCCACATCAGGCAGAAAGGGAGGCTGAATTAAATCCGACTGTCAAGACACCCAAATTTGCAGCAAGTAGAGATGCTCTTTACTTTTTATGTGAAAGCTCTGATTGAAAATACAAAAGGAATTTAATCAGTCATCTGCTCTGCTGCCCTGGTGTGCTAGTGTTATTTCTAACTTGCTCTCCCTGCTTCCCTGCCCCTTTATTTTGAATGCCAACATGGCACTGCTTTATTTGGAATCAGTGCTCCCAGCTAAGCTGCAATAATTGGACAACTCACACTCTGTGCGAGTTGTGCATGTAATTCAGCAGTTTGTGAAGCTGAGCCAACAGGCAGGTGCTGGACCAGAAAGGGCACACTCTCCCTAGTTGGCTCAGGATTCTCATGATGCTTTAAAGTTTGATGATCTGAAGCAGAAAGTGTAATCTACAGGTGATAAAAGACAGTAGAGCCAGTCACTTGGGCGAAAGGAGACGGGAGGGCACATGTGAAGTTGTAGAATTGTATTTTTGCCTGAATCTCCCTGAATGTCCAGTGAGATTAAGGTCAAGAGATTATCGAAATACTTGACCAGGGGCAAAGCAGGCCTCTCTCTTAGCAAAGCTGCCTCAGAAGACAGGGCCCTGTTTCGGTGACCTTGGTCAAGTCTGAGCATGTAAATAACGATTTGCCACAAGTCATTAACCAGCATGTTGCTGAACTAAAGGAAGTGGACATGGCAGCTGTTCATCCATAGCTGAGAATGCCTCTGTACTTAGACAAAGTGAACATACTCGAGAAATGGTTGACCTTTTTGAGCAAAATGTGAAGTGAGTCACTCCGCTACTGCTTCCTGGAAAGTCATCATTTTTTCAGGAGCTCTCACACTGGGATGTCATGGCAGCTACCAACACTGAGACTAAGAAACATTATTAATTCAGCTCAGGTAAATTTAGGACACAGAGAAGTTTACACCTGGCATTGCATAGCAATTACCTACTGACTATTCTATTGTGCTTATGCACAGTACTGTCTCATCCATGTTAGTTCTGTGGTGCCTGATAATATTCCATAGACCAAGAACTCGGTGAATGCTGTAAATGATGGGACTGTGACCATCATAATGTGGACACCTTTCAAAGAATTTTATGTATGGCATTTCGTCTTTAGAGCACCCCTTCAAAACAAGAGTTGTTTTAAAACAAGGAAATTTAAGCAGAATTCAGAGGACCTAGTAAGTGATAGACCAAAGACTCAGGTTTGAGTTAATTTGCGATCTCAATGCAAGTTTTTCTTGTACTAGAAAGTTAGACTGATGAAAGCAAAAAAGGAAGCAAGCCAGTCACCTTCAATTGTTAGAAAATCCCACTGTGGGCTTCAGCATATCATTTAACCTTTTCTGCCTCAGTTATAATTCTGTAAAATATAATAATTATTTATTGCCTAACGGTGACAGCTAAATTAGATCCTCTTATGGCCATTTAAATGATAGAAATATAAATTCATATGATCCTTGTATGAAGTCTTCAGTTAAAGTTTTTTCACTTTCCAAGAAAGAATTATACTGTATACACATATAATTTAAAGCTGTTTAACTTGTTCTCCTATCTAAATATTTTATGCACAATTAACTCTAACTTAGAATTACAATAATATCAAATTACTCAGCAGATTTGAAGACAGTTGACATATACCTCTAAGAAATTACTCTTAACACATAGGTAGGTTACTGGAGCCACATTTTCTTTATACAGAATTGTGGAATTTTGAACTCCAATAAAATAAAAATACAGAGATAAACTACTGAAAGAACAAGTCTTTCTCTTCTGAGACAGACAGAGCTTAGACTACAATATTCTGATCACTTAAGACAGAGACTAGGGAGGGGGAGAGGCATAGAGTGAAATAAAAATAGCCTTCAGGACTAAGTTCAGGTTTGAAAGTAAGGGATAAGAATATAGACTCACAACTCTTAGGATGCTGAGTTCTGGACTTTGAATACTTAATGGTTCCATTCTTCACTCTTCTTTTACTCTCCTTCAAAATCTTTGCAATTTATCTTAACAGTGACTTTCTGCTGAGACATTAGGAACCAATCATATATGGTTAAATGTGGGTTGCTATTCTTGTGAGGATCTGTTTATTCAACACCACTCTATTTTAGTGGAAAGCTGCAAAAACAGCCTGTCTTCATGTTTTTTGGGCTGACATATAAATATTTGTTAAATAAATAAAGTATTAAAAATTGAGGGAATTAGGACACAGGCATATAGAGATGCAGCAAATCCCAAAGCACTACAAAATGAGGTTCATTTCTAACATATGCATTTTAAAATATTTATTTGGTCTCTCTATGGTGGTGCAGCAGTTTAGAACACAATATTGCAAGCCAGCCACAGCAGCTTCCTTGAGAGTTCGATTCCTACCCCGGAGGTGATCCACAGTACAGCAGACCTCTCCTGTCTCGCCTGCTGCTCCCTTCAGCAGTGTACTTTGTCAGTCGGCCTGTTCTGCTCCCCACTCTGTCTCTGGTGAATCCTCTCACAGCTCCTGTACCTCTTGCCTGTGCCCCAGTTCTGTATGCATAAATAAATCTTTTTTTTTTCAAGTAAATGCAAAGGTAAACCAGAAAATAACTTTGATTTTTCTTCTTCTGTTCTATTCTCAAAAAGCTAAATTAGGCCCTCCCTGGTGGCGCAGCGGGTTAAAGCACAGCACTGAGAAGCTAAAGCCACTTCTGCATGAGTTCGATTCCGCCTGCCGCCTGCCCCGGAGGAGACCACATGGCGAGCCAGACCTCTCCTGACCCGCCCGCTGCTTCCCTCAGCAGTGTACTTCGTCGATCTGCCTGTTCTGCTCCCCACTCTGTCTCTAGTGAAGCCTCTCACCGCCCCTGAGCCTCTGGCCTGTACCCCAGTTCTGTATGAATAAATAAATCTTTAAAAAAAAAAAAAAAGCTAAATTATATAGACCTATTCTCTGTCAGTTTTGAATTTAGGACTGACATCCATTATATTTATTTGAAGACCGAGAAAGAGGAACTCAGCAAATATGTCTTTATCTTATTTTTTTTTTCTTACTACTTACCTAAGCCTTTCCATTTCAAAAGCATTCTGGCAAAACTGTGAGTGACTTCAGTTGGACTAAGGTACCACCCGCCATGAGAGAGTGCTAAGTAAGTCATCTCAAGGACAATCCAAAGGCCCACTAGCCCTACTCTCTGTCCTCACATATGGGAGTAAGTAGAGAAGGATTTATGTTGTTGTGCCTGTGGGCTTTGCAATCAGCAGTCAAGTGTACATTTTCAAATTAGGATTTGTCCAGTATTATCAAAATGCTCTGACAGAATATGGCTTATATTCATGACTGACATTTATTTTAATTCAAGGAATAGAAATAGAAAATAAACAGGAACCAGAGCCAAGATTTCCTTTCATTTTTCTTCTTTTATTAAAGGCTTAGAATTGATACCAATCAGTGTTTGATAAACAGAGATGGCAGGAGGGAAACAATCCAATAAAGTATATAAAAATCCATCATCAACAGTCATATTATGTTACCCACTTTATCGCTCTGCCCCAGTAGTGTCCAAGTAAATTTTGGGCTGTGTAAAGTAAACATGAGCTTATTAACAAATAATAACAAATAATTAGAAGAGACATATTTCTTCTTCTTTCTTAATTAGTAAATTGGAAATGTTGTCAGTGGAATAACATATAGCCATTCCCCAAGATCACTTGTTAGTAGAATTTTGATTTTCTTTACTACAGCAATCTGATTAGCACCAAAAGTCCTTACAGGGACATCCATGGGATGTTTAATAAAGTTCTCATTTTCTACTGGATAATAGAAAATAAATGAAAAATATGATGCAATGCCTGATAATAGCATTGGAGTTGAAATACTGATAAGTGGCTCTTTGACATGATATGTGGGTATGATCAGTTCAGGTGTGCAAATAATAACTGATTTTTTTTCACTAGGTGGCAATACAAAAACATCATAACAAACACACATATATACATACACACACACACACACACACACACATATATAACATTGTTGCTGATTTTTGTACAATGTGTGCTTTATGCTTGCATGCTTTCTCCTTTCAGGTATATTTCCTGTAAAATTCCCACCATCAATTCATCCATGATCCATAATCCTTTGTGCTCTTCTCTCCCCTATTTTGACTCCTCTACCTCTCTATCCCTTTTGCAATGGTTCTGATTTATAGTTGCTAATTTTTTTAAATTATCATTGTAATTTTTTTTCTTGATACCTTATTTGGTTCCCCTTCTATAAGTGAAACCATCAATATTTTTTTCCTTCTGAATTATTTCACTAAGCATAATCCCTTCTAGTTCCATGTTACTATGAATGGCATGGATTTATCTTTTTTTGAATTGTTGAACAGTATTTCATTGTGTATATGTACCACATTTTTTTCAGCCAGTCATCTATTTTTGGGCATTTGAATAGTTTCCATATTTTACCTATGGTAAATAGTGCTACAATGAACACATGAGTGCAGGTTTCCTCTTGAATTAATGTTTTTGTGTCCTTTGGGTAGATTCCTTTGAGTAGAATTGCTGGGTCATACGTAGCTTCATTTTTAGTAGTGTAAGGAACTTCCACATAGCTTTCCATAGTGGTTGTACTAGTTTGCATTCCCACCAGCAGTATAGGAGAGTTCCTTTTTCACCACATCCTTACCAACATTTGTAGTTGCAAGTTTTTCTTTAATATATATGTGTGTGTGTGTGTATATATATATATATATACATATATATATATATATATGTAGGTATGTAGGTATGTATCATTCTTACTGGTGCAAGATGGTATCTTATTAAGGTGGTTTGCTGTTCCCTGATTATAAGTGTTGAACATTTTTTCATGTGCCTGTTGGCCATTTGCATTTCCTCTTTGAAGAATTGGAGAAGTTTATTTTCAGCTCTTCTGTCCTTTTTTTTTTTTTTTTTTGTTTTTATTTTTTTCTTTTTTTCTTTTTTTTTTTTTTTTTTTGACTGGATTGTTCACTGTGTTTTTGTTGAGTCCTGTGAGTTCTTTGTATATTTTTGCAATCAATCCTTATCAGTTGTATGGAGCACAAAACTTTTCTCCCAATCAGTAAGATGTCTATTTGCTTTGGTTAGTGTCTTTTTTGCAATTCAGAAGCTTTTTAGTTTGATATAGTCCCAGCTGTTTATCTCTTCCTGCACTTTCTTTGTTTGACAGTTATCTTTAAAGATGTCACTGAGATGTATAGCATGCATTGTTTTTTTTTTATATTTTATATTTATTTTATGATCTCAGATCTTATGTTCAATTATCTTATTCATTTTAAGTTGTTCTATCTTCATTCTTTTGCAGGTAGAGTCCAATTTTCCTATTGGTACATGGGAATCAGCAAATGCCCCCATTCATCAGCACATTACAAGTTTATTGAGGAAAGGAAGGGTTAGAAACCTGCATAGGAACCTGCATAGGAAAAAGTGGGCAGTCTTGAAGGATAAGAAATTGCTTTTTCCAGAATAAGAGGTGTTCTTTCATAATACTTCTGATGGAATTATTGTGGAAGTTAACATCTTGTGGTCACTGGGTTGGTCTTCTGTGATCAAAGATCCTCTCTGCCCCCTCTGGCTGACAATCTTTTCTGACACTGATATTAGATTCCTGGAAACTTGCATAGCTGGTTTTAGTATGTATTAATTGTTCCTTCCCCCACCTCTGGTGTTTGTTCTTGTGAGGCCTTCCAACCTAAATTTATCTATGCTATTTCCATCAGTAGTGAGGTGATAAAAAGGAATGATTGAGCCAACCTATTTTGATTTTTCAACTTCCACACAAAATGAAATAATACAAAACAACTTTTTATTAAGTGAAGCAATCAGTTCATACTTCTCTCTCTGTGTGTGTATACACACATGTAAATATATACAAATTAGTACATGAACTATGTTTTCAAATTCAGCCTTTCCTTTTCATCTTGCATGTGAACAATCTAGACTAAACTGTGATTGCCTCTTACTTGAGTCGCTATAATAATTCCCTCCCTCAATATAATTACTGTTAGATTTAAATTCTGAAACGCACGCATCATGTTGAAACCAGAATGCTCTACTGAAAATACAAATCTGACATTGCCTACCTGCAAAATTCTGTTCCGAAACATTGCCATGGCTCTTAAAAAAAGTGTATATTTTTTCAGGGGCCTGCTAACCACTTTTACCTCCTCTTCTGCATTCCACAGTCCTTCCCCACAGTCCCTATTTCCCTATTTTCTTCCTAGATATCCCCAGTATCCCTAACCCTTCACATAAAGTTTCCTCTCTTGTCATGTTAATCCTACTTATCTTCCCATATCAGCTGGAATTAAATTCAGATGAAATGTGCCATACTGTGCATTTGTTCCCCAGCATTCCTTCACCCTACCCTACACCCTGGACTCATACCTGGATAGATAGGGACCTTTCCCCCAAGACCTGGTATCCACCAAGCAGAGGATTCTCGCCCCGATCCCCTGCTTTCCCAGTGTGACCTGAGCTTAAATCAGCCATACTGCCTGGTCTTCCAGTGAATGGTGTGGGATGCCAGATTTAGTAGATTATTCACAACATTCTTTTAGCTAAGGATATTGATTTGGAGCTAGGCCTGTTACTCAATTTAGCCTAATGAAATATACCTTGAAGTTTGTCAAGGGTTTCTGGGAAATGTTTTCTTCATTCTGAAAAAATAGACACTGGCACAGAGCACTCTTTCTTCCTCTTCATGTTATACATTTGTATAAAGCTACAAGACACTATTTTTCACATGGAGGGAAATGTTATCACAGGGCACAAAAACTGAGCGTGGAAAGAATGGGATAGCAGTTAGCATGACTCTGGAGTTAGCATGACTCTGAGCTCTGAGCTGGGACTTTCAATTATAAGGTTTATAATATAAATTATCACAAACTCTATGTCCTAAAAAAACATAAATTTATTCTCTCATGGTTCAGAAGGCCAAAATACTAAAATTAAGATGTCAGTCAGGCCAGTTCATTTGGAAATTTCTGTGGGAGAATCTATTCCATGCCTGTCTATGCTCTGGGGACTCCAGCAATCCTTGATTCCCCTTGACTTGTAAGTGGGAGACTCTACTTTCTGAAACTGTTTTCACATGGTCACTCCCTCTGGGTCTCTGTCTCCATTTCTTGCCTTCCTTAAAAGAACCCATCTAAAGCCTTCCCTGGTTGTGAAATGGGTTAAACACAGCACTATGTAGCTATCTGCAGCCACTGTGGCAAAAGTTCAATCCCTGGCCAGGGAAGTGACCCATACGATGTGCAGACCTCTCCTGCCCTGCCTGCTGCTCCCCTTAACAGTGTATTTCAGTACATCTGCCTGTTCTGCTCCCCACTAGGTCTGGTGAATCCTCTCACCCTCCCACAACATCTCTGAACTTTACCTCAGTTCTTATATGCATAAATAAATAAATCTTAAAAAAAAAAAAACTGAAAAAATATCTTTGGACTTAGGGCCTATCCTATTCCAGGTCTCATTTTAAAACACAAGTTAAGATTTAAATGTCCATGGGGAGAATTGTGTAAAAGCCAGAGGACATGGGTGAAAGAATTCACTGGAGAGGGAGTGGAGAACAGAGCAGGGATATTTACTGAAATACACTGCAGTGAAGCAGAAGGGAGGCAGGAGAGGATTTCTGTGGAGAAAATGAGTGCCCCAAGGCTCTATTTATACTGCAAGCATCACTGATGGGTGAGGGAGCTACCCATGACTGATGATCTGATTTAGCATAGAGGATCATTACTTTTCCAAGCATCAACTTAATGTCCAAGTTCTTGAGGCACTCCCATCTACTCCCATTGTCCTTTCTAGGCTTGGAAACGTACCTCTAGGTAAGGAATGGAACCTTGAGTTTTTAAATTTAGAAATGGCATTATGCATATATTTCAGAAGGTTATACTTTGATGAATAGGATCATTGTATCTCTTAGTTTTGAAAACACTTGATGGTGTGGTTTCTATTATTTGTAGCTGATGGTATATTTAATTAATGTTCATCTCTTCACCCTCTTATCCAAATTGTGGGTGCTCTTTAAATTATTTTTAAAAAGTTGGCTTGCCCATCATAGCACTGCCCAGATCTTTTGAACTGTGTTTACTTATTGGTTCTTTGCACACATAGCTACC
>NW_004567114.1:14700053-14759052 GCF_000260355.1 Condylura cristata
AAACAAACAAACAAACAAAAACAAACTATAAATTCATTTGCCTAAATACTTCCAGTATTTTCATGCAAATATATTTCACTCTATATTTCTTGTACTGATACACCATTTACTTGCTTTTTCCTTTTTACATTCTGCAACAAACATTTATTTTCTATCATTACAGTCATCGCAAACTTTTTAAATACCTGCATAAATTACATTGGATGATTATACTAGAATTTACTCAGATATTCTCCAAAGTAAAATATATACCTTTAATTTTTTGTATATTTTCTCCTTAAGAGTTTCTTAAATTTATCATTCTTCATACATAAATATTTTTCAAATATCTAGGAATATTTCTTTAACTCCCAATCTGACTTAGTTAAATTAAATTTTTGGATCCCTAAGGGAATGCAAGAATCAGGAAAATAACTGTATTTTATAGACTAGAAACCTTAGGAGGATTTCCATGAAGTTGGAAGAAAAATCAGATTAGGGAGCAAGCTGATCATATACTCAAGGAGAGAGCAGAGTAAGGGAAAGCCTAGCCTCCCTCCTCACAGCCTCATTTTATCACTATAAATTTGTCAGGACCTGGTGCTAGAACTCAGTGGTTCCATAGCTTTTATCTGACTTCAAGAAATCGTAAGAAGATATACTCAAGTATAAGAAATTAGAATGGAATATACTACAATTAACTCTTCATGGAAAGTCATTAAATCATGTAATAAAATGTGAGTTGTTTTGAGGGTATCCATAAGCCATGAAAATGCCATCTTAGATACAAGAACTTCTATGAAAAGGAATTCATAGACCGAGGATCACATTTTAATAATTCTTGCTATGCAGGTGGGCCTTTTTTATAAGAAAAAGTAGAAAACACTAACAAAATATTCACTTGATCATATTATTTTCATGTCTAAATACTTTGTATATTTGCATTTTCAGCCAAATTCACAAATCATGATGTTAGGAGTACTATAGAGGAAGGAATTCAGTCCTTGTCTCAGTCCTGCCACTTCCCAACCTTGTGATTTAGAAGAAAATAGATTACATTTTCCCCTGAATTTAGCTTTCACATTCACAGATTGAATGGATCAGATGCGATAATTCTTTAGATGCATCACCCTCTAAAAATCTTTGATTCCAAGCAATTCATGATGTAAAGCAAGACAACAAATTTAAATGTGCTGAATATTGATTCTGTTCTGGCCGTAAAGTAATAAACCATAGTCCGAAAGAGTTAATTTTAAAGAGTAAATTACCATTCAATTCTCTGAAGTAGCCTGGGTTCTTGGCACTCAGATAAATTAAAGCTGAAAGGGTTTAGAATTAAAAAAAAAAAAAAAATCCGACATCCTTGAAAATTTTCCATAGTTTATACTAAAGGAAAAAAAAAAAAAAAAACTTCCAAAAACCCACACACTCCTTCATAATGGAAACAACTTGGACCCACCTGTATATGATCAAAGTACATCTGTCAGAAGTAAAATGCTAAGGAAGACTTTGCAAATGTGCTTTACAAATATTGTAAAAATCAAAAGACAGTCAGTTCCATGCAATCGAGAACAAAAAGAAAAGTGATGATGTTTGTATTTCTCAAGAAGTTCTTCCACCCATTCATACGTCGTATAAGTGACTTTAAGCTATTGAATTGATGAATTTTAACATAAAATTTCCTTTCTGTTTACAGGATTTTAAGAGAAAATGAACTCTATACTATAAGAGAAAATGAACTCTATATTATTGTCCCAAAGAAGAGGATACCAATTGGCTATACTTCCAAGAGCCTGCATCAGCAAATGGTATACTAAGTGTCTGATACCATGAATTGAATTTTTAGTTATTGTTTTCTCAGTTTAGAGAATGGACTGTTACAAATGAGCCTCACATATTCTGAGAGTCTGAAGCTACTAAGCTTTGTAGTTATTAATGTTCAAGCAATAGGTCCTGAGTTTATGAAGAGGTATCCAAATTCCTGGAAATTTTGCTAATCATTGCAGGTGGCTGGTTATGATTATAACATATTGGGAAAATGCCAACACCTACTATACAAGTCAAAAGGTGGTCCTCTATAATTTAATTAGCAAGTTAGTAGTTGGGGGAGTAAGTTAAATGAGTAGTTAACTGTCCTTTATCTAAAGCAGAACTGATTTATTGTGTCAATTAGTTTGTTAATGGAGTCTTTAGGTTTTTATATGTATATTATCATGTCATCTTTAAGTAGAGGTTGTTTTACTTCTTCTTTCCCAGTTAGGATTCCTTTATTTACTTATTTATTTTTGTTGATTACTTTTATAGCCTCCTCTTGCTTAATTTCTGTAGCTAGAACTTCCAATAGTGAACTGAATAATAGTGTGGAAAATGGCTATCATTTTCTTGTATCAGATCTTCATGGAAAACCCTCCCATTTTTTCCCTATTGAGAATGATTTTAGGTTTGGGTTTGTGATTATGGACTTCATTATGTTCCTCCACTGTCATTTCTGGGCATAATACTTTATTCACCAAATAGTCAAAATCTTGTCTCTTTGCCTTTTTCCACAAAATATAATTTATCAATGACCTTTAGAGGGTATGGAAATCCCAGAGTTGATTACAAAAATAGTATTTATAAATATTGTGGCCATTAGTAAACTCCTTAACATTTTGAACTGTGTATTCTTACAGTAAAATGAGAATACTAACAAAACCCCACATTTTCTGTTAAGATTGAATAAAATAATGCATGTAGAACCTCTAGTTCAGTGTCAGAAACACATCAGGAAGCAATGCTTATCTGAGTCCCTATCTAAGACCTACTCCTTTCTGCTCCATTATAGAACCTGAGCAAAATCAGATACAGCAAAGTCACAAGAATCCTGATGATACTAAAAAGGATAATTTAATGAGCTATCTTTGAGTTCATTCATTTTATGAATTAATCACATAACGCATATACAATTGAGGCAGAAATTAATTTCATTGGGTGAAGCATGCTGGATTGCCATAATAGGTCCTAAAACTGTATCCACAACATTTAAAGAACCCAGGAACAAGACTATGAAGGTTATGTCCCTCCTCCACTGACAGTCTAGATGTCACTCTCATTTTCTCACTTCCTCTGAAGTTTGCTTCTGCATCACACCAACTTGCTTAGAATAGTTCATTATCTAAGAAATTAATAAACCATAACAAAGCAAAAACAAATATTCAAAGGAAAACAAAGACTTTCTCAATCCTAATCTTTTTCAGTTACTACCTACTTTCTCACATTTTCTTTATAACAAAATTTTCTCAACAGAAGTAGAAACACTCACCATCTTAATTCCTCATTTCTTAACTTTAATTAATATTTTATTTTACTCAAGAAAAGCTAATCTTTAATCAAGATTGGGAAGACATTGCCAGAATTGGGGTAAATGTTCTCAAGCTTTAAATCTGATAGAAGATATAATGGTAATGCTGCCAGGTTCCAATGAAATGGCATGTTATTTGTAAAAGTGAGTGAATCCCTGAGCCAGTTATCTTATGTTTACTTTATATACGTCTATTATTGTCTGTCTATATTCAAAAACAGGATTTCCCCCCACCATAATTAGCCAGAGCCTATTGAATATAAAAGTTAATACTAGAGAATATATAAACTTAAGGTAAACAATTCAGGGTATTGTTTAATTTTGCTAATGATAAATCCTGGGCTCAAGAGCAAAAGAAATATAGAAATGTCTTATTTACCTATAGGTGATTCTAAAGCAATGTGGTTCACTAGAAATATAAAAAATGAACACATTTAAGCCATATATAAATACCTTTGCCTATTGGACAGTATCATACCTTTAAATTACTAAAAGATTAGGAAGATGGAAGTCTTGGAAGGTTTGAAAAAGTGGGATGATTATAGCGCAGTTAAGAAAAGTCATATGGGCCTTCCCCAGTGGCACAGTGGGTTAAAGCACAGCACTATGAATCTAAAACTTCACCTAGATTTCTATCCCTGGCCAGGGAGGTGACCCTCATGGTGCAGCAGACCTCTCCAGTCTTGCCCACTGCTCCCCTCAGCAATATAATCCATCAGTTGGCCTATTCTGCTCCCACTCTGTCTCTGGTGAATCCTTTCACCACCCCTGCACCTCTGGCCTGTACCCCAGTTCTGTATGCTTAAATAAATAAATATGTTAAAATGTCACATCTTCTTATACAGAAGATCAGACAGAAAGCCACGTATACTGAATCTGAGAAGATGGAGATTCTGCCAGCATTTTGAATAGCTTGAGACCATGTGCATTCCACTAGCCTAGGACACATTTACTCATAGTCACTTTTTTTCAGTGGGCAATGTTGGAAACTAAGACAACACTGTGCTATGGGACCATTCTTCAAAACCAAGCACAGCTGCTTACAAGGTTGTTGACTGGGCACACCCACAGAGCCTCTAATAAGATCAAGGACAAAGAAGGAGTTACATGTCTCGAGACAAACTGGGGGTCCAAAGAGTAGACACATAGAACGTTTGAGCAAAGAGCGAAAGGCTCCAAATTCTCCCCTTGAATTTTCCCATATGTATAAGAAATCTTCCTAATTGGGGTTTTAAAATCATAGACTCACTGAATCCATCTCTAGATTTCTTCTAATGCAGGACAATAAAGGGAAGTATGTGATTTTACACAGGAGAGGTGATCCTTCTGCCTCCCAGCTTCCTGTAAGTTTTTTCTACTTCCCCCCTGTACTTACAACAGCTTTTTTAATACTACACAAGATAATTTCCAGTATTAAATACCACTTTTCAAATATTGAAGTTGTTGCCAGTGCCATTAGATATATTACATACGACCTGACTATTTAGACTTTGTGACACCAAAGTGTAGCCCTACTTTAAAGGTCTTTTCCCCTCTGCTAGAAACTGATTTGTGTTGCCCCAGAATTCACCAAGAGGGTCTGTAACTGGATATCAGATTTTTATATATCACAAGAAAACTAATATTTGTTGCTTAAGCACCCCAGTCTGTGGTGTTGTATTATGGCAGTCTGAACAAAAGTTCCGTCTTACTCTTCACTCCAGTTACAATTTTTTTTTTGCTAGTTAAGATCTTCACATACATTCTACATATGTTTCTGTAACCACTTCTTGAATTATTTTCTTCTTAGATCTGTATTTTTTAAAATTTATTATTATTTACTTATCATAGAAAATTTGGGGTACAGGCCAGAGGGTGGTGAGGATTCACAGAGACAGAGTGGGGAGCAGAACAGGCAAATCAATTGAAGTACACTGTGAGGGAAGCAGTGGGTGAGACAGGAGAGTTCTGCCATGCCATGTGGATCAGCAACCTGGTCAGGGATTCAACTCATGCTAAAGTGGCTGTGGAGAGCTTCAGAGTGCTGAGACTTCCACTCCTATGCCATGAGGCAGGCCTCTTCCTCTGAGGATGTATTGCTTTTAACTGGTAACTTGCTCTAATCTGAATCTCATCTCACCTTAGTCTGCCAGACTTTCAATTTAAAGATATGGAGACAAACTTGTAGAATATTATTGTCTTTTAAAAAATATATGTATTTATTTTCCCATCATTCTTCATTTTGTGCATTTTTCATCTCAGTTGTAATCACCATTGCCATAGTCCCCTGCACCTTTCCCACCCCATTTTTGATACCATTTCCCTCTCCAACCCTGTAAAGTGTCTCTGGTATATAGTTGTTGTTTTTGAACTTTTTTTTTTTTTTTTAAGCAAAGATCTGAGTAAGACCCTCTTTGATCAAAATTGTACAATAATGTTCCATGACAAGTCTAAATAATGGAAATCACCACTTAACATGCAAATTTTGCCTGATCGTCCTCAGTCTTCCTCTGTAAATGCCCAGCATTTCTCTACTTTTTTCCACCCTGTGTATTCTAGAATCTAATGTTCCCCTTTGCCTTCATCCTTTGCTCAGCTGTCCCTCATTGCCAGTGTTCTTGGCATTGTGACAGGGGCAATAATCTATATTGTCTTTCTTTTCAACTCAATTTTAAACTTTGGTGAGAAGGGACTATTACTTTTAAACAAATACAAAATTGGAGATATTCCAATGCATCATAATAAGGATACCACTACCAAAAATCTACATATATTACACTCAATGCACATACTTCTGTCTAAAAACCAGTTAGTTAAATTGGAAATAAAAACAAATGAAAAGAGGAAGGGGAGACATCCAAGAAAAATGGTAAGAGGAGAAAATGGGGAAAAAATTAGGTTGGGGAAAAAAGATTCAGTTCTAACACAGCCAGACTTTTAGTAGTTACTCATTAAGATTTGGAAATACTATTAAAATAGCATAAGGTATGAATATCAATATCATTGCCTTAGGAATATAAAGGTAGAGAAAGCTATGCATACTCATATTTCATATTATCCATATAATTTATTATGAAACAAAATATTTTCCTGTGAAGTTACAAATGAAAAAGACAAAACAACAGACCATTTAGGTGTTGCTACTGTAGATTTTCGGTCAGAATAAACCATGCATGACAACTGTGATGAAGATTATCAGGTGCCTGCTGGGCAGACCAGAAAGGTAATGGGTTTTATCAAGGCCTGGGTTGCTTTTAAGTCAGGAGCAGCAAAACACAGTCCCATTTTATTCCCAGGAGGGTAACAATTCTTTCTCCCCCCTTTTCCTCAAAACAACATGAAGCTGTGGATTGAGAGGGCCACTTTGTGAGTAGTTTATGGATGAGAAGAAAGAGAGCACAGTCTTAAGATGCCAAAATTTCTGAGATCTAAAACCAGTGGTCATCAGGATAAGAAAGAGCCAGCCCGGAGACTGGTCATCAGAAAGGAATAAAAAGACCTTGAAGAAAACAGAATACCTAGACACCAACTGCACTACTGTTGGGTGGATGGGGTGTGGGGCTTGTTCCTTTTTTCCTCTTCCAGTGAAGATGAGTGATATAGGGATAGCATTTGTTGTATATGAGAACATTCATTAACTACAAAAAAGCCATTATATTGTTTGCCTAATTTCATAAAAAGAACAATCATTTATTTCTTCTCCAGTGAATTGTGTGTTAATATTTCTCACAGTGAGTGAAAGGGCCAGGCACAGGCTTTCAGCCGTCCAGACTGGAATCATGACAGTGAGGCAGTGTCATTTGATGGTGATAGGATTTGATAAAATTGCCCAATAATTTGACAAACTTCCTTTTAAATTAAATCTAACCAAGGTCTATTGTCAATTTTTAATCAGACTTATGACCTTATTATTATTATAATGGAAAAATTCAGCCATATCAAGTTAATGATATCTATCTTGTCCCTTTGATAAGTTCCTACATCAGAGTCCACGAGCCTACAGTCTCCACTATGTGACAAACGTACTTCCTACTGTGAGGAAAATTACTTTGCTCGTACCTGATGCTAATTGACCAGAGGTCCAGGAAGGATGGATTTAAGATTGATCATTGAAGAAAAAGATAGTTCAGAACATTTATAAGCAAAGTGGAAGGAATAGTCATCTTTCCATTTTTAAGATAAAATAATTATACTTACAAATCAACAAATAAAATTAATTATAACAGTGTTTAATATTTCCCTAATGATTGATCACATAAATTAGTAAAGATTAACATGTCTGTTTTGGACTACCTCTTGAGTAGTTTCATCAAATTTATTTTCTTTGTTTTCAAGGATTTTATTTATTTTTGCATAAAAGTCTGGAGGAGGAATATTCTGAGAGGTTCTCCAGAGACAGACAGTATGGGGACCAGAACAGGTGGATCTACTGAAATACAATGCTGAAGGGAGCAATGGGTGAGACAGGAAAGGTCTGCTGTGTCATGTGGGTCAGCTTTCTGGCTAGGGATCAAACATAGGCCATAGTGGTGATGATAGTGAGACTTAACCCTTACATCACCAGTGAAAACCTACCAAATTTCTTTTCTAGGAAAGCAATTCAGTTCATGGAGGTACATTGTATCTCTCCTTTGGAGTAGGCCATGCATATTTCTTATAATAAAAGACAGCCACTTTGGAGATACATTATTAAATGAATATTTAGCATTCTAGTGTTCATATAAAAGAAACCCCCTAATATTTATTGGAAAATATATAATTTTGTCCTGATTATGTTACTTAATATGAAACAAAGAAAAATTGTATTTAATTATAAAACAATATGCAAGTACTAAATATATATAGTATATTTTATTAAAATATAAATATATATTAAAAAGTCCCTAAGTCCCATTGAGCTGTACAATTCCAATGGGATACAGGAAAGAATGACAAAGTAACAACAGCCTTTTCTTCAGAGTTGTGACAAATCTGATTTTTCCTCTCAACTTTATTTCCAATGAAAATATTTTGTCACAATATTGAACTAAGATCAAGTCTTATCTGGTAGTATATAAGGACTTTTGGGATATATACAAAATATCTAATAATACACCCAGAACCTCATCTGTCCCTGGCTCCCTGACCCCCCACCATTCACACACACCCATGCACCTTTTCCATTCCCTCCTTCCAGCTAGCTAACTGGTATCATTTCACAATTAAAAGCCAAGGATGCCTGTATATATGCTTTGTAGAACAAGATGAAATAGTTTCATGGAAATTTCTGGAGTATGGAAGGGCACTGACCCAAGAAGTCCCAGGACTCTGACTCTTGAGTCCTTAGGAGGCATGTTAAGTTAAGGTAAGCTCAGATGTGGGGGGAGACAGAAATGGAGCATGCAAAATTTGCTGATGTCATGCCCACTGTTTTCAAGCTTCCTTCACATGATCAAATGCATATTTATTAAGCATCTCTTCTTTTGCTCCATGTGCACACTGGTCTTCCAAATATTAGAAAAGAAGGATGCACAACAATTCCAGAAAAGGATAATTGTGTAAATCGACCATCATATTAGTTAGTAACCTTGGGTTTTATTACCTTCTCAAACAGTTTATAATGAGTATATTATAAGACAGTAAATGTCCTTATTCTAAGGGAATAAAGTGAGCACTGGACAAAGTTGCCATCCAAGTTTCCATCACAACATTATTTCATATACAAAATGTAATAATTTTTATGTGTATGTTTGGAATCATGTGGATAAATGTGAATGTGCATAGTATACTTATTTCAACATATACTGTTTATTGAAAAAAGTATACATGCATGTTTTACCTGTATAACAAGAAAAATGTTATACAATAAAGTGTACTAATCTTAAACATAAAGTCTGATGATTTTCACATGTGTATAGTCTGTATAATAATCAGGTTAAGATATATAATATTTATAATTTATGACAGAGCTCCATTATTACTAGATGGCTCCATTTATTGTAAATTTTAGGTGAAGCAACTTGATTGCTAACCCTCTGCACTTTCGTAGAGTATTTTTAAAAAGCATAAAACCCTAGAATATTCTAAGAAAAAATCTACTTAGCAAACTACAAGAGGAAACTTCAGAAAACTATATTCTGTTCAAGGTCTATTTTTTAAATCCTGACTATGGCATTTGTAAAAATTTTAGGATAGAATTCTATTGTTTAGATCAAAATCTTCCAATCTCTTCCTATGAGTCAAAGTATACCTTCTGTGACTCAGTTTTGTCTGTAAAATCATAAAATAATAAGCCATAGTCTATATACTTTAAAGGTAAATTTTAACAATCAAATGATAAATACATATGGTCCATTTTAAATTGCAAAAGACTATAAACAACTGTGTTGCTCTTTTATAACACAAACCACTATGGAAATTTTCAAATTATTATGATTCATCCCTAAAGGAAATAGTTTCTATCTCTTGATTGGGAAACTATTGAGGTTTTTTCCTAATAAGTGACTGTTTATACTTATTTGCCCTATGAGATTTCATCTTGGTAACAAGCATTTTCACTCTAAATTATTTCCCTTAAGGCATTTATGCTTTTCTGACTTTTCTGTTACAGCAATGATTATCTGTGAGATATTAGAAGGGTATTTTACTAGAGTTAAAAGACCAAGATTATTGAGTCTCTTTCAGAGGCTTCTGGTCCGCCCACTGCTCTCCTCAGCAGTGTACTTTGTCAGTCTGCCAGTTTTGCTCCCCACTCTGTCTCTGGTGAATCCTCACACCACCCCTGCACCTCTGGCTTACACCCCAGTTCTGTATGCATAAATAAATTTTAAAAAATAATAAAATAGCATAACTAAAAATATAATACAAATAAAAATAGATTTTCTTCTCATCAAAATCTAGTTTTCACAAGTCTCTCATAGGTCTATTATCTTCCACATGCATGCTACCTAGTTGAACCCTGAAGCCATCTTCATTTCTGACTTACTGCAATTGTCTACCAATTACTTTGATAGACTCTATCAAATACTATGAAAGAATAAAGAAGTGAATTAATTTGAACTTCAAGTTTCTCATCTGTAAAATATCAGAAGCATAGCCAGTTTTATGAAATTTATCAGAATATCTTAGATTGGTTTTCCTAAAGACAGAGATTGAGAAGCAGATTCTTGTACTGAGGCTTTCTTGAAAGAGTTCTGCAATTCAAGGGAATACAAAGCATTGGCATGACAGGGGAAAATAAGCAAATAGAAGATATAGTCTCAGCTGGAGATCATTTTCAGCCAGAGTCTGATCCTATGGAAAATTTAAGGACCATGAATCATCCAGAGCTGTTTCTGCTTTGAGATAAAACCACTGGCGTGTATACCTTTGTCAGTAGTCGACCATCAGCTGTGGGAGGGATAAAGGGGGGATGAGCAGTGTGCTACCTGCTGGGTGAATTGGCTCCCCCTTGACGGAGGTCAAGTGTCTATTAACTAATAGCATAGAAAAGAGGGGTGGTGTGTTAGACGGTAAAAGGGATCTGGCTAGGACATTAATGGTATCCACAGTGATGAATAAATACAATGTGTGTGAAGCATAGCACAGTATTGGGGAAACACAATAATTCACATTTCTACAAAACAATAAACAAGTTAGGGTAGCTGAAAAGAAGAGTGGCCAGTATGAACTATGACTTAACATGTGTTCTTCACTCTGAAAGCAATGGGGTGAGAGACAGTCAAATTTGAAATAATGGCATGATATGATTGCATTTAATATTAAAAAAGAAGGCCTTCCCTGGTGGTGCAATGGGTTAAGTGCAGCGCTATGAAGTTAGCCACAACTACTTCAGCATGAGTTCGATCCCTGGACAGGAAGCTGACCCACATGGTTCGCAGAGCTCTCCTGACCCGCCTGCTGCTCCCTTCAGAATTGAACTTCTTGAATCTTCCTGTTCTGCTCCCCACTCTGCCTCTGGTGAATATCTCAACACCCCATTTACCTCTGACCTATACCCTTGTTCTGTTTTTAATATTTTATTAAAAATATTGAAAAAGAAACAATATGGACAATATGGAGAAATGTTTTAAAATGGTGTACTAGGAACAGGGAGAATAAGTAGGATGGATAGATGGAAATCTGAGAAAGAAAAGTGAATCTAACCTAAGTGACAACAAATAGCCCAAAGAAAGTAAAACTATGTATACTTATAAAGACTACTTCCCCAAATAGTCTTATCTATTTGGAGAGCAAGGGGTGACAAAAATTACAATTAATAAGTTCAATATGGCACTTTGCTTCTAATAGCTACTCTGGAATAAATTTCAATCCTTATAAGTTATTGTAGCAACCTTACCTTTGCTTACCAGTCTGTTTTTTTTTTTTTTTTTTCTTAGCAATCTGGTAAAAAGGTACAGAATCAACTCAGTGTTGAAAAATAATAAATACAGAACCCATTCTTTAAACTGAAAATCCTCTATCATTCTCAATTTTCCAAGTAACTGAGGCATTTAACCAATGAAGAGCTCCACTTTTTGGCATTCACTGCATTTTTTTAAGATTTTTTTATTTATTCATACAGAACTGAGGTACAGGCCAGAGATGTGGAAGGTGAGAGTATTCACCAGGGACAGAGTGGGGAGCAGAATAAGCAGATCGACGAAGTACACTGCTGAGGGGAGCAGCGGGCGTGTCAGGAGAGGTCTGCCAGGCCCTGTGGATCTCCTCCGGGGCAGGTGGGGATCCAACTCTTGCGGAGGTGGCTTAAGCTTCTTAATGCAGTGCTTTAACCGGCTGAGCCACCAGGGAGGGCCAAGCATTCACTGCATTTGTTAGATGATTGATCAAAATCATCATTTTCTGATATCTATAAAATTTTACACATCCACTTTCATCTGGATAGTGGCAATTATGAAAGGCTGGTTATATTTGTTTTAGTTTTAAATAAATCTATAATCTCAATTTCTGGGATCATTATTAAATTTTCATCCTAATTTCTCACATTTTATATTTTCTCTCTATTACTGTGGAATGTTCAACCCTCCACATAGATTTACCCTTTTTCATCATAGTACTTACAAAAAGACATCCCAAATTTGCTCAATTTATTTGGTTGTGATGATCCTTCAACTATAAATTAAAAATACACAATTTAGAGGACTGTGTGTGGCTCTAAGACTTAAGACTTGAGTTAATTATTTTATTTCAAATTTTATACATGAATCTCCTTCTTTCCTCATTTCCTAGGTCAAGTGTTTGATGTTAGCTTTATACCAAACATACAAACCAAGTATAAGTGTGTTGGGAGAAGTGGGCAGCAATGGTATTCAGTCATTACCTGAACTTTCCTTTCTTCCATAAAGAGGAAAAGAAAAAGTTATAGGAATGTAACTGAACACAGAAAATGAAAAATAATTTGTAGAAAATTTGTTCTGAAAAATACTATATTATCTAAGCTTGTTTTTTTTTTTTTAAATCAGTAAGGCATTTGGATGTTTTATGAAAATTTTAATTGCTTTATATCTTAATTTATAAAATTAGATCAACTGAAATATTCAGGTCTTCTGTTAGTATTTTATTGGTTTGGATTTTTGTACAGTTTGTATCTGATAAATCTAGATACTTTCCTCATAGGGGAACTAGTATTTATTGATATAAACTGCATTTGTCAACCAAAAGTTGCTCTCTACGGGTAGTTTTCAATATATTTTCTATTCTGTTCTTAGAATGTAGGTCATGTAGCCACTCAATTCATGAAGGATTTGCTGAACAATGCCTTGTCTCAGAGTCTGTGCTCAGTGCTGCCAAGGTGAAAGTATGGATGAAAACCATGATCTGCTCTCAGGCATCTTAAAATTTATTATTTGTGACAAATACACAGAACAGACACAAATGCAGTAAGACCATTGGAAATGCAGCTGGTGCTGTAAGGATTAAGCTAATGTTCATAATCCCTTGGGGGGATTTAGCCAATGCTTATCAAATATAAGTGATAAGTTTTTCAAGTAAGGTTTAGAAGGTAGAGATAAAATAAGAGAGCAAATAAAGTTTACTAAATAGCATAAGCAAATCTATAAAAACTGTATAAAGAGTACACAAAGCAAGTATAAAATGTTAAGCATTTGGCTTTTATTTATTTACTTTTTGGTTGTTGCTGTTCTGTATAAAAATATGGAAAGTTCAGAAACATATAAATGATATTATATGATTGCATCTTAACAAGTAAATAAAGGTCTGAATATTTGCTTACTTACAAACACATAAAGCTACACAAACTTCACAGGCATAAAGTAATGGTACTATTATTACTAATAATCCTCCATGCCTTTATTCTCTTAAAAGAATAATATTAAAAAGTAATTGCCTCTGTTGAAGAACATTCAGAAAGGATGATGAACCAATGATACACTGACTTCCTTCAGTGAACACCACAACAGAATTAATCTACAGAACTTTGAGATTATAAATCTATATATTTTTAGATTTGTGGTAACTGGTAACTGTGCAACTGGTTTGTGGTAATTTGTTGTTGCAGCCACAGGAAATCTCTACAATGACAAATGTGAAAAAGCAAGCATTTTGCAGAAGACCTAAATGGGATGCCCAGTGTAAATGGAAGCTTAGTAAAAGTTTCCTGGTACCTAAAGGTTAAGTCTCAGTACTGTCACCAGAACCACTTGAGTTTGATCCCCAGCCAGGGAGCTGAACCACATGGCGCAGCAGACCTCCCCTGTCTAGCTTGCTGCTCCCCTCAGCAGTGTACTTCAGTGGATCCACCCATATTCTGTTCCCTACTCTGTCTCTGGTGAGTCGTCTCACCCAGGTCACACCTCTGGCCTACACCACCATTCTTCTAATCATAAAAATAAATATATAAAATTATGTAATTAAAAAAATGAGAAATCTTCCTGTACATCTTGGATACGGTGAGGAGTTTCCAAGGCAAAAGGAAAAAAAAAAAAAAAGCTAGTCTAGTCTCTAGTGGACAGTGTGTGCATGTTTGCAAACAAGAGTAAAAAAAGAACAAGATGAGAAACCCAAAAGAATAAAATAAGTTGGGTGCCTCCTGGTAGCGCAATTGGTGAAAGTGAAACATTATGAAGCTAACTGGAGCCACTGCAACACAAGTTTGATCCCCAGCCAGGAAGTGACCTACATGGTGTCACCCTCTTGCTTCCCTCAGCAATATACTTCATCAGCCTGCCTGTTCTTGCTCCCCACTCTGTCTCTGGTAAATCCTCTCACTACCCCTGCACTTCTGGTCTGTACTCCAGTTCTTTATGCATAAGTAAATATTTAAAACAAGAATAAAAAGTATAACCTGTATACTGCAAGTGCCTTTACCTTTAAAAACAATAAAAAAACTTTTGCTAAATAAATGTGCACTGGACCTCCCTGGTGGTGCAGCAGGTTAAAGCACAGCACTAAGAAGCTTAAGTCACTTCCGCATGAGTTCGATCTCTGCCTGCCCCGGAGGAGATCCACATGGCATGGCAGACCTCTCCTGACCTGCCCGCTGCTCCCCTCAGCAGTGTACTTCGTCGATCTGCCTGTTCTGCTTCCCGCTCTGTCTCTGGTGAAGCCTCTCACCCTCCACATCTCTGGCCTGTACCCCAGTTCTGTACGAATAAATAAATCTTTAAAAAATAATAATAAATGTGCACTATTTAATAGATTGGTATTGTTTAGTTGTGAAACAACTGATAACCAAATATAAAGGCATATTTACATGCTAAGCACGATTTCTAGCAAGTAAATATACCTTTATCTTGGTTACCCAATGAAGCAGTTCAATCTATTATAATATTCTTGAAAAAAAAAAGCAGACCTACTTTTTTTTCCTGTAATATATGTGGGCTATATATATTTCTCCTATTTTGATATAAGGGAAAATTTATTCATTCAACAATACTATAGCTGTGATTATATATACATAATCAAGTGTTCATAGAGCAAGACTGGATGATATTGCAGATACACAGCTATTACAAAATGACAATAAATCCTCATTTGTCTCTGTCTTTGAAAATTGTA
The DNA here is from genome assembly GCF_000260355.1 of Condylura cristata. Classification (NCBI taxonomy): domain Eukaryota; kingdom Metazoa; phylum Chordata; class Mammalia; order Eulipotyphla; family Talpidae; genus Condylura; species Condylura cristata. The sequence goes on from NW_004567114.1 coordinate 14,715,346, forward strand.
TCTTACTCATTAGAGATCATAAACCCTGTTAAAGCCAAACCCATAGCTCTATGTTTACACTAAATCTCCAGCATCTAGAACATGCAAAGCACATTTGCTGAAAATTGCTTTTGAGATAGGCATTAGTCTAGATATTCAGAATTTAATATGGAAGATTAAAAGTCTTTTCTCTCCCAGGTGTAGAAGGACAAAAAATTATACAAGTGACCATGTAACAGGGGGAAATGTCAGTTAATGACAAAAGTCATGATAGAAATTAAATAAGGTGGGTCAAAGAAGGTAACTTTGTGGAGGTAAAATTTGAGTTCAGTTGTAAAATATGAAAAAATAAGGGGCAAAAGAGTTTAGAGATAGAGATTGGGAGGGAATGAGCTCTGCCAGAGGACCTAATAGCAAATGCAAAATCTCTGGATTCTAGGGATATAGAGAAACAGAAGGAAAAAGCGTTTGCTGGAAATAGTGATTCGGATAAATTATGTGTTCAGATTAGATTCTGGAGGAAATGATAAGAAAGTTGAAGTTTGTTATTGTTTTTTGTAAGACCAATCTAAAAACCAATTTATAGCCTATTAGAAGGCTATAAATGAAATACTAAAAAGACCTGACACAGACTAGGTGGAAAAAGTGAATATAACTAAAACCCTTTATTAGTTTATTTCTAGTGTTGTACTATGACGTATTTCATATTTTAAGTAAATGGGTCGTGAAATTTACTTGTGATTATAATATGCTTTATTTGACCAGTTAGTTTTTCTCATACTAAAAGTCTGGTCAGAATTCTCATTTCAAGAAAAGCTAATCTGAAATAGATATGAAAACAATCTTATTTATATATAATCATAGGTATACTTTAATTAAACATTGTTATTCTCGGCATAACTTGTTTAAGAAGTTTCTAATTTTGAAATCTGATTTCTACTACAAATGAGAATCACCATTTCAGAAAGACCCACATTGAAGAGACTCTAATGGCCTTGCATGTGTGAACTATCTTAATTTTGCACAAAAGAGTTGATTCTAGTACACCTGGCCTCCATCCCCATGGTCACTATCTCCCCATATACAGCAGGAAGCTACCTCAAATGTGGGATTAATCCTCTTGGGGCCCAAATTTATTTAAAAAATAAAACCTGAAATCCCAATCATTGGCTCAATATATTCCCTTATTCCTATGACTAGACTTTGAGTTCTTTCTTAGTCCTAACACCAAAAAGCTCTGTGTTTGCTTCAATAAAATATTTTATCTCCTTGAATAAACTTCAGACTCTCATGTTACTATCACACATCTGTGAATACTAAACTCCCAAATGCTCCTTTTGATGATATTTTTCTAATAAGTGGTATATTTTTTCACTGATACAATGAGGCCTACCTCTAAGAACATGTGCAAGTAGTGTTTCCTAAGAAGTTATGTTCACTCTGGGAAAACTAGCCTTCTTTCTAGAAGTCATTAGGTCATTCTCAGATGGATACTAGAATTGGAAATTATTTTCAACATAAAAGGAGCATATTATATTTGGCAAGCACTAACCAATATACACAGGAAGTGGAAGGAAAACGTTAGTACGACTGGGAAGCTGCACCTGGAGGAGAAGTGCCTGTTACACCCTCTAAGAGTGGCCACAGCTGCTGCTTGAGTGACTTCAAAAAATGCAGGAAACAGAGGAGAGAGAATGACCTCATGTTCAGTCATGTCTCCAGGGAGGACAGTATCATATGGGATTGGTTCCAAACCACCTGAACAAATAGCTCCAGATAGGTTTATATGTATGCAGCAAAATATAGGGGGAAATATTTAACACCAAGACTGTCAAAAGGAGAATAAATGTATAGGCAGGATTTCCTAATGATAATATGGGAGACTGAAAAGTCAGAGATGTTGGCTCAACAAAAAGTATTGAACTCCAAGGCGAAAGGATGTATTACAAGATCTTTACACTGCATTAGAGGCTTCCCTCTTTCCTTTTTCCTTCCCTCCCTCCCTTGCTACCTTCCTTTCTCCACTCTCCTCCCATCCATACTGGGTGCACTGGAATCCCTCAGACATTTAGGAGATAATCAAATATGTGAAGACAATGGAAAAATATTTATGCTCCTTTGAGGGAAAAGTACATTTTGAGCCCACTACTGCTATATCAGCATTTGCCTAAAGGACGGAGGCTGGACAATGGGTGGGGTGAGAAAAGGAAAGTGATTCTACACAGAGGAACTGCATACACAAGGCCAGGTGTATTGCACACTAGGAAAGAGGCAGCCAGCTCTGAGAGGCCAGATCTTCAAATACCAAAGGCCAAGCATCAGGGTAGTAAGCCAGGGTCTAATATGACCTCTTGCTTGTTGGCTTAAGAGAACAGCTGAGATCCCAGAACTCCTGTATGGGCTTCCTTCTTCTCTGTAGATTCAAGCAGAGGGACTTACAGTCTCTTTTTAAAATTGGCAGCAATGGGGACAATAACAAGACTTTCCCCGCCATCTCCTTAATCATATCTCTTTCCAGCTAATACCAGGATGGAGGGGAGGAATGAGTTTACAGCACTGGTTGCAAAAGGCCATGACAGGGAGGTAGCAGAGAACTGGGACTGCAAATTCCAATGTTTCATCTGTGCTGCCAGGGAGGCCTAGGGAAGCTGGACAAAAGGGCACTAGCAAACAGGGGCACTCACCATAGAGGAGGTTTAGGAGGGCAGACAATAAAGCTGACTTAGTAGTTCTTAGTGCTTACTCTAAACCTTGTGAGAAACACTGCTTGTCATGCAGAAGTACATGAGATAATGCCAATGTCCCAGATCCAAACTGTCAACTCAGAAACTGCAAGTGTCAACTACCAGGTTCCAATTTTTCCAATTTGGGATTATGATTTTATTCCTACCTTCTGGCTGGTCTTCTCTGTTATGCAAAAGGCATGAACGCCTCTAGAGCAAGGTCTAGTAGGGTTTTTTTTTCTAGAAGAATCCTGCTTTGTGAAGCTGAGCACAGGAATCTGTCTTTTTACTTCTCAACTTTGTGAACTTAATCAGGTTATTAACCTTTCTTTACCTCATTTGTGGATTGAAACATACAGCAATGTCTCTGTTTGGGTTTTCAGAAGGCTTAATATTTATAATACAAAGTCCTTTGGAGACTTCCTGACATGTAAAAAATAGAAATGCTAAGTGTTATTGTCTCACCCAAGAATTGAAAAAAAAAAAAAAAAGTATGTAGTTACATGAATGAATCTACTGACATCCTTGATTGATTCTAAGAGAAACTGTTAAACAGAGGAAAGGTCCATTTTTTTAAAACCTGGTTAGCTTTGAAAACTCCACTTCCATCATGTGATCAACCAACATTACTTTAACATGAAAAGAAATAACTACTTTTAATCATCCTATATGACCCAATCTAATAACATATACAGTAATATATTCAAACATATTCAACACATCTTAGCTTCCACTCTGGTGATCTAAGCACCAGCAACCCACAACCCAAAACTTGTGAAACAAACAAGTTAAAGGAGGTTATACTGCTGCATTATAAGTTTTCACTTTGTAAGAAAGTGAATTGATGAAAAACCGTAGATCTATTGCATTCAACTAACAATGAATACCTTATTGTTGACTTCTATTTTATATCATATTACATTTTACCCCAAGATTTCTCCCAGCAGGAGAAACGTCCACACCATTTGTAACTCAGAAGGCCACTCATGAGTCTAGAAACCTGTCCTGTCATTGCCAGTTCACGTGGACAGTAGCATGCTGTGAGGGAATGCTGACCGAGAGGGGGTCCTTCCACTGAGTAAGCTGGAGGAGGCAGCACTAACCATCCTTGAAGTACAACTACAGGTGACTCAGGTCTGAGGAAGACTAGGACAAAAATCAGTCCCTATTCTCGGTCACCCAATTCTCCGAGCAAACTCAGCTCATGATGGGTAGCGAGGCAGAGGTGCTGGATTTTCTTGTCCAGAACTGACATGGACAACAGAATCCCAAGGGCACTTTGAATCTATTCCTCATTTCTTCTTCTTTTAGTTGCTGTGCTGTCAAAAGGGCAGATGACACTAGTGATGGATTCTCTATCTTTCTGAGTACCCCATTGATAAGTGCAGCATCATCATGTTAATGATCAAAACAAGCAGTGTGGTAAAAATCAAGGATTTTATAGCCTTTTGTTAACTTTCTAAATTAAGGCTTTGTTGGCAACTTTAATCTGACCTTGTAATTTGGGTTCTAGGGGGTTCCTGAAAATATAATGAAACTCACACTATAACATAGAAGTCGAACGTGACAGAGAACTTGTAAGACTTTATCCTTGAGGAATTGAATGTAGAAACACATGACATCTAGTTTAAAGGAACTAAAAACTATTATTAGAGATAAAGCAAGGAGCAAATTATAAAAAGTGGGATTATTATGAAAATGATAGCTTTTGATATCTATGATGGTTCAGTGAAGAAAATGTTATTGAAAATACTGTAGAGATTTCTATGGTTTATATTCTGCTGCCTATGGATATTTGCATCCTTCATGAACACTGACAAATCACACTACTTATACCTTCATTACTTTATATATTCTGATTTCAGACCATGAGGAGCTAGGACTGCTGATTAAAATCCTGACTACTTATAAAACTCAGTACCTATCAGCAGAGAAATAATATGATGAACACATTTACTTAACTAACATATGAATCACTTTTCTGTTAATAATAAATTAATCTTTCCCCATCTTATAGAAAGGTGACCAATGGAACCATAAGAAAATCTGACTTAAATTTCCAGGTCTGGGCCCTTCCTGGTGGTGCAGTGGGTTAAAGCGCAGCACTAAGAAGCTAAAGCCACCTGCACATGAGTTCGATCCCCGCCTGCCCCAGAGGTGACCACATGGCATGGCAGACCTCTCCTGACCTGCTGGCTGCTCCCCTCAGCAGTGCCCTTCGTCCATCTGCCTGTTCTGCTCCCCACTCTGTCTCTGGTGAAGCCTCTCGCTGCCCCTGAGTCTCTGGCCTGTACCTCAGTTTTGTATGCACAAATAAATCTTAAAAGAAAAAAAAAATCCAGGTTTGTTGTTGATTATGTGTGAATTTGGGTAAGTCACTTCATGTTCTAGTTCTTTCATCTATAAAGGAGAACTTCTGCTAGGTATTCTGAAAGCTCCCTTCTAACTAGGCCCCCATCTTTCTAAGCTCAGAGAATAATTTGGAGCCATTTTCTTAGATATAGGTTGAAAGAACAAAATTTTACAGAAGAAAACTGATTCATCAGCAATTTTCTATATTTTAAAGTTTGTTCATGGAATTCCTCAAAACTTTTACATACCACGGCCCTCCCTGGTGGGGCAGCGGGTTAAAGCACAGCACTGAGAATCTAAAGCCGCTTCTGCATGAGTTCGATTCCCGCCTACCCCGGAGGTGACCACATGGCGTGTCAGACCTCTCCTGACCCGCCCACTGCTCCCCTCAGCAGTGTACTTCATGGATCTGCCTGTTCTGCTCCCCACTCTGTCTCTGGTGAATCCTCTCGCCACCCCTGAGCCTCTGGCCTGTACCCCAGTTCTGTATGTACAAATAAAATAAATCTTAAAAAAAAAAAAACTTTTACATATCACAATAACTTACAAGGGTTTGTTAGATTTTTCTCCCAATTCTCACTTTTGTCTGAATGCCCTTTGCACTCATACTCAAGATCACCAATTCTGTATTTTATTGATTTGACTATTATTATGAAAATGATGCATGCATATTATAAAAGTGAATGAAATTAAAGTCCACAAAATAATAGAAATTTTAGTAGTGAATCTGAAGTAGTGTAAACAGATTTTGATTTATAATGATGAGCACCTGAAACTTGTTATAGTGTAAATGTTATTTCAAAATGATGTTCCCTCTAATTCCAGAACAATTATTTTCATGGATAGCCTTGCAGTAATTTCCATTATATCAAATATGAAAAAATACACAGTTATGCATAATAGTATACAAGAGTATATTTATATACTCTTTAATACCTTAGTTATTTATCTGACTAAACATATATCTAAAACACTTACCATGTAAGAATATAGATTTACCATATTATTTTAAATAGTTGTCCCTGTATGAATGTTTTATGATTCCTTATACATCTCAGCTATTTGGCATTTGTGTGTGTGGTGAGAATATTTGAGTTTTATTGAATAAAATGATTTTAAGTCTGTATCAGAGTATTGTTATCTAATATCACTGTGATTTACATTAGATCGCAGGTTTTATTCAGCTTTTCTTCAGTAACTTTAGAGTTCAGTTCTTTTTTATCTTCAAGTTATGCTGATGGCATGATTCTTTTACATATTTTCATTTAGTTGTCTTTTTTCCAACTTCAAAAAGTATTTTGGAATCAATTAATTGAATGCAGAGAAAGAACCCAATAGAGAAATTATTACTTGCTCATTAAGGGATATTTCAAACTAAAAAAGAAAAAAAAAAGAGAAAAAAAAGAAAAAGGAAACCCTTGTAACTTGAAATAAGTCCCTAAAGATAGCATTATTAGTGCTCACAAAATTTAAATCGTTAGTCTCAAACCCAGAAATGGATTGGAACACAGTTACTGAGGAGTGTGCTGGTGATGAAAACATGTCCATAACCTCCTATCACTAAGAGTCCCCAGGAGGAATAATTGGAAAATGGTCTAGCCTCATGGCTGACATAATTTGTAATATTGAACAATTTATTCTTTTTAAAAGATTTATTTATTTGTACATACAGAACTGGGGTACAGGCCAGAGGCTCAGGGGCGGTGAGAGGCTTCACCAGAGACAGAGTGGGGAACAGAACAGGCAGATCAACGAAGTACACTGCTGAGGGGAGCAGCAGGTGGTCAGGAGAGGTCTGCCATGCCATGTGGTTGCCTCCGGGGCAGGCGGGAATCGAACTCATGAGGAAGTGGCTTTGGCTTCTTAGTGCAGTGCTTTAACCTGCTGCACCACCAGAGAGGCCCTGAACAATTTATTTTAACATATTAAAAGCAAAAGGAAAGAAAGTCCAGGTCCCAGTAAAAAGTATCTGCCCCAAATGAAGACTGTCCCTTGATAATAATATGAACACTCGTCCTTTTTGTCTAATGACACCTATTCTAATATGCTCATATTTTTATCTTTTTTGTTTAGTAAGTTGGACTCAAATCACCTAAGTAGGTCAAGTGACCCAGACTGCTCTTGACAGTTTTGCTAAAATGGCCTCTTCATGCTGGATATCTTGCTGCTGGTTCACAAATCTGTCATTCTCCTGCCTACCTCACCATTTCTGGGTTCTTGAACACATCTGAGAAAACAAGAAAGTCACGAGACTTATGGTGCCTCCCTGGTGACACAAGGAGTTAGGTCTCTGCATTGTGAAGCTATTGGCAGCCACTGCAGCATGAATATGATCCCCAGCCAGATTGCTGACCCACAGTTCTCCAGTATCACCCACTGCTCCCCTCAGAAGTTTATTTCAGTCAATCGCCTGTTCTGCTCCCCACTCTGTCTCTGGTGAAATCTCTCACTCCCCGCACCTCTGACTTATACACAGGTGTTGTATGCACAAATAAATAAAACTAAAAAAAAAAAAATCATGAGACTCATGACCAAGCAGGATCACATATTTATGTTTTATCACAGAAATTACACTTCTCTTTGTTTCTTGCCCAAGCATCACAGACTTCTCCCCTTCCAGCAGAGGGACTGAAAATGGTGGTGGAGGGAATAACCTAGTGTCGGTAGGCCTCATCATGCTGGACATCTTGTTCAGCAAATAGTGCGCAGGATACACAATTTTGCTGTTAACCAATATCTCTGGATGGCACTGGGGTATCCCAGATTCATGTCTTCCGCAGTTTTGCATACAGCTCTGAACAGGCTCATTAAGTTTTGCTTTGTACAAAACAACTCTCTCTGACGGAAATCCCTCATGCTATTCTTGTTAACATCTTTCACCCTGGTGGTGCAATGGCCTGTTTGTAAAATAAAGCCAAATTATACCTTCATAGATGGAAAATTATCCTAAGGAAGGGAGGTATGTTTTTATGTTCAAAGGATACAGGGCAAATATTATGGACACTGCAGAATGTTCTCTTTCTCTTCACACATGTTATTAACACTTCCACTAAATTTTATTAGCTGCTTCACTTCAATGGGTTTACATACACCCAATCACAAGTGAACTGTACACACCAAGGTAAAATTTATTTAAAAGCTTTCAAACAATTGGAACATACATGTTGATATATGGTTTAGCCATTTTTTCCCCTGCTTTTACACTGGTCTGTCACATGAGAAGAAAATAAGCAGAAAATGTAAGAAAAAAGATTATTATAAGAGATAAAGATCAATAAAATAAACATCACAAAACTATAAGGTTGCTATATTTCAAAAATTTCAAAATGAAATATGTGTCATTATTGTTTGCATTTCATTCCAAATACATTTATCTTCCAAAGCCCTTTCAAATGTCTATGAAATATTCTCCAAATGGAAAAATACACTTTTATTATTTGCCAACAATCTTTAAACAAAAATAGCATTACTTATGCAATTTGTTTTAAAAGTAGGAAATTAAATTTACTTCTTAATGTTTTCAGTATAATTCCACTCCATGCTAAAATCATCATCGTTTTGCTTTCATAAACAAATGCATGATTTTATGTTGGAAAGGGATCATTAGCTAGGCAAAGTTTCCCAATTATTGACCTCCTACAGGTTCAGAGAAGGAAACATGTATTTTAGAAAGGAACTTTGTCTTCTAATTTTAAGAGGAAACTATGGAATCCTTTGGAGTCATGTCAGTGTGGGTGCCCAAATTATTCCTTCCATAAACAAAACTTCCTTTTGATTGTTATTAAGAGATTATGTTGTTCAGCGTTAGAAGGCACTTTTTGAGATTAACAAATATTTTCAGAAATAACTCCAACTGATTTCCATCTTGGAAAAACTCTAATTATAAAATGGTTGCAATCTATATAGATGGTATAGAATGACTGCTATTAAATGACTTTTATTTTCCTATGTAAACACTAGTGATGGCTCCATTGATAGACTTGCCTGACAATTGATCATAAAAAGATGCATACTCTTGGCAAGGGAAGAAGTAAAACATCTGGTTTAATAGATGTTGATATCTAAGAAGGAATATCAATCACCTTCAGATTAGATTGTTTGGATTTGATGCTGAGTGAAAATTTGCAGATCTGATTATTAGAATGGGAAGAAAAGCTTTTTAATGGCCACAGGGATAAACATCATTTGGATCTTAGAGCAAAAGGCAAAGTTGTAACCATGTGTAGTTGTTCAGACTCCATACTTCCATCAAAGTTAGAGATAAGTATGCCATTCTTTTCCCTCCAAATGATTCCAGACTAAGAAATATGACTGTTCAAAATTAATGGTCTTTGTTATCCTCATGTCTAGTGGTGAATTCAAAAACGTTTGTATTTGGAGATTATATTTAAAGGAATTAGTTATTTGACAACAATCTGTAAATTAGCACTCAAGACACCCATGCAAAAGAATCAGAAGTATGTATCAATTGTGATAATTTGAAATATTATGTTAGGCAAATGTAGAGATGTGACAGATTGAAAACTCATACAAATTATCTTCACTTTGTTCTTTTGCTGCACTTAATTTTACTTTTCCACATGCATAAGAATATCAGAAAGAATACATCAAAATAAGTAAAAGAAGCTATTTTGGAAAGACATATGTAAGAACTCTAATATCTTCACTTATAAAAATTTGTTCATTTTATTTTCTAGATTAATGAACAAACTGTTTTCAATAATTTAGATTCATGTTTTGTTTTTCACCTAATATATTGTTATTATAATAGGTTAGTATTTTAGAAATAATATCAGATTTAAAACTATGTCATACTTTTATTCTATGTAGAATTTCAGAGAATTTTAAACCTATGTAGTTTTAGTAGGTTACAGAATATTTTATAAGTCAACCAATATACAGTCATGTGTCGCTCAACAAAAGGCATACAGTCTGAAAAATTAGTCTTTAAGTGATTTCATCATTGTATGAATGTCACAGAGTATGTAATATAGGCTATTGTTCTTTCATTACAGAATGTTACCATATTGCATTCTATAGACAATCATCTCATGATAGTATTTATGTATCAAAACATATCTATGCACAGACAAGTTACTTTAAAAATGCACTAGGCCTTCCCTGGTGGCACAATAGCTTAAAGCACAGCACTGAGAAGGTAGCCACAGCTACTTTCATGTGAGTTAGATCCCAGGTCCCTAAGATGACCCACATTGCACAGCAGAACTCTCCTGTCTCACCTGTTGCTCCTCTCAGCAGTGCATTTTGTCCATCTGCCTGTCCTGCTCCCTGTTCTGGCTCTGGTGAATACTCTCAATGTTTCTGCACCTCTGGCCTGTGCCCCAGTTCTGTATGCATAAAATAATATTTAAAAAATAAAAATGCAGTATAAAGGAGAAAAATCATTGCTCTGTATAGCAAACTTATATTGAATGGTGCTCACAGCACTGAAGTTCCTCTGATGAGTTCGTGAGTGAGTATAAATAAATGTGAAGGCCTAGAACATTACACTGTCGTAGACTTCAGGAACATTGGATACTTAGCTTCCCTACAGTTATAAAAGCTTGTCTTTGTTTAATAATAAATGAACCTTAGCTTACTGTGACATTTTTCTTTTTATAAGCTTTAATGTTTTAAGCTTTTTGACTTTTTCATAGTAACAACTTAAAACACAAACATACTAAACATACTGTACAATGTTTTTTTTTTCTTTATTGTATACTTATTCAATAAGTATTTTCTACTTTTTTTTTTTAATTAAAATATAAACTGTGGCTCTCCCTGGTGGTGCAGTGGGTTAAAGCACAGCACTAAGAAGTTAAAGCCACTTCAGCATGAGTTGGATCTCCACCCCAAAGGAGATCCACATGGTGCAGCAGATCTCTCCTGGCCCGCCCTCTGCTCCCCTCAGCAGTGTACTTTGTCAGTCGGCCTGTTCTGCTCCCCATTCTCTGGTGAATCCTCTCACTGCCCAGGCACCTCTGGCCTGTACCCCAGTTCTGTATGTATGAATAAATAAATCTTTTAAAAAAATAAATAAAATAATAAACTGAGACACAGACATACTCATTTGCTTTGGTCTACACATAGAGGGGATCATCAATATATCTGTCCTTTCCTTCCATTTCTTAGAGGATCTTTGGGGGAAGTAACTTTCATGACCTGCCATCTCCTATGGCAACATACTTTCTTCTGGAAAACATTCTCAGGACATACCTGAGGTATGTCCTTTCAGTAAATGAATCCATATGGTTTGCTTGTTTCTTTTTTCATCATAGATTTGCATGTAAGTGGATAGTTTTTGCCTTAATGGTCATAATTCACTGTAACTAATCTTTGCACAATAAAATATATCACGACTATGGTGTCATGGTAAGGATCTGTGTCATAACTTTGTATGTCACATACTAATTAGCTGTGTGTCAATAAGTGAAACAATCACAATGTCGGTTGACTTTTGTTTTAAAAAAGAAGTAGCAGCACCAACTCTATATTTCCATGGGTATAAAATGTGGTTAAAAGTACTTTTTCAACCACTTAATGATAAATGTTTAAAAAAATATAGAGTATACAATGTTTCAAGTTGTGGTGCTCAAAACTATGTTTTTGGGAGGATAAATTGGATATCACCAGTTTATCAGTCCAATTTATCGAAACATGGCTACTTTTTTACTCAAGTAAAAAAAGTCAATTTAGTTAATTCAGAATGAAACTTGTCCTAATTTGAAAGGGTCATACTACTGTCAGCTAGAGTTTTAGGCTCTATTTTTTCACTCATTATTCTGTTTACATGTCAGCCATTTTCTTCATTGTCCAAAATTGGCTGGCATTTCTGAAGCTCTATTTACACTCACATATAGACCCAAATCCCTCATAATACATTGGATGACTTTAATTTTATCCTAATAACAACAGCAACAAAATACTGTAAAATATTACTTTTGGTAGAAAGACTTTAAGAAAAAAAAAAACATTTTATATACTTTCTTAACTAATGTAAGGGATCTTATTTTAATGAAAGCACTAAGAAGTCAATTCATTAATGTCAAAAGTAGTTCCTTTATTTAATATGGGTGATACTGCTGATAAAGATTTTATACTTAATCTTAAGAAATGGGGTCAGCAGACATTTTGTCATAACGAGTGAGCTAATGATGTAGAGCTCTATGAAACACTAATGTGTTTAGACAGCAATTTTTTTTCTGTTGGTTTTAACCATTCATTAATGAAATTCATGGTCCCTCCCTATAAAGACAAGTGTATTCTTCTCTAGCTGATGGTACTGAATTTTGTCACACATTTGAGAAACAACAACAAACTGTAAAGCTAATAATCACCAGAAAGAACACCTTAAGATATTTTCACTCAAATCACTATGTTGCAAATAGCAACATAAGTAATCACTAACATTGCGTACTTATTTTTCTAGTCACTTTGTTCAACAATTTACATGGAACATTTCATTTAGTCCTTATAGCATTTCTATGAGGTGGATATTAACGCTATCGCTTTACAGATGAAGAATAAAAACAGTTAAATAACCAATCTGCAATCTAGGAAGAGCTGGGAACAGGGCTTTAGCCCAATAACTGCTTTCAGAGCATGTACAAGAATTCCTCTGACATTTAATTGTTTTATACCCAACAACTTGACATAACAGGATATGTTGCATCAATAATTCATTTTATCCAACATCAGGGAGTTACACTTCTCAAAATTAGATGCCTCATGGGTTAAGGACTGCAATTTCTCTCTTGCCATTATGAGCTATTGGTAATGACTGCAAGTTTGTGGTGAAAAGTTATTCCTGCATCTAGCCAGAGCACTAGAGAGCTAAGAAATGTGACTTCAATAGACTAGATTGTCATTTCAATAGACTAAATAGTCAGAGAGCTGACTTCATTACAATAGGATGTTAAGTTATGTCTGCAGCTTACAAAATATTTCATGTATGAATGATTATGCAGATGGTGAGCTACTTGATCTCACTGTGTCTCTGAAATAAAGGGGAGCAACATGTTCAAAGAAAATGATATATTGAGTAACAATGATCACTACGTAAGTGTATGTCCATATGTATGTGTGAGTCTGTGTGAATGCATATGCCAATGAGAGTGGAAGCAGATTTGTGAAAGGAGCGTGTGCAGCTTAATATGTGCATAGGACTCTATGTGTTCTTAACACCATATTGAACTTCAAATCTAATTCTTTTTTTTTGGATTTGATTATTCAGCTACTCAGAATTAGATTTCTATTTCACCTCTGGTAATTGTACACTAATGTGTGTTATATTTCATGAACTAATTTACCTTTTATTTTATCTTAAAATAGTGTCATTATTTACTTCATTTATCTATATTGTCTTATCTATTTTTAATTTATTGTGTCATATTCATGTTTAATGAATCTCATTTTTCTATCTAATAGGAAAAAATCATGCTTCTACTTAATGCCTACATTTCTTGAGATATACTGTTCCCCTTAAAATGGGAATAATAAAATCCTCCTTGGAAGACAACCAAGATTGGTGAAAGAAATTTTAAGCCATTAAGCTTTGTTCTACTACAAGGAATTCTTACTTTAAAATGCTTACAAACATTGGCATTTTCTATTTACAAATTTAGGATGTTTTTCTAAGCTAGAGACTTTACATAGCACAAATAAGCCCTAACTAACCACAGATGTTACAGTGCTTTACATGTATAAACTCAATACATTTCTCTAACAACTTGACTGGGTGGATATTAACAGTATCCCATTTTACAAATAAAGAAACTGAGACATACAAAAAAATTTGAAGAGCTAAGGTTTGAAGTTGTGATTAAGACCAGTGTAATTATCATTCTCACTTAAAATGTGATATATATGCAGTAAAGTACAATGCAGCATAGGAATGAGTGATCTACAACTGACATAGAAAAGTATAAATGTCTCTCACAAACAACATGAAGAGAAAGAGATCATATAAAATAATATATGACGTATAATTCAATTTCTCTGAAGGACAGAAAACAGATGATGTTAACTTCCTGATCAAAATGATAACTATGTTAATTATCAATAGAGGAATGAGGAAGGCTCTGGGCTTTAGTAAACATTATGTTTTTAATCTGGGTGCTCGTTTCAAGGGGTGTTCTTTTTTTAAGACTTTAATTTTTAGACTAGTGTTAGAGCACAGCAAAATTGAATGGAAGTAGAAAGATTTCTTAAATATGCTCTATCCCCACACGCTCATATTCTCCCTAATTGTCAAGACCCCCAGCATTTGGGGGTGGTGCATTTGTTACAGTAGCTGAGCATACATTGACACATTATAATCATGCAAAGTATGTCATTTACCTTAGGGATCTTTCTTGATTTTGTTTACCTTATGGATTAGATAAATGTGTCACTGCATCTATTTTTTAATTGCACCACCTAGCTTATTATCAATGCCCTAAACATCCTCTGTGTTCCATTTTTTTCGTTCCTCCTACTCTTCAACTCCTGGAAATTCACTGATCTTTTTACTATTTCCACAAGTCTGCCTTTTCTAGTATGGTCAGTATGGTATATAGTTGCACTCAAAGCATCACCTTTTCAATTTAACTTTATCACTTAATAATATGAATTTAATGTCTCTCCATGATTTTTTTTTCATGACTTGATAGGTAATTTCTTTTAACACTGACAAATAATCAATTGTATGGATGTAACACATTTTATTTATCCATTCACTGATTAAAGAAATTTTGGTTGCCTCTAAGTTTTGCAATTATAGATAAAACTTCTCAAAACAATCTATGCAGGGTTTTGTGTGGACACATTTTCAATTTATTTGTGCATAAACCAAACAGCTACATTGCTGGGTTATTTGGTTAAACCCATGTTTAATTTTATAAGAAACCACCAACCTTTATTCCAAAATAGAAAACTATTTTGACATAGGCTATGCTACCCATGCTATCTCATGCCAAGGCCCGGGCAATGGGGGAGACACCAGAGAAGATAGAGGCTGTTTGATTCCCAAGAAGACATACTGAGGGGAGCCTCCAGAGCAGTACTTACTGAACTACCGTGTGCTTGTTCTTGGCTAATAGCAATTGTATTTGACCATCAAGCAATCCCTGGCCCTCTTTTCCTTATGACCTAATTGGACATCCAGAAGTGGTTACAAAAAATATTTAACAATTGACAATGGTTTTCTCAGAAAAGTACCTGAGCATAAATCAAAAATGTAGACTGTCCTTAGGAATATGGATAAAAATGATCAGGATGTGCCTCCTCCTGGGACAGAGGGACTTAAAGAAACAGATCTGAATCTAGATTTAACCTGAGAAAGGGTTGTTCAAAGGAGGACTTAATTTGCCGCTTTATTTAAGATGCTGACTAGAATGGTTGATCATTCCGAAAAAATGGGGGTGCTGATTGCTTTTGGTTGCTTTCTTTATAATCAAAAGAGTTTTTTCGTAACATGTAACCAAAAAGTTTTGGTGTAGCCATGGAAATGAATTGTTAAAGATTTGCTTCAATGCCCATACTGATGTTTAAATGAAGAACTGCTGAAATTTTTGGAAGGAGATTCTTGTACCAGTTACAGTGTCAGTGTCTGTCTCAATTGCTCATTTTGCCAATGTCACCTCATCCTTCGGGAAAAAGACCCCTGACCAACCACCTGTCAGAGCTGACATCTGGTGTGGTCTCTGACATTATTTTGCATCTCCACCCAAATTGAGTGAAAACTCCTGTTCTTCATCCATACCAGCATTTGGTGGTGTGTTTGCCTGTCCTATCAAGTGTATAGTGGTATCTCATTATTTCAGTTTTTTTTTTTTAATTTCATTCTTTCTTTCTTTCTTTTTTTTTAAGATGTATTTATTTATGCATACAGAACTGGGGTACAGGCCAGAGGCACAGGGGCAGTAGGAGGATTCACCAGAGACAGAGTGGGGAGCAGAACAGGCGGATCAATGAAGTACACTGCTGAAGGGAGCAGCGGGTAGGTCAGGAGAGGTCTGCATGACATGTGGTCACCTCCCGGGCAGGCGGGATTGAACTCATGTGGAAGTGGATTTCGATTCTTAGTGCTGTGCTTTAAACCGCTGTGCCACCAGGGAGGGCCCCTCCTTATTTCAGTTTTTAATTTCCTGGTGAAATATGAAACCACCCATATTTTCATGTGCTTATTTGCTATCTATATATTTTCTTTGTTGAAGAATCTATCAAAGAATGTGCCCATTTTAAAATATCAATGTTTATTTTTTCATTGTTGAGTTTTAACAAATTTTTGTGATTTTTTGGATAAAGGTTCTTTATCGGAGGCTTTTTTTTTTTTTTGTAAATATGTTTCTCAGTTTATCACTTGCCTTCTCACTCTTTTCATTATCTTTTATAGAGCAGAGTTTTTAATTTTAACAAAATTCTCGTTTATCAATTGTTTATCTCATAGATTGTGCCTTTGTTACTATGTCTAAAAATTCATCACTATACTCAAGGTCTCTATCTTTCTCCTATATTTCTTTTCTGAGCTTTGGAAACTGGAATTTATAGTAGATAAATGATCCATTTTGATTTATTTTTTGTAAAGCATGTAAGGTCTGTCTAAATTTACTTTTTGGCAAGTGAACGCCACATTGTTCCAGTGCCATTTGTTGAAAAGACAAACTTTGTTCACTTCCTTTATCTTTTTGCCAAACATCAGTTGACTATATCTGTATAGTCAGTCTATTCTGGAAGCCCTATTTTCCACTGCTAGATTTGTCTTTCTTTTTTCAGAATGCCATTATTTTGATATTGTAGCTTTACGGTATATATTGAATTCAGGTGGGATGAATCCTATAGTGTTATTCTTCTCCATCAATGTTATGTTTGTTATTCCATTTGTTTTTTTTTTTTTTTTTGCTTCTCTACATACACATTAGAAACATTTGGTCAATGAAATAAGTTGCTGGGGATTTATTTGGGATTGCATTAAACTATAAAACAAGTAGGTAAGACCTAGCATACTGACAATATTGTATTTTCTATCCACAAACAGGGGATCACTCTATCCTTTTTAGTTCTTTGATTTTTGTTTGTTGCAATATTATAATTTGCATATGTAGATATTTCACATTTTTACTAATTTTTTGTCAGACATTTTATTTTGGGAGGGAGTTAATATAAATGTCAGTGTGAATTTTTTTCTATTTCCACTTGCTCATTTTTTAAATCAATGAGGTAATTGATTTTTACACATTATCCTTATATCCGGCAACCTTGCTATAGTAGCTTATTATGTCAAGAGTTTCCTATATTTCAGATTTTCAACTTAGATGGACATGTTATCAGTAAATACAATTTTATTCAAAGTCTTCACAGTTCTTGTGTCATTTCATAAGAATGCCAGTGTATTGTCAGATATTTTTCTCTGTCTAAATATACCACCATATGATCCTTATTCTGTAGTCAGGTGATGTAATGGGTTACAGTATTTTGGTTTTTAAATGTTACACCCACCTCATATAACTGATAAGTCCCATTTGGTCACTGTTTCAATTTTTTTATACATGGTTGAATTAAATTTTTGTGACGTTCTATTGAACTTTCTTATATCTATTTACATGAGAAATATTGGTAATGTCTTTGTCTGGGTTTGATATAAGAGTAATGTTGGCCTCACAGGTTGAGTTAGAAAGCATTCTATTTACTTTCATCCTCTGAAAGAGACAGGTATAAAAATATATTCATGAGTAATTGGGGGTAATAAGAAGCAAAGACATTGTGTATGTTATGACCCCACTTGTCTTTCACCACTATCCCACTAAATATATGTCGAATGAAAGATATTGATACAAACTCCTGACTTGACAAAAGGATTAAACTTCACCCCACCCACCATGACACTGACTTAAGTCTGAAAAGCAGCAGTAATGAGAGAGAATGGAGTCCTGCTTCATCCCTATTCATTAGCTTCCTATTCTAATGTAGAGGGGAGATTGGGAGGAATGAATGAGATATAATGAGATGGGCAAGGAAGGTGGTTAAAGCTTATACTTCTTTAGACATCTGAGCAGTATGTGATACTCCTGTAGTGTTACTACCTTGCATCTCAGGATATCTCAGTTTTATAGGGCCTTGTGACTCCAAGCTGACTCTCTCAATCATGTGTCCATGTTGCCAACTAGTATCTTGACAATATTCTCTTTCCTTTCTCCACCTTCCTAAGTGAATTTTAGAGTTCAAAGGTGTAATCTTTTCTCCTCATGACTTGTAATTTATTCCATATGTATAAAATGGAGTTTGAGGTCATCCCTTATCAAGTTTGACAGCTTGATCTCTATTATATGAACAAGTCACTAGAAATGGTGGCAGATATAATCCAATACCGGTATCTAACTGGGCAAATAGAAATGAATCAATTCTGTTTCTGATCAACATTTTCTGAGTCCATATTTATACATCTTATAGGATAGAATGACCAATCGATACCACATGACTAGCAGCAAATGTAAATGTTGTGTGTGTATATACATATACATACATACATATATACATACATGTATATGCATGTATATGCATGTATATACATGCACATATGTATATGTGTGTATATTAGCTTTCAAATTCCACAGTGCAAGTACATTTAATATCTTCTCAGTTTTCATGTTATATCAGTCAAACAGCTGAAACAACATTTCATGAGAGTATTCTTTTAACTTAGAACATCTGCAATGGACTGCAACATCTTTTTATTTTCCCCCTTGAAGAGCTCATATTAAGCTTCTGAGATAGCCACCATTCTCTTAATTATCTGTGAGATATTGTTGTACTATCTAATAGCATAACATATACTTGCAGTTTTAGTAACAATAAGAATCACAAAATTTCCTCAAAGCCAGCAGTATTATAGATAGCGGGTTATATAAATAATGTTTCATAGATACCTCTGAAATTCTGTTTTCCTAGTTGTTTCTTATTTTCCTCAAATAAGAAAAAAATACTATTTGATGATTCCTTTGTATTTATCTCAAGAATGACTCATTTTTCATTTTTGAGCTAAACTTTGTTCAGACAGTCATTTAGTATATAGGCAACTTCACATAAATCCATTCTTTTTTGTTGACTATTCTTTTTTGTTGACTGTTATGGACTGATTCTTAGGGAAATTAAAGCCTGGCTTTATAATCAGCTATTTTTTTCTTTTATTGCCTGCGTTGGTGAATTTCAATTATTAGTTCTCAGTAATAGTTTTCTCATTCATGACTTGGAGCAAAAAAAATTCTACCATGCAATGTTGTCTTAATGATCAGTAATTCTCTATTGAAGAGGTAGGAATAATTATATAGGAAAAATAATATAGGAAAAATACCAATATAATAACAGGAATCAATAACATAAATTATCACCATTAATAACACCAAAACCACACCATCATTATCATTGTTATTTGTGGAAACAAATTATTAATTATATTATCAATACAAAAAGTCCTGATTGCATAAAAAACAATGATATAAAAGTGAGTGATTTGCTGTTAGATTTCTAGACATGTATTCCCTATCATTTCCAAATGTTCAAGACCACTGATCCGAGGCTCTAGTGCAAGATTCAGATAATATTCAACAAAATTACAGAATTAGCCAAAATATATTGATAGTAAACTGAAAATGTGAATAATTTGAAAACATACACATATCTGATTAACTTTTAGCTTTCATAATTTTAAACTGATATGATATAAAAAAAACATCTTTCTGAACAACTGTGTTGACCTTCTATTAAGATGATTTTGTGATTTGAAAACAATCTTTATAACTGCAGTAAAAGATAAAATTTAGTTATTCCTTTAATTGCAAAGTGCACATTAAAAGGTTAATTTTACATGGTTGTAATTGACTTGAATATCAGAGTAATAAAATGCAGCCAAGCTAAAATGTTTTATTTAGCATTTTGAAGCTCCTCAGGGACATTTAAGATTTTCCTATTCACACACTTTCAGTTAATAATGATCTAAGGCCTCAGATGCTATATTTCACATTTGGCAACTTTCCTTTAAGTATATTTTTATGTGAAATAGCACTGAGAAAATACTGTCCAAATTTCAAAATTTCGTAGATGGAAATATCCAAATTTGGCTGTAAGGATACATATCAACGATTATTTTTAAATGTGAAGTAAAAATGTTAACCTACTGTGTGAACAGGTACCCATAATAAAAAATCAAAAGTGATTCTCATAGCAGTATTCAATTCCTTTCAAAAGCCACTGAAACGATCTTAAAGAATAAACACCCAGATCTTTCTTTTTATAAATTTTAAGATTCATTTTTATTTATTTATATATACAAGAACTGGGGTTCAAGCTAGATGTGGTGGGGGAGCAGGTGAGAGGATTCACCAGAGACAGAGTGGAGAGCAGAATAGGCAGATTGACTGAAGTACACTGCTGAGGGGAGCAGCAGGCAGGACAAGACAGGTCTGCTGCACCATGTGGGTCAGCTCCCTGGTCAGGGGTCGAACTGAAGCTGCAGAGGCTTGCAAAAGCACTGAGATTTTAATTGCTGTACCACCAGGGACTTCCTCTTAGGTTATTTCCTTCTAATTCCTTTTTTTACTGGACCGAGTCTAGAGATCACAAATTGGGAATGACAGGAATGACAGTGGGGAGCTTCTTTACTCAATCTTAATGATCTTGTAAGTGAATAAAGCCACAAATATACAAAATTTTGATCCACTCTTTTCCTGACTCAGAAATTTTGGATTAAGATTATAGCTAAATGACAAAGAAGTTATATGTTTGTGAGACATTTCCCAAATTTTATACATTAAAACTTATCCATAGTTAATAAACTCCATTTTCTCACTAAGCTTTCAACATAGATACAGATTTTTCCTCATTTAGGAAGGTTTGTCTCAAAATACTGAAATGAACACTTGTGTCTCTTGTGACCTTGTCATTTTTTTAAATGAATTTGGTCTTTATTCAGTTCTGTAATCTTTTTTTTAATTTTAATTAAATATCACTTATTAAGCCATTACTTTCACTTACACCTAAGTACTTTTTTTTTTTTCTTTAATAGCAAGGGAGATATTGCGAAAGAAAGAGAAACTGGCTCATTATTATGGTTGAAAGCTTTATAACACACAGGTTCCTCAGACAAGGGAAGATGTTTTTTTTCTCTAAAATCCTCAACCTTTTATATTCTACACTCAGTTTCTGGAAGAATGGATCACTAAAAATAACCACAATCCCAAACAAACAGCAAAGATACTTCTAGAGGATGTACTATTTCCCCCCATGTGTTCTGCTCACATGAACGATGGAAGGGTGTATCATTCTCTTATAACTTAGACTTATCTGCAAAACACAGAAATTGAACTTGCAAGAATTGATGAATGTACTTGCCTTTGGACATGAACTCTAAAAAATCAGCACCTAAGCTGGATAAGGAATTTGGTACATTGCGGTTAAGATTTTGATTCTTTGTCAGTCACATAACTTTACTCTGAAGCCACAGAGGGAAGGTTTAACTTTTGCCAAAAATATTATCTATGAGGTAATCTGGATATTAAGCTCTCATCAAGCCTCTTTGATTCTTACATGAATTCTTAGTAGTTTTAGTTATTTGCCTCAATTCTAAAGTTCATGGCAGAATGTCATCTACAATTATAGTATGTTATTAGCTTGTGGGGCTGCAACTGTTTTATTCAAAGCTTCAAAAAGGATTGAGGGAAGACAGTGAGAGCAGGAAAAAGAGAGAATGTTATAATTTTATTAATATAATAAACCATAAAGTACCCCATCAAGTTCTCAAGGTAGCAAAAATTATCCACAATTTTAATCATTCATCACTTAGAAAATGTTTCTGAAGATTCTACAAACAGTGTGACACTGTGATAAGTGTTGAGGATAAGGAAGTAAACAGATGCCTAATTTTGAGGTGCTCTCTGTTAATGGGGTATTTCTTCAACACACACATTTAAAATGAGAACATAGTTAAATTTCCTTTGGAGAGTTTATTACCACCAGTGCCTAGTTTGAGAATTTGCAATAGATTTCCTATGTGGGAGCTACTAGGGAGAAAAACAACCCACACTTTTCCCACTGGAATACAAGATAAACAGTTGGATATTGTCTTCTCCCTTCCTTAGACATCTTAGAAAATTCAACTTCATTGTCACAATTATAGACAAAGATCTTAAATGTGCTTAATAACTCAAATGTGTATGTAGAAGGACTATTAGTAAAGCAAAATAATCCGAATACTGACTTGGAGTTATTCTTAGGACATCATTCTGATTTCAGGGTGATGATAATGTTTCTTTCTTCCTTCTTAACAGAATCAAAATTAATTTTAGTGAACTAGGGTAACATGAGTCAGTGATATCCATAATATTTTGAATACATTATGTTAAGTATATACATGAAAACCTTTATAATGATCATCTCACTATTAAAATGGCTTACAAATACATATTTTTCTTCTATATCTCAGGAAATTCAGGTTTACAAAGATTATGTAAATTTCCTACCCTTGTTTGGTTGTGTTGAAGTTTAAAGTTTTGGTCAGTTCAAAGTCAAAGCCTGAGCTGAGGGAAAAAAGCAGACTATGTAATTATTTTAGTTCTTCCAGTTATAAACCACTAGTGATGTCTGTAAATGTCATACCAGATTAAAACATCGCAAAGCTCCACTCTACACATTATCTTTCACACAAAAGACTGAGTATAGCAAGTAAGTCATTAAATGAAGTGAAGCGAACAAAGCACAGCAGAAGATGAGAAATGAATTCACAACTTCAGTAGTCAAGAGAGCTGTATCAAGCAAGACAGAAGGCTGGCAAGGAGGAGGAGAAACACTGACCAAATGGTCTTTTCCTCCATGTCCTGGTGAGAGGCTATCGCCACAATCAGTGCTCACTCCCAAATAGAACACTTTTGGAAAGACATCTATTTCCATCTACTTAACTTATTATGCCTATCACTTAGGCTCAAATAGTGGAAAAAGTATTGTGATTACTCTTGAAAATAAAAAGTGAGTTGAGTTCACAGAATAACGAAATTGTCATAGCATCACTCTGTCTGACATAAATCAGGGCAACCCAGATTCAGTTTTGTTGTTACATTCTGTGCATTTGTTAGGTATGACCAGGAATTTTCTTTTGACTGCCATATGCTGAGCAGCTTAGTTCTTAAATCACTCTCCTTCCAGTTTCTAGCATCATCCAGAAAACACAGTTTTTGACTTACCATTGCTAAAATTTAAATATTAAGTATCCATTTAAATCTTCTATTCTGCCTGAAATGTCAGCCTAAGTTTTGGGGACTCAGCTTGTGTGTTGACAGCACCACTGTCTCACCAGTCATGGACCTGCCATAATTCACTTCATGTTGCTACATCTTCAGAGAACCTGACAGAGAGAAAGCGAGGCTTTTCAGCATCTGTTTCTGCTGGCAGCCAGAGGGGAAAGAAGCAAATACTTGGATTCGAATTTTGCATCTTCACAAGCATATTTGCAGATACTAATACCTATATGTTCCAGTTTACTTTGTCATTCAGAGTTCAGTGATGTGGAAACAAGCTAACAGGGCAATTTCCATGTAGGTATTTGCTCAGTGTTAAAACAAGAAATGAAGCCCATACTCCGTCCTGATTTCAGCATTGACCTTGCTACTCAAATAAAGGTCACTGTAGTACCACATTAGCACAACTTCTACACACATAAATATTCACACACAGTTATATATAAATCAGAAAAATATAAAATCACTCAAGGAAAATAGGTTAAATAGGTCATGAATGTAAAATATAATAACATTAAAAAGTAATAAAAAAGAACCATCTAGGTAATTATCTATGTAAGCACTCTGTTAAGTATTTCATAAGCATATCTAATATGTCCTTTAGAAAACAGCCACAGAGTACTTTTTATACCCTCACTTTACACTAAACAACTTGTTGAATGTCAGGGTTGAAACTTGAACTTGATGATTTCCAATGTCCATGTTCTTCCATCCCACAATGTGTGGCCTCTGGGAAATGCCCAGTCTAATCATGGGAATTATGATGTCACCATCTTAACAAATGATGAAAGTGATTGAGCATCCATAGCCACATGGGACTTTAGTCTTGGGTAAGTGTCAAATGGAGAATTTTAAGGATTCACCAAGATTCACCCTCAAGCAAATTTGATGTTACTTATTAGCCAGAGAAGATGAAGGGGCAACATTTTCTTTAAACTAACTCGTTTACTAATGGTTCAGACATGTCTTGATATTAAAAGCAGCAGGTAAATCAGACCCTCAAAAGTTGAGTAGCACAGCCCAATTGGTGAGGTGAAAGAAGGCTATTCAATGAAAACACAAAGATCGCATTTAAGAAAAATGACACAGTTGAAGATAGGAAGATGTGTGACATCATACAAAGGGCATGTAACTTAGAAGGGGCACTACTGATGGATACATCCTGTACAGTCCCAACTTAGTTACATTTAGAATTTTGTAAATACAATGTGATAATGTGGATGTATCAATAATATACAATACAATAATGCATACTATAATAAATAATGTACATTGCATATTATAATAATATATAATGCAATATGAGAGAATTAGATTCCCAGAAGAGAAGACAAGTACTAGGCTGATAACAGAACAGAGCAGACTGCCTGTCTAAAGGAGAGAAGTGATACTCATGAAAAAGCAGGGATCAGACAGATATCATGAGATCTAAGAGAAGTTACAGCAGCGAGGCAATGGTAAATCTTTACTGGTGCACAATTCAGGTCACGGAAGGTAATGACTTGAGCTCAAGGAACTTGAGAATTCAGAGGACAAAGTGATCTCAATGAGACAAGTGTCAGGACCGAGACAAAGGTTAGACAGCAAGATGTGAATATAAAGAAGTGGAGAGAGAAAATCTCTGAGCACAAAACTGTTCAGCGATGTTTGGATGAAAATGAATGATATATATTCAATAGCTATAGATGATGTGGTGTTACGGCACCCAGGGAGAACTCAGAAGATGGGAGTGAGAAAGAGGGAAAGGAGCAGAAAGGAAGTGGGAGAAGAGAGAACAAAATTAATGGAGCAAGGTCCATTGCTAAATTGCAGATCATAAAAGCATCTGAACTCTTGGTAGGAGAAATTGAAATGGTTGTTGTGTCAGCAAGAAACCTGAATTCTTATGAATCTAGTGAATTTTGTTCTTTTTACAAGTCAAACCATCTCATATGATGCAGAAACTGTGAAAATTATTCCTAGTATTTGGAACGCCTTCCAGAATTATCAGGCCTGTGCTCCTTAGTAAGACAAACATGGTCTATATAAGTCTGCCTGAAACCTGAGTATTGGGATTGTGCGAAGTGGTAGCAAACCTGAATAAGGCAACTGCTTGGTTAACCTACCACTTTATTTTATTTGATTTATTTTTTCAAACTGAAAATGTCCTAAATGCTTCAGGGTACTTTTAGATGAGGCCAAGAAATGAACCAGATATTCTGACAACCTTCTCTGCTTAGTAGGGGCCAAATGATCACCAGAAATAGAAGAAAGCAGAACTGAAAAATGCCTGATTAGTATTCCAGTAACAAGAAATAAACTTCTCTGGCAGGAAGGAAGGGATTGGAAATATGAACCTATGAGTGCCGTCCAGATTTAATTTGCTCTATTTTACAAGTTAAATCATGATCTTCTAATGACCAGCTTCCTAGGCAGACAGATGTGTAGCCATTAATGACTGAGAGGATCTGGGGTGATTTTGCAGCCTCCACTTAGACAGTGGATGCCAGAGCATCTGAAGTGATAGAGGCAGTTGCTGAACATAAAACCTGAACTTAATTTTAATTATCAATGTTATATTTCAAAAGAGCTGAGGGAGGGCAAGACAAGAGGATCAATGAAAAACAGGTGCTTGTATATGCAAGAATCTGTAGGTCCTTTAGATTTCCAAATGTTGCAAGAATACTGCAACTAACTTCATTTATTTTTAAAGATTATTTATTTATTTATTTGCATATGCATAGAAGTACTGGGGTGTAGGCCAGAGGGCATGAGATTAACCAGAGACAGAGTGGGGAGCATAACAGGCAGATCTACTGAAATACACTGCTGAGGGGAGCAGTGGGAGAGACAAGTTTGCTGCACCTTGTGGGTCAGCTCCCTGCCTAGAGATCAAACTCATGCCTTTGTGGTGGTACACTGAGAATATCTAGGCTATCAGAGTGGCTCCCAACTTAATTTATTATTCCCAACAAGTTTTGGGGATCAGTAGTTTCAATGTAATTTTGGCAGTTAAGAAAAAAAAAAAAGTATATCCTTGATAACCTGTTAAGCGATTTCTTTTGTCCTTGCTAGCATTCCTCTTAAGGAATACAATGGCTTCCAAACTAGTCATAGCTGAGCTCTATAGACATTTCCAGTTGGATAGCTCAACAATTTAGCATCTACAAAAGCAAATCATTCACCCCCAGAATCTTTCCTTCACCTATATACCAATCATTACTGCTACCTATCAAGATTTTCAATTTTCACATTGTCCTTTCCCTCCACTAGGCATACCTACTTGTGACTGTCATGTAAGTTTCACAAATCAAACTCCAATCTGTAGCTCTAGATAGCCATTTCTTTTCCCTGAGCCCCTGCCTTAGCAGCTTGCCCTTCTGATGCTCTTCTCTACCCTTGACTCATTCCTACACTGACTTCAGAGGCATCTTTCTGAAATACTTTAGGAGATTGTTCTTTTGCTCAGAGGTTTTCAGAAGTTCAGTATTTGTCACTTAATCAATTCAAAGCTGGTCATTGTAGAACCAGATCCTTCATGATCTGACTTGCTTACCTCACAGCTTCCTCTCCCTGCACATGCAAGGGCCACTTTCCCAGTGCATCACACTCTAAACTCCATTCCCACATAACACATCATTTTCTTGGTCACCTTTAAGTGGGAACATCTGTCAAGGTCACCGTTTCTCTATTTTTGCCCTGAATGAATAAATACCACTTACACTTCAGAGTTCAGCTTTGCTATATTTTCCATCTTGAAACCTTTCTTTACCTGGTTCTTCTACAAAGGTCCTTTTTAGTATGAAATTCTATCATAAGCATAAGATACAACTCTAATTGTATTTGAACTGCTTTAAGTTTAGGTGGTAAGACTACAATAATAGTGCCAGTAATTGGCAAAATCAAAGCTCAAGTCCAGTTCCATACTCTCTTCTTTGGGGCATGTTACTTGTATTTAACCCCACAGATTTAACAATCCCACAATCCAGCAGTTTTAGTAAAATTTAGAGAAATTTTTATATATGTCCATTCTCTCATCACTATATATTTGCTAGATCATTTCATAACCATTTCACCAAAATGACATTAATATTTATCCTGTGGTAATCTGTTGCCTTACCCCCATTCCAATTAATACAGATACATTTAATCCTTTAGGCTTAAAGAGACTCTAGAACACATAATCTCAAATTTGACCACACATTGAAATTACCTGGGAAGTTTTAGAAATACAGACACCTGGATTCCATTCTCAAACATTTTGATTTATGAAGTACAGTGTAAGCATCATTTTTTTTTATAAAACCTATGAGATCATTCTAATATACAGTACTTGAAATGACTATCTCTGAAGAGATCTAATTCATTGTCTCTTTTCAAAAGGATGCAAGTGGAGTGTAGAAAGATTAAATGACTGCCTAAGGTTAGATGATACAGTTCATGGTAGTAATTAGTCTCATGTGATTGATTTCTGAATTGAATATTGGCTACCCTTGTAGATAAAAATAGCTAGGGCATCAGGATCCTGTCTCCACTGAAATACTGCTATAGCAAGGAACAGACAAAAAGAAATCCTTTCCAGAACTTCAGATCTCAATAAAATAACAGAATTCTCCATTTGTCACACTTATGATAAGTATGTTCAGAAGCATTCTATCAAGTATGTTTATTAAAAACATATGTACTTTCATATTTGTTATATATTTTTCTATGATTTGGAGAGTAACCTTATTGATCTATTATTTTGAAAATTGTGTCTTAGTAAGTTGTAAGATAGAATGCCAGACTAATAAATGTGATTAAGAAAAATATGTAGGAAAATCATAGTCTAGACATGATACAATTCATAAAATTAAGAGAGGAAGGAGTTTTGAAGTCAGCCAGTGCTAAATTTAAGACCTAACTCTTGTGCACATAACCTGTAATACATTGGTTAAGTCACTTGATTTTTCTGAATCTCAGTTCCCATTGAGAGGATATAATTATTCCAGTTATGGTGAAAATATCAGCTCTTACATATGTCTAGTACATAGGTGAGTGGCATATTGTGATGCAAAAGGGTTAAGCAGTCATTGCAATATTAGCAGAGGGTACTTAGAAAAAATTTTATGAAAAAAGGTAGACGGTAGAAGAATTAAGTTTTAAGAGAGAATTGACAGCCCACAGATTTGTATATGTCTAAATAAAGAAACAGATTTGGAGAAGCTAAGCCCCATATGTAAAGTAAGTATATCCATGGTTTCAGGGTAGAACTCTAATTGGACCAGTCCTCTCTCCACAATGTCCTTGTTTAATTAGGTTTAACACTTAGAATGTGGTACAGATTTACCTTCATCCAACCTCTCATTAACATTAAAATTCTTACCTAGATATAACCTTTCCCAATCTGACTGGACTTTTTTTTTTTTTTTTTAAACCAAGCACATACAATTGGTTCCAACTTCCTGGACCAAACTTTCAGTAATGAGATTCATAGGAATCAGTCACTTTCTGGAAACAAAGCAAAGATAAGACTGAAATGCCAATTACTAAAACATACACTCTGAGCAGCTCCTTAGGCAAGAAAACAACAAATATAGATTTCCCTAGGAACATATTTTGAACTCTGAGAAAAAGTTTATATTTCTCCTTTCCAGAATCTGAGAGCCATACAATCAACTTGCCCTGTGTTGGAGAAAGGAGTTTGAGATTTGCATTCTTTCCAGTGGCTTAAGTTCCAGTAGTTTCACATTGGACAATTCTCTTAAATTTTCCTACCATAATTTCTGTCCTGTACAATGGATGGTACATGTTATTTTATAGGGTTATCTTAAGGATTGAGTACAGCAAGATATAAAAATATTTTGTAGACTATAAGATTTCTGAATTAGTGCCTCTAATCCTGCTCTCACTCAAAGTACAAGAGCTGATTATTCCAGGGCAGACTGAAGGTCATAAATACTGCTTCATAACAAATCATTCTTCTCCAAGGAAACCCAGTGATAACTGCATTCTGTTCCACTGTTACTCTGCCCAGGTATTGGAAGTAGTTAGTAGTAAATTACTAGTAATGTGAAATGATGGATGAATACTGTTTCATTCTTTTTGATCTAGCTAAAACAAAAGCATTACTTGTTGATTTTATGGAAGTGTTTCTTGTTTCAGGAGCATCAGGGAGCTAGTTAGAAAAACAAAACAAGTAGAAAGCAGGAGGGGACCAACAAAAAGCATTTTGGATTTCTTTAAAAAGATCTAGAAAGCCAAAGAGATTTCTAATGGGATCCTGAACTCCAATCTTCTGTTTTCAATTAGTTAATGCATTTTATTCTTTCATCAATTACAGTCCATAAAAAGCCTGCTACTACTTCCCATAAGGTCTGCTTTTTCTCACAAGGCATAGGATCCCAGAGGGAAGGATAAAACAACAACAACAACAAAAAATTACTTCTCAGAAACAGGATAAATGTGCTCTGAGAAATACTGCTGGCAACAAGCTTCCTCTTTCATAAAGAAAAAAAATAATAATAATTTCCTTCATCTTTAGAATATAAGACCAACTTGTAAATCAGCTTATGGTGGAGAGTCTTAGGGAAAATTAAATAGCTTCATCATTTCATTGCTTTCATATTTGCTTAGAAGTGTCATATCACTACACCCTCCCTATTCTTTACTTTGATTTTTGAACTGTAAGCTATATTTACAAATTAATAATTTGAAAAAACCTGTGGGGGGGGAAAAGTATAAAGAACCAGTAAATACAATCCTAAGACTCAAGTTTTTTTTTTTTTTTTTTTTTTAGTTTTGAAAGCCAAGTCTTAAGGCCAATGACCAGGAAAAACAGAATACTTGAGTACTTTTTAAAGTGTACACCAAGAACCTGAGTGGTTTTTGAGAATAAAAATGCTTATATACCCATAATCTTTGTAATTCCCTTGCCTCATCAATGGGGGGAAAAAAGTGTTCCTAAATAGAATTCATACATACATTCTAAGAATGCAAAGGTTCCTTTAGATAGATAGATAGATAGATAGATAGATAGATAGATAGATAGATAGATAGATAGATAGATAGATAGATAAAGATATATTGATATAGATATAGATATAATGTGTTTGTGTGTACTCATGTGTAGGTATGCATGGAAACAAACAGAATGAAGTGATCTGTCTTAGCTTAAATGGCTGATTAGGGTTACTCATTTGGATTACACTGAAGGCAGAAACAGATGAAAGAATTAAATATGAAATATTAAATAGCCAAGAATTAAAAATCAGGGATATAATTCCATAGAAGCCCTAAAGAAGTACATGATGAAGTCAACAAAATATGTGGAAAGTAGATCAGAAGTACATGATGAAGTCAGCCAAATATGTGGAAAGTAGATCAAGATACCAGCTCCTTAGAATTCAGGGTGTCCTGGTAGACAGTTTCTAATTATTTTTCTAAATGTACTTCGAAAACTACTGTTGTGCATTGTTTCTAGGGACCTACCTGTGACTTCCATCACCAAGACTGCTTGGCCTTTTCTGATTTAGACTTCATCATGTAGAGATGTAGAGAGCAGACTCACAGACAATGAGATTGTTGGAGATTGTATTTCTTTTGCTTTCTTTAAAAATTGCTGTGTGGAAGTTGCTTCACAGGGCAGATGGAATGTACACTATGAGATTCACAGTTCTGCTTGAGTCTCTCACTCCCTCCTTCTCCTTGTTCTTTTAAGTCTAAAGATGTCCATGATGCTCTTCCCTTTGTACCCTGAAGATACATCACCATCACATGCCTGTTTTCTTTAACTTGTCTACATTTGTGCTCATTAAAGCAATTATTCCTAATAAACCCCTTTAAAGAGGTAAACTGCTTTTTTGTTCGACCCTGACTAAGTCAGTAATAACAGCATAGATTTGCAGATTCTTGCTGCTAACACACATTAGATTTAGAATGTTCAAGTTCAATGTTCTTCAGTCCAAGGCTTCGTGAGCTTCACTTTCTTGTCCTTATTTTACAGTTGCTCATCAGTGTAATACAATCCAACCACTGCCTGCAGTCTGCAATGATTGTGGTCTTATCCAGGTCCCCAACAACATGAGTTATTTGTTGCCAAACTCAATGAGTATTCTTTGTTCTCCTCTTGTTCAACTTCCCAGCAAACTCTTTCTTTATTATCCTTGTTTGAGGTGTTATTATTACTACTAAACTGATATACCAAATAATGTTATGAAGTTTGTATGAGTTGATAGTCTGTAACATTTCCTTTTCCCATACCTAGTTCCCATTTTTCTAGAAAATAATGGTTTTTGAATTTTCCAACTTGAATTATCCTGTCAAATTCTGTATGTGTCTCCTAATTTCTACATGATATCTTGTAATTATTTTTACCTTCAATTTTTCAGCTTTCAAAAAAGATACCAAATTCCTATTAAGGCTGCCACTGTTATAACCTGTTATTTGCTCCTACCGACCTACATGAAGTATTTCTTTCCTTTCTTCTTCATAAAGTCACACTGTAATCTTTGATTTAAAATATTATTTCTTGTATATATGATTATTTCTAAGAATTCATAAGTCATTCATGCCATGTATATATATATATATATATATTCACAATATATATTCATGTATGTATGTATGTATGTATGTATGTATGTATGTATGTATGTATATAGTTCCTAATGACCTGTGTTGGTGAAGACATTTAATTATTAGTCTGCGACTTGTGAGGAAAGGCACCTAGGAATCCCAATATTTCTTAAGCAAACACTTAAACAATGGTTTTTATCCCCAGCACCATCTGTATTTTCATTTTCATAAGTACCTTATCTTCAATTTTAGAAGCATTTGTGAAATTTTATGCTATAAATTATCTTCAATCTACTATCTAGCTACTACCACACCACCATCTTCTCTGTCTCTTTGGTGTAACTGACCATCCTTTTTCCAGAAAATTAAATCAGATTATGTCTCATTTCAGTACATTTCAGTGGCTTCCCAGAACACAAACAAACAAACAAAAAAAGCACTTAAATTATTGCATGACATAAAAAATAACTTGATTTGGTCAATGTTCTTTTTTCCTCTCTTAGTCCAATAACATCATCATTATACCAAATTCTTAAATTACATAAAGTATTTGCAAGATCTATTCATACTCTTTGTAGTAATCTTCCAATGCGTGCACACACACACACACACACACACTCTTACCTACATAGATTTCAGCTATACTGTCATCTCCTCATGACATATTTCCTGAAAAGTCTACCCATCTCTAGTTCTCATTGTAGCCCTTTATTTCCTTTTTAACACTTACCAGAATTTGTAATTATTTTCTTTGTTTCTTAAGTATAGAGGGACATCTGCATGGCTAATTTAAATATGCAATGAAGTTGTACATATTTATGCAAACCACATTAATCTTCCTGACCAATATGTATACCAGATCATTTTCAGGAAATAGCATTGGCTAATATCACTCAGATGCTGTTATTTTCATATAATATATTGCATACACTTATGGGTTACTAGGAGACATTTTTACAAATAAAACTAAACCAGACATGTCAAAATAAAAGAAGAAATTGTGATGAGAGTTGACTGTTGAGATTAGATATCCTCTTCACTTCAACAGTCACTAACCCCAGCAGGTTAAAACTGGCACAGGAAGATAACTGATAAACATGAGACAATGACAGGCAGAGTGAAAGAAGTACATTTATTGAATTCAAGGAATCTAAAGCATACTTCCTGTATATAAAATGAGAGAGAGAATGAAATTTATTCAAAATAAAAGGCAGTATCATTGAATTAGAATGAAGTGTCATCAATTTTTCTCTTGTAAGAAAAAAAAATTACAGTTTTGTAATTATACGGCACTGTTATTAGAGGCTATGATATTGATATGCTTGAAGAGCTATGGAACCAAACAGGAAGGACACCCGACTGTCATGTTGGAAGAGTGGGAGTTGATAGAATAATAAGAGCAGAATAAGATAGCATTTTATAGTCTTGATTTGGAGAGAACATGGCAAGTAATCAAACCTAATGCCTTTTTCATTAACGAGATATTTGAGTTCCAGATAAATCAAAGGATTTACTCAATTCCTCAGAGTTAGACAAAGGCAGAACTTGAAACAGGACTCAATACCAGCCTGTCCTTAGTCTAGAATTCTTATTGACCATACTTAGCTCTCAGTTACTATTTGTTTTAGGTTGAATAGTGTCTCTGAAAGGAATGATACAAATGCATGGTGCATGTGAATGTGACATTACTTGAGAAAAGAGGCTTTGCAGATGTAATTGAGTTAACAGCGAACCCTCAATCCAAAGACTAGAGCCTTTCTAAGAGAAAGAAGAAGGATATTTACAAAGAGAAACTGAGGGAATCATGTCATATGAAGAGAGAGAGAGAGAGAGAGAGAGAGAGAGAAAGTGAGAGAGAGAGAGAATGGACTGATATATTTACAAACTGAAGACTACTGAGAATTGCTCATAGCACCAGAAGCTACAAATTGATAAGGAAGGATTTTTCCTGACCAGCCTATACAAAGAATATGATCTTGCCTTAATTCCTGGCCTCTAGAGCTATATAAGAATAAAACCCTACTGTTTTCAATCACTCTGTCTGAAGTCATGTGTTACAGTCACATGACAATGAATATAGTGTCTATCAACATTAATCTCACTTTCATTTATAATGAGAGATAATTGTAATGTCCTCTCCTGCTCCCCTCCTGCCTCCTGCCAACAAGACAGAGTCCAGTGCCACCCAGAGGAATGTATTCTCAGCCACACTCAGATGTGGCTTTTCCACTTATTTTCCTTTCAACTCATCTGCTCTTTGAGAGAAAGATTAATGTTTATTCCTTCATTTTTTTGTACCATTTGTGATGATTTATGAGTCAACTTGACTGGGATAGAAGATGTCCAGCTAGCTAATAAAATATTATTTCTAAATGTCTATCAGGGTTTTTCTGGAAGAGGTTAACATTTGAATCAGTGGAAATATTAGAGAAAACTGCCCTCACTAATGTTAATCTGCATCATTGAGTGCATGGAGGGCCCAAACTAAAAAGAAAAAGTTGAGCTAAGACATTCATCTTTTCTTGCCTTTGGATGTTGGTTATCTTGATTCTCAGGTCACAGATCTCCAACAAAGACTCCATGACCTATCAATTGGTCCCCAGGATTATACTGAGGCCCATACCAGTGGCTTCTCTGGCTTTCAGGAATTTGGGTTTAGAATGAAGCTACATTATTGGCTTTCCTATCCCTCTTCACCCCCAACCCCCACCCCCCCACACACACATAACAGGCATTACCATTCTGGCAGGGAAAAGGTCTGGGAGTTTCTTATAAACCTAAATGTATGCTAACCCTGCGATCCAATAATTTCATTCCTAAGTTTTTAGACCTCTCTTTCAAAAAGGAAATATATGACTACAAAATACTTGCAATAAAATGTTCACAGAAGCTTTATTAATATTGGATTAAGTTTAGAAATAGAGTAAATCAACAAGGTAATGATCAATAAATTATATTAATTACTCAGCAATGAAATAGAATTAATTACTGATTCATAAAACAAGGGTAAGTTTCAAAAATAATAGAGTGAGTAAAAGAAACCTTAAACAAATGAATACCTACTGTATGACACTATTACAGCAAATTATAGAATAGACTAAACTATTCAATGTTGAAATAGACCAAATTAGTAGAGCTGAGGAAAGAGTGTGGGAAAGGAATATGAAGGAATTTTGGAGTTTTAAGAATTGAAAGTTTTTGGATTCCAGAGACTTGTTTTACATGGTATATTCATGCCAAAACTTAATAATGCATTTATATCTTGTATACTTTATTGTACACAATTCTCACATCAAAAAAAAAAAAAAGGATAAGCTAACTAAAATTATTAAAGATGTACTTAGTGTCTAAAAAATAATTTTAAATGAACCAAAAAGTGGTAGTAAAACTACCCATTTAATGAGTGGATAGGTAGCTAATGGAATGAGTAGATATAATAATAAAAATATAGTAAATATAAGTTATTAAACTTAGAGACAATGTATATAACAGTTCACATTAAATTATTTTTAGTCTTTCTGCAAATTATTTTTTAATAAGAAGATATTAAGGAAGAATTCATATAATGTAAAGGAGTTGAAAATGAATAATCAATAAATTAAAACTTTAAAAAGCAAACTTGAATTGGCAAAGCAAAACCAAATACAAGATTCAGAAAATCACCCTAAGTACAGGGATATATAAGAATCTGATTAGGGAATCAGCTCTCCCAGCCTCAAAGCCTCAGACTGAACTAGAACCCTAGATAAACACAACTTGCCTTGACCTACAAAGGCTAGATTTGAGAATAAATATCCACATTGCCTGGCTTGAAAATCTTTTATGTTGGAGTTTGGGTTATCTATCAGTGTCCCTCAGTCAACACTCAAAACCAGTAGACAATAACAGATGACTTGACTTTAGCTGAATTCTAAGTGAAAACATTTCCAGCTAGCAAGAAAAATACATCTCCTCCCTATTAGACCTCACTCCAGGCCCTGCCTAGAAGAATTTGGCAGCAATACAGGGAGAGCAGGTCTGTGGTTTGAGAGTGCTGTCTGAAAGGAAAGGCCTCTCTGCCCGGAACTGGAAGCTTGTTGCCACTATCTGCAGAATTACAGGGAGATGGGAGAGAAGAGAGACTGGAGAGGAAGTGCTGCTTTCCAAGAAGGAAGACTCAGTGTGAATTTCTGATCACCTGGGCAGACTTCTTCATCTGAAAACACACTGGCTTAGCAAGTTAGTCGTGCAGAATCTAAGATCACAGGACTCATGAGGGCCCATTACCTGGTCTAAGATTTAGTTATTGAATTTGGGGACAATGGCCTATTTAAGACACCAAATCTCATTTCCTTCCTACAAAGAAAAAGAGGGACAGTCTTATCTGGTTCTTGCTTTCAATCCTTTTTTGTGGTCAAAAAGCATCTAAGCTTCAGCATAGTTCTTCAGTCACAGGGTAGAACAGTGGTTCAAGAACATTTGCAGATGTATTTGCAAAACAAACAAACTTCTCTTTGAGAATAATAGCCACTATTCTATTTGATTTTATTTTTAACTGCAAGTATGCCTAATCCAGAAATCAGCCATAAGGAAAGGTTAGTAAGTCACTTTCCCTTCCCTCCCTACCTTCTCCCCTCCTATATTCTCTCTTTTTTCTTTGTGCCTTTTCCTAGTTTTGACTTCTTTTCCTCAACAAACTTTTGCTATCTTGGCCCAATATAGTTGTC
Organism: Condylura cristata; assembly: GCF_000260355.1. NCBI lineage: Eukaryota > Metazoa > Chordata > Mammalia > Eulipotyphla > Talpidae > Condylura > Condylura cristata. Next base: position 14,751,904 of record NW_004567114.1, read on the forward strand.
AACAAAGGAATAGATAGAAAGAAAATTGACAATAACAGCAACGATGACTACTATAATAGTGATACAATAGGGAAATCTAGGGTCAAATATATCAGTGCAATGCCAAAAGGCTACCCTCCTAAAACTCTTTATTGCTGTAATCATACCTGTTGGGGAAACAACCTCATTGGATTTGTCCTACCTGTTTAGGTTTGTCCAACCAATGTTCAAAGCCTAAAATATTCACCAATTTGAAAATTGGATAGAAAGCTTTTCTTACTAGGAGCAAGCATTTCCTTGTTTTAGGTATGCAATGAAAATCCTTGCATTGCTTAAGTGTGTGGATCATATGGCATTATAACTCAATATTTGCATATCTGTCTTCTATACCCCCATTATAGGAAGGGAATGGGGTCTCTACTTTAGGAAAGGGTGGATTCAGCACACTCTTCCTGGTCATGGGGTATCAGTTTATACTACAAATGCTGATCCTGCTCCATCGATTCTCCAATTTACATCTGTGTGTTAGGACCTCCTTTGTGACTCTTGGTCCATAGAAGATGCAGCAGGTTGAGTTGTGAGAACACTATTTCTGGGGATTGGTGTTGTTGTGCTATTTTTCCAACCTCCATGCAGTGAGAATCCTCACTTGGGATTGAGAGTTGTTTTGTTTTGTTTTTTCTTGCTTGACAATTTCCAAAAGTGTTTTAGGTAGTTCAGGCTACTAGTCAAGAAGTACTTTTCCCTTTGCTATCAGCAAATAGTTACACAGGTTTCATCATCCTCACATGAGTCCTGTACTTGAGTCACACTGTCAGCAGGGTCCTGGAATGGGCCAGTCTAGCACCCCGAGTCTTCCCACAAATTACATTGTAAGAAGGACAAAAATTGCAGCATCATTGTTACTAGTGGGGGTAAAAATGAACGTTAGTGGACACACAGAGTGAACAGCCACAGCACAGCCAAGTGGTGAAGAAGTTCTTAGTAGAACCATATATATTTGAGGTATCATGTGATCCAAACCAAAAAACCATGGGCTCAAACACCAATTTAAAAAAGCAGTAGTCAGAACACTACCCCAGCACTGCTGAACTTTCAAGGGTTTAAAAATCAACAATACTTAATGAAAGAAACACTTTAAATTAGTGCTTCTGCTAAATAGGCCCTGCTGTGGTACAAAAAATAGTGCCATTAGACCCCATTCTCCTTTTTCCTGATTAATGATGAAAATATTTGAGCAATTAGAGCCTTTGGAAGTAGATTTAATTATCTTTGATCTACTTCAAATATGTTGGTGCTCAGTTAAGTTAAAAAGTTTTCTGAGGGTTTGGTTGTAAGTGGCTTTTTGTTAACACACACATATTGTGACACCTGCATAGAATGGAATATACTAAGAAGTATATTTCAAAAAATATTTCAATGAGTGGTAAGATTGTCATAGCATAATGAATATAAGAAAAGCAGAAAGTTTATTAGGTAACATTTAAATTATACAATACTATAGATTTTCAAGTGTGTTTTCTATAGAAAAAAATTAAAAATTATTAAAAATTTAAGGCTAATTATGAGGTTAATACTAAATATTTATTTGGGTATTTTTTTCCTAACCTTGTTAATGTTTTAATGAGACAACAGATTATCTTACTTAAAGGGATTGATATAATAAAATGGTCTCATAGAGTTAGTACAAAATACTATTTTAAAGTAACTTTTCAAAAAGCTAATATAGTCCCACATCTACTATATGGATGACAGAGGGAATGTAGTCAAATACAAACAGAAGTGTCAGAAAGGATGCTTTTTTCCCACGTTCCAATCCCTTTGGTGGCTGTCACTTAACCAAACCCAAAAGTCTCCACTGACATTTGCCTCTCAAAGTCTGTGGCAAATGTAACTTCCAAATGTTGCCTCCCTTCTGTCATCCACAACTATATATGCTTTCTAGATGTGATTTTTTTTTCTTCTTGTAAGTAAAAAAAAAAAAAGAAAGAAAGAAAAAATTTCCTTGAATAAGAAAAATATACTAAATTACTTCAAATTGAATTCTATTAACATGTCAAATAAATCTGTGCTCTAGAAGAGATCTTATATTGTCCTAAATTCATCATCTAAATATTTTCTCATATTAAACACAACATTGAGAATTCATTTGAATGCTATACATCTTAATTTAAGACTCATGTTGTCCATAGCTCTGTAATGTAAGCACACATGGGAGACAGTCAAAAGTTGCTAGTCGGACCCTCCCTGGTGACACAGTGGGTTAAAGCACAGCACTCAAAATCTAAAGCCACTTCAGCATGAGTTCCATCCCTGCCCTAGAGGTGATCCACATGGCACAGCAGATCTCTCCTGACCCACTCGCTGCTCCCCTCAGCAGTGTATTTTGTCAGTCTGCCTGTTCTGCTCCCCACTCTGTCTCTGATGAATCTCTCACCACCCCTGGCACCTCTGGCCTGTACCATGCATGCATGCATAAATAAATGTTAAAAAAAAATGTTGCTAGGCAAGTTGAATGAAATAGACTAATGAAAAAATAATCTCAATGTAAGTGGCAGAAAATTTGTTTAGAGAAGATAAGTTAGTTTATGCTATTCATAATGCATCACAAAAATTTTCTTTAGAAAATGTGTGCACATAATACATTATAATTGACCAAACACATTTTTGATTTATGAATACGTTTTATGGAGATAGGTTTTATATACATTTACCCATCTGGCAACCCCTGTCTTTGCAATGTTACTGACATTTCTAATAAAGAGATACTTAAAAAATTAATAAAAGACATAGAACATAAGACATATGCATTAAGGATATCCAATGAGAAGCCTAAAGCAATGTTAGAAAATATATATCTATTTCCCCCTTCTTTACAACATTTATAAATTACTTCCTTTATCCAGTTTAATAATTGAATTAGAATGCAATTGAACTTCACAAATGAATTAGATCTTCAATGAAGGTTTTCTTGCATATAAAAGTGACTCCAAAAATATTTCCTAAATTTAGTTGAAACAGAAATCTTGTGATCTGTGTTACTTGCAAGAATCACTCCTTTTTTTTTTTCTTTGTATACAAGAACTGGCATGTAGGACAGAAATATGACTGGTGAGATGATTTCACCAGCAACAGAGTGGGTAACGGAACAGGTAGAGCTACTGACATACTCTGCTGAGGGAGCAATAGGTGGGACAGGAGTTGTCTCCTGTGCCACATGAGTTAGCTCACTCAGTCTTGATGGGATGGTAGCACTGAGACTTAAGTCCAAAGCTACCAGTGATGTCCTCATTCCAATTTTTATGACTAAATTTAAATGACCATGTTTGAAAGACACTGCACACTTAATTTTTGATTTTTAATCTATTTTTTGCTTAGAATATGTATAATAAAATATGAAGAATAGTGTTCTTTTCCTTCATATTACAAACTCCCTTTAATAGTTATCATTAATTTCATCTAATAAATTTATTCATCTTTTTTGAAAGAATTCTGGAAGAAAACTTTGCCACTAAAGTATTTTTGGTTGGAAGCTTTTCTTTTCTTTTCTTTTTTAAATTCAGCACTTTGACTATATCATCCTAGTCTCTTTAGGTCTGAAATGTTTCTGTGTAAAAATATACACTCATATACTTACAGGATGATATCGTACGTAATAAGTTCCTTTTCTCTTGCTGTTTTTAAGATTCTCTTTCTTTATCTTTTATCTTTCTATCTTTTGACAACTGAATTATAATTTGTCTCAGTGTGGTTCACCATCTTATTTGGTATAGATTAGGCTTCTTAGATCTGGATGTCTGTTTCTTTCCCCAGGTAAGGATATTTCAACCATTATTTCCTTGAATAAAATTTCCATCTTTTTTCTCTTGTCCTTCTGTAACATATATACTGTGTATATTGTTTTATTTGATAATATCTTATAGGTTGTTTAAACTATAGTCTCTTTTTATTGTTCTTTTTGTTCCTCTGATAGGATGATTTCTATTGCACTGTCATCATGTTTGCTGGTTTATTTTTTTCTGTTTAATCTAGTCTGGTGTTTAAACACTTTGTTGAGTTTTCAGAGCTATTATGTTTTTCTACTCTGTGACTTCTGTTTGATACTTTTCTATATTTTCTGTCTTTCTGTTGAAATCTCCCTTTTACCCATCTATTGCTTTTCTGATGAGAATATGTTTCCTTCTGATCATTATTTTGAACTTTCTCTCAGATAAATTACTTATCTTTATTCAATTAGTTTATTTTTTTAGGAATTTAGCTTGTTTTCTTATTCGAAACACACCTTGTCTTAAGTTTTCTTTACTTTCTCATTGGTTTATATACAATAGAGAAAATGGCTAAATCTCCTAATCTTGATAGACTGACTTTATGTTAGAATAACCCATTTCCTATTTGTCTCTGAAAGGTTTAGGATTATATAAGCCACCATCTTTGTTGATGTGGCTCCCAAGAATTGTGAGTTTGCCACAATTTTCAGTGTCCTAATGGAGCATGGGGAATAGTCATAGAACTGCTTAGGCTCTCACAGGAATACAAATAATCTGCTCTTTCAGATCCCCAATGAAAATTAATTGGAAACTTACTCTGCAGTCAGCTGCTGGGAAAATCACATTAGATGAGTATCCTACCCCTTATCGGGAAGAAATGTGGAGCTAGTTGTTTTTGATTATTTACTCTGTTCTTAGCCAGAGAAAATAGTTACTGGGAAGACATGCACACCCAAATAGAAACTTCCTATTTTATGTAGTCCCAGGCAAACCAAGTTTGGTTAACTCCCAGAATTATGTGATTTTGGAACCATTTCTTCAACAGCAGCTTTAACAATTATGTGGCCAGATAGTGAGCCAGCATTTTCCATGGGAAAGTTTGAGAGTTGATGATACAATTGAGACGAGCCAGAAAGAGGATACTCACAAGCTCCTCCAGCCCCTAGGATGGTTCTGGTCAGCTCTTTAGATGCATTCTATTTAGAGGCTGGCACTCAGACAGAACTGACAGTGTACAGTCAAATCCCTTCCAGAATAATGCTGGAAAATGGGCTTGCCTGTCTGTTCCTTCCCCAGTCTGTTGAACTAGACTGGGGTTGGAAGATATTTATGACAGCTTTGAAAAGTGTTCATTCTGATGCACCCGTTTAATATCTGCTTCTTGTTCCCATAGTCCCATGGGATATATGAATAAGTGTCCAAATAACTCTCTGGGCTAATTAGGCTAGCTGATTTGGGGCTCATCTCTTGTGTGGTAATCTTAAAAATTGAAGTCACATGCACATTCAAAGCTGACCATTCCTCAGGGAGAATGTGGGGTTTAGTTTTCCCTACCAATTATATAACAGTGCTTAGGCTGAGGTTTATAGTAAATTATTTCAACCTTTCCTAATAATTTATTTTAGGGTATTTTTTTCACATGGCTGATGCACATGTTATTTATGTGATTTCTGAATTACACACAAAGAAAATTGACCCATGAGTAATTAATATTTCATGAGTCCATGGGAAGCAGAAATCCAAAAGCAACGTATGTCACAATATGTGATGCCTTTAGAGTTACCATTTCAACTTATGACTTTGGGGAGTAGAGTAGACCATATGCTGCAATTAACCCATCTTAATGCCAACTTTGTCTTATTTTTGTTGTTCTTGAAGCAATCTAAATCTATTGCTTTATTTGGCATTCATTTGTTGCCCTCCATGTTCTCAGTAAGATAAGCACATACTCGAATAGAACTTTGGATCTATTTTTAATAGTCCAGCACTAATTACATCTCCTTAGTTGTGTTTCTTTCCCTTCTTACTGACCAGCTCTATCACTTTTCTATCACTTTAACATCCACTTATTTGTCATTATTTTGTTCATAAAAATCTTTGAGGCATGAAAGGGTAACCACCGAAGGTTTCTCTTAATGATTCTATGATTCTGTTTTTTTTTTTTTTTTTTTTATCAGGTTCAACAGCTTGGATATACAGAATGTGCCCACAGGGCAATTTATTTACAAATGTTGGCACTTTATTCTCTGTCCATTTACCCTTAAGTACTGGAGAATTTAAGCTGGAGTTGTGTGCACAGCTGTTATCTTAAGGTCCCTGCCATCTTTCTCTCAGATGTTCCACTTGATCTTGTAACATTTGTCAAAGAACTGCTTAGCTGTGTGCCACAGTCTTTGATAACTTCCCTGATGTCTCCAACATTTGCTATCATACAGAATTAAGAATTGCATGAGAATCACACAGAATTAAAGTTGCATGAGAATTACTGAGCTATATAAATGAGTAAGATAGAGGTCATGTTCCCACAAGCTCTAAGCTTTCATTTGGAAAGATAGACACAACTGTAAATAACAAGAAAGGATTCATAGAAGTGTCAGACAAAGAGTTGCAATCTACTTCAGTATTTCAAATTGAACCACTAAAGCTACAGAATGCAGAATCTGCTCCTACATCTTAGACTCAGTTACTTAATTTCCTCATCTGTAAAAAATTTCAATCAACAGTGTATAATTTTGCCCTCATTCTCCAAATTCTTATGTTCCTATAAATAAAAACACTTTTGTGTTGAATTTCAATTTTGATATTTTGCTCAGGCTAACAGGTGATCAATATATGGTGACTATCTTTTTAATTTGTCTATTGTCATTTAAGTATAGATAGCTTTGGCAAGATTTAGGAGATGGGGACAATAAATTTCATTGTTCTATATTTTTCTTTTGAATTGCATGTCTTGAATTTTTAAGAATTTATTACTTAAAAGCAGGTGAGATGAGGGTGCAAATTTTTGGTTGTTAGGAATCATAATACATCAAACTTACAAACTAGTGCCTCTGTTTTAAATCATCATTAATTGGGAGAACAAAAAGCCTCCATGAGGGCTAATTAAAAATAAAATTGGGCCTCCCCAGTGGCACAGGAGGTCAAAGTTTCAGCACTATGAAGTTATTGGCAGCCCCTGAAGCAAGAGTTTGATACCGGCCAGGGAGCTGACCCATATGGCACAACAGAGCTCCCCTGTCTTGTCCTCAGCTGTATGTTTCAGTAGATCTGCCTATTCTGTTCCCCATTCTGCCTCTAGTGAATCTTCTCATCTCCCCCCCCCAATACCTCTAGCCTACACTCCAGCTCTTTTCTGCATAACTATGTGTGTGTGTGATATATATATATATATATATATATATAT
>NW_004567114.1:14759643-14764675 GCF_000260355.1 Condylura cristata
CATTTAATACTTAGTGAAGTCACAGACACACACACACACACACACACACACACACACACACACACATATATATATAAATGTTTGAGATCAATTTTTCCAGGATATTGTTAGGTTGACATCTCTGATTTTGGCTTCAGACATGTTTTAAGGACATAGCATTCCATAAGGAAAGGAAAGAAAATGGAAGAGTGAGGAGAAGAGGGAGTGTTCCATCTAAATCAGTGAGAATCTCAACACCTTCCCAATGATACAATGGTCTTACACCATTTTTCCTCTCAATGCACTTCCCACCACACCTACTCAAAGGCACATTAAGGCAACTACACTTACACTCTTCAGAGTCTGTTGATGAGTCTCCCCAGGACAGAGATGGAGCCAACAGATAACACAGCTAAAGGATAACCTATATTTACATTCAACTGTTTGGTTTACTTCAAGTATAGGTGGATCACAGCCCCCAAATTTACTTTCCTTCAGAGTTGTCTCATCCAATCACTTTTTAACCTTCAGAAAGGTTAGGAAAAATGGCCCAGGCTAGCACCATTGGTGGATAGCAAAGCTGGTATAATAACCCATGCATCCTAATTTTGTTTGGAGAAAATACATGACTTCTCAATCTAGATTTATTTATAAACTATCCATTTATTTACACAAGGGATGGAAAAGTTGATCTTTTTATTATTAAAATTGTAAAATCCCTTAAGGTTGACTTCAAGCATTTTCTGCTTGGGAGGAGGCTGGCAGCCATGGGAAATGAGTTGAAAGCACCAATAATTTAACTGCAGTAGAGACTTTGATCAGGGGGCATTTTGCTCTGTTGTAAAGTCCAGGGATGGACTTTTCTCTGGCAGTTGCATAACTTTCTTGCCATGTAGTTGAAATAAGGTGATGATGATTGTCAGACCGACAGACAAATAGATCTAAACTTCAATTCACTGATTTTTGTTTTTTGTTTGTCTGTTTTGTTTTTGCACCACTCCTATCCCCTCCAATTTTTTATCAACCAGTTTGCAAAGCTGATCAGCAGCTTACACCAGCTACAGTTTGTGTGCGGTATACCACTGCCCTCCTCTAGTTTGACTATCCTCATGATATGTTTAGAACTAGGATAAGAGTGGAGCGGGTTGTAGGATCCCTTCAATGGTTTTAGCTCCTAGATGTGCAAGTGAAAGACACTCACAGAAGATGTATTGTGGTTGAAAACCAATTTCTTGTCATGATGCTTCTGTATTTAACCCCTGAAAAAAAAAAAACAGTTAAGTGGTGGGTTTTGTGTATGTGTTGTTGGTTGTGTGTGTGTGTGTGTGTGTGTGTGTGTGGTTGGTTGTGTGTATGTGAATCAGCCTGTGAGGTCATGGCTGTGGAAGAAGAAATTAAAACAGAGGGAAAGACCACTAAAATTACAACACTTTATCTTCCACTATTAAGTGGGATACTTTATCCAGACTATCCTTTGGTTTACTTCAAGTATAGGTGGATCACGGCCCCAGAATTTACTTTCCATATATTCAGTAGTATGGTATCTATCCTCTCTTGGGATTTTTTTAAAGAGAGAATTCTGTATATTCTGTAACTAGCATGATCTGTGTCTGTTCTGTTCTTTTTGAAATAGTGGTTTGGGGATAGTGAAATATATCCTCTCCTATATATCTCACTAATGCTAACTTGGAGGAGTTCTGAATGTGACCTATATTTACATCATAAAAGGGAATCCTATACCAGAAGACCTATGAGCATGAATTTGGCAGAAAAGAGAAGTTCTGTAACAATAACAGAGTCCACACAATTTCTAGGTTATGAATGTGCCTCAAAAATCTGTAGGAGCTGCATATGTATTCAGGCCATGAACTATTTTCCTACTAGTTTTTAATACTTTATGCAAGAAATCTAAATATTCTCATACCTGCCATGCAGCAAAACTGAGTTCTGAACAATGCATTTGAAGACAAAATTAAATCCTGATTTATTTTAAGAACGATTATTCCTTTAAATAATGTTATATTAAAGTACTCGTTAGATGACAAGATTCTAAGTTTTCTCAAAAATTTGCATAAATTTGTGTATTGCATACACTTAAAAATGAATACATACAAAGGTCCTGCTCTTGAACAGTCAACATTGTGCTTATTAATAAAAGCAGAATTCAGAAATAGCTCAAAAATAATACTTTAAAGTTGATCCTATATAAACCTCTTTTCATTTTGTTTCTTGTCCATCTATCAATCATCCATTATCAATTATCTACATAATAAACAGATTATAGATGTGCCCACTTTTAATCCCATAGTATTAAAAGATTTGAGAAGCTGGAATGATTATCAAGACATGTTGTCTAGTTCTACCTGCTTTACATACTTAGAGATAAACTGATAATAAAGACAATTCAATAAATCTACAGGTAAAAACCTCATTAGTTGTCTTACTTTTCAAGTGGTTACAGGTAAACTTCTTAATGGGACAATTTCTTTGAAAATACACCTTGCATGAAATAAATTCTTTTTTTTCTTGTAAACTCTCCTTTGCATTGGTGTTGTGTAAATCATCTCCTTATATTTTAAATAGCTTTGTTAAGATATAATTTACATTATCTACCTTGAAGCCACAAGTATTATGAAATTCACTGACTTTCAGTGTAGTCAGAGAGCTCTTCAATTGAGAGTATACAATCAAAACTAAAAAATTTGGCCCTCCCTGGTGGCACAATGGGTTAGGACATAGCACTTCAGTGAGAGTTTGATCCCCACCCCAGAGGTGATCCACATGGCTACCACAGACCTCTCCTAACCCACCCATTGCTTCCCTCCAGTGTACTTCGTCAGTCAGCCTGTTCTGCTCCCCACTCTGCCTTTGGTGAATCCTCTCACAGCCCCTAAAATAAATAACTAAACTAGAAAATGTTTGTTACCTCAAACACCATTCAAGTTAGCAGTCATTGTCCCAAGCTCTCCTCTCCTACTGCCTGCGATATCTCCAGTCCAAGTATCTATTTTCTGCCTCTAGGAGTTTCCTTTCTGGACAATTTATAGACATGGAACTGCACCATCCATGCTCTTTGCGACTGGTGTTTTTTACTCTGCCTAATGTTGTGAGCCTCTCCCATGTGGCAACATGTGTCAGTACTTAGCTGCTTTAATGACCAAAGAATATTCCCTGGTATATATATGACATTGTTTTTATCAGATAATGGATATTTGAGTGTCTTTACTCTTTGACTACCGTGCATATTACTATGAATGCTCATGTAAATGTTTTTGTATGGGTAGGTACACTCATTTCTCTTTGGTATATAACTACAAGTGAAATTGTTTTGTCATATGGTTACACTATTTTTAACTCTTTAAAGTACCAACTGTTTTCCAAATAAGTTGTAGTCCAATCGTCATACTGACAATTCATAAGAGTTCCAGATTTACATAATACCTCCAGCATTGCTATTGTCTGCTTTATTTTTTATATCATAACCTGCTTAGTGGGTATGAAGTGGTATATCATTGTGGTTTTGATTTGTATTTCCCTGATAATGATGTTAAGCACATTTTCATGGGCCTATTGACATTTGTATGATGTCTTGGCAGAAATTATTATTCAGATCACTGCCAAGTTTTAATTGGCTTATATAGCTCTAAATTATTAAGTTGTGAGAGTACTTTCTATATGCTAGATAATAATTCCTTAAGAGGGAAACGTTTGCAAATGTTTCCTCCCATACTATAGGTTTGTGTTTTACTTTTTAAGATCATTTAGTAATCAAATATTATAGTTTTCACGTTCCATTGATCTAGTTTTTTTTTTTTTATCGTTCTCTTATTTTTGTTTTTGTTGCATAGAATACATTGCATAACCAAGACCATAAAGTTTTGTTTCATTATTTTCTTTTAATTTTGTTTTTACTTTGAGCTCTCATATTTAGATTCACTTAGAGATTGCTTTTTATCTCCTTCATGTGAAGAAATTACAACATAATCATTTTATTTTAGAAGAATAATTGAGAGAGAATATTTGGACACACTGCAGCCAAGTTTACCTTTCTTATTCCTAATTGCATTATATATAACACTACAATAGTCATCTTCAATGAGAGCTCCTGCATCTGTTTTCTGTAGAAACATGGCTTTTAATATCATCTAAACTTTTACTCTAGTCAGATTCAACCTGAGCACAAGAACCTGAACACAGAAAGACAGTTTCATAAGTAAAACTCTGTGAACATATATGACCTAAAGGGACAACTGTGAGATTAAGTCCAGTTTGGAAACCAGGGGGAAGAAATTGCTAGAGCATCTGGAACTCCTTGCTTTTTTTTCCTTTTCCCATGTATAAACGTTTGTACATAAACATTACTATTCAAGTTCTAGAAAAGTAATAAAAATAAATAATTCTGTAAGTCATTTGAGGTGTAAATAGATCTAAAGATAAATCCTAGAACTACAAAAACCCTATGGTACATGTTGTTGGCTGTTTTAAATCTTCCAGGAATACATATCACTTTTCTTGAACAAGAATCTGAAATTAACTTTTATTTCCACTACCAGTCTTGAGCCCTTTGTTTGAGAGAAACAGAAATCACCCTATCCCAGATGTATAAATGTGATCTAGATATGGCTAACCTAGTAATTTGGATCCCCAATTCATCATGTGGCTTATGACTTTTAAAACCATGAACAACCACTAGAGCAATCAACTAGAAATTTTCTTTTCCATTTGACTTGGAACTCTGCTGGATGTCAGTTTGGAACTGCTCTCTGTCTACTGGCATTATAAAAAAAGCCTAAGTGAGAAACAGAGGCAAAGTGAGCAATAACAGTTTCTAATTGCATTATTTAAGATTCTAGTTAAGATAGTTTAGATGAAGTTTTCTGTTACATACAACCAAAGGGAGTTTTAGTAAATAAGTGTATCACTGAAAGTGCTCTTAAGACTCCCAGAAATGGGGCCCTCCCTGGTGGTGCAGCGGGTTAAAGCACAGCACTGAGAATCTAAAGCTGCTTCAGAATGAGTTCAATTCCCGCCTGCCCCGGAGGTGACCACATGG
>NW_004567114.1:14765730-14768712 GCF_000260355.1 Condylura cristata
TTCAGACATGTTTTAAGGACATAGCATTCCATAAGGAAAGGAAAGAAAATGGAAGAGTGAGGAGAAGAGGGAGTGTTCCATCTAAATCAGTGAGAATCTCAACACCTTCCCAATGATACAATGGTCTTACACCATTTTTCCTCTCAATGCACTTCCCACCACACCTACTCAAAGGCACATTAAGGCAACTACACTTACACTCTTCAGAGTCTGTTGATGAGTCTCCCCAGGACAGAGATGGAGCCAACAGATAACACAGCTAAAGGATAACCTATATTTACATTCAACTGTTTGGTTTACTTCAAGTATAGGTGGATCACAGCCCCCAAATTTACTTTCCTTCAGAGTTGTCTCATCCAATCACTTTTTAACCTTCAGAAAGGTTAGGAAAAATGGCCCAGGCTAGCACCATTGGTGGATAGCAAAGCTGGTATAATAACCCATGCATCCTAATTTTGTTTGGAGAAAATACATGACTTCTCAATCTAGATTTATTTATAAACTATCCATTTATTTACACAAGGGATGGAAAAGTTGATCTTTTTATTATTAAAATTGTAAAATCCCTTAAGGTTGACTTCAAGCATTTTCTGCTTGGGAGGAGGCTGGCAGCCATGGGAAATGAGTTGAAAGCACCAATAATTTAACTGCAGTAGAGACTTTGATCAGGGGGCATTTTGCTCTGTTGTAAAGTCCAGGGATGGACTTTTCTCTGGCAGTTGCATAACTTTCTTGCCATGTAGTTGAAATAAGGTGATGATGATTGTCAGACCGACAGACAAATAGATCTAAACTTCAATTCACTGATTTTTGTTTTTTGTTTGTCTGTTTTGTTTTTGCACCACTCCTATCCCCTCCAATTTTTTATCAACCAGTTTGCAAAGCTGATCAGCAGCTTACACCAGCTACAGTTTGTGTGCGGTATACCACTGCCCTCCTCTAGTTTGACTATCCTCATGATATGTTTAGAACTAGGATAAGAGTGGAGCGGGTTGTAGGATCCCTTCAATGGTTTTAGCTCCTAGATGTGCAAGTGAAAGACACTCACAGAACCACTGGTTTTTAAAAAATCTTTTTGAATAGAAGAAGAAACATTAGACTGAAAATTATCACAGAGTTCCCAAAGCAAATTATTAGAATGATCTATGTAAGGCATTCCTTGGAGTTTGAGACATTAAGGACCATGAAAAATGGCAGCTTTAATAAGTAAAAAAAGAGTAAAGAAAAATGGCAGACTTTTACCAAAGAGTCTCCTGACCATTTCTCAAAAATGTCCCCCTTTTTTTTTATATGGGTTTTTCTTTGCATCCTGGATGTTAATGGAAAAGAAAGAATAAAAACATGAAGACTTTAGTTAGGCTTTTTTGAAAACAAGCTTGATAAGGCTAGGTTTATTTTATTTTATTTTTATTTTTGAAGGAACAGGAAGGCATTTTTTTTTTCTTCCCTTAAAATAGCTAAATTCATTGACTTGTCCTCTCCTAACCTGGAAAGATTCCTGAAGGTTTTGAAAAGGGTAAGTAACAAAGAGCCTTTAGTCTACATAACTATTAGGAAGAGGTAGAATACATGTCAAGGAGGAACTAAGATAACTTGTATAATCAATAAAAATGTAAATATAGGAAATATAGGAAAATATACCTGATGCTGAGGAGACACCTATTTGTATGTGGAAGAATAATGGCAGCTTGTCCAAATTTGAGGACCCTGCTAAAATAATTCACTAAGTTGCCAGTGACTTACTCTCAAGAATTCAACTCCCCACACTTCCTTGCAACTATGATTAGCCATAGGATCCAGTCCTGATCAATGGAATGTCAACAAAAAAAATTCCCTTTACACTTTGCCTTTTACCTTTCTCTCTTTTTCTTTCCTACAATGAACATGTTATTCCTAGAACTTCAGAGGTTACCATGTAAACTTGAGGAAGAAACCACAGGACATTACTGATTGAAAGAAACTACCTGAACTACCAGCCACAAATCTCTTGACAGATTAGAAAAATAAGCATCATTGATTGTGTTCTCCATTGAGTACTTTGAAGCATCTAAATTGAATCCCAACATGTTGGTATATGTGTACATTTGTGCCTATGTGTGCTGTAAATTCTACTGAAAATTCTACTCCTAATTCAAAGATAATCTTTTAAAACAGATCATGAAACTTTATAAATGAAGTGCCAGTATTCAGTTAAACAGTGCTTTCTTGCAAATGGTTAAACTGCAGTTTCCTAAGGAGGGCCAATACTATACCCCTAAGATACTTATGAGGAGGCAGTGTTTTGGGGTGTCACAAGCTTGGTGTGTGGGCACTGCCAGCAGTTAATAATGATGGAAATCAGCATAAAATTTCTTGTAAGGCACAGTCCAGGTACACACAGAAGTGTACATGTAAATTTCCAGTATAACCATGTTGAGAAGCCAAGTAAGGTGGCTTATACTTTGAAAAGACTGTGAATAGTGTAAAAGGTTCTGTGTAAACATTTTATTAAAAGAGGCACTGTTTTCCTTTTTTAAGATTTATTTATTCATGTACACAAGAACTGAGTTGCAGGTTAGAGGTGTGGGGGAGTGTATAAGAATTCACAAGAGACAGATTGGGGAGCAGAACAGGTGGAGTAGTGAAGTACACTACTGAGGGGAACAGCAGGCAAGATAGGAGAGGCCTGCTGGGCCATGTGGGTCAGCTCGCTATTTGAGATCAAACTCAGGGATCAGTGGCAATAGCATGATAACACTGAGACTTAATGCCACCAAGGGGCCAAAACATGTAGTATATTCTTAGCAGAAATTATCTACAGGTAAAATCACTAAGTCCATATTCAGTAATTTTAAGATTTTAAAAATATGTTTTGGTCTATCACCTATCTATCTATCTATCTATCTATCTATCTATCTATCTATCTATCTATCTATCTATCTATCTATCTTCTATCTATTTTTAAGCTGTCTTAAAGCTATAGCAGTTTCAGGCCCTCCCTGG
>NW_004567114.1:14768997-14811976 GCF_000260355.1 Condylura cristata
GTTTCAAAATTATTTATTTACATTTTGGGAATATAAATATATTTGACTTTTAACAGTAACAGTTGCTTCACAATGAGTTTGCTCCTTCTTAAAGCAAGTCATCTGTGCCTTCTGGTCCCAGGCCACTGCTGCTGCATAAATCAAGAATGCAAGTAACACTAGAGGTTAGGGGTGAGCGGTTCTACTAGTGACATTTTTAGAAAGATTTTATTTCACTTCTGTTAAAAGCAATGTGAGTGTTCTCCCAAGGATGGTGACAATGAAAATAAAGGAAGAGCAAACATTTACTTAGACCTTTCCAGACTGCACATTCCTTGCTCAAACAACTCAGGAAGTATTTTTATCAATTCAGTTTTAGAGATGAGAAAATGAGATCTCATGACTTATGTGTGATAGGATGTAAAGAAAATAAGACTTTTTACAAACTCCTCTCATAAAAGTAACACAAACATGCTACAAATGTCTTAGTGACAAAAATGTCCATTGTATGATGAACTGACTTATCAAAAGATTTTTTCTTGGTGTGATTTCCAAGCTTGAAGACATGTATTCCATAAAACATTGAGAACAGAAAGCATCTAGCAAAGAAATTTAACATCACTTTGACTTAGAGTTACAGCTATTAACATTTGGGGGTGGTTTACATAGATATACATATTTGTAGCTAGGCATTTGTGTGTACTTTTTTAGGACACAACCAGATAATGAGATGTGTAGAGTCATGTGTGACATAATCAGCCTATGTCATGATAACAGGAGGCCATCAGCTTATAGGCTGAAAGCTGGACTTCACTGATTGCTTGGTTATTGTGAAACTATAAGGGTTTCTGCTTTTACCCTTATAGATCTTTGAGTGACTGTATCAGATACAGATGGAAAGAAACCTAACTTTTAGATGGCATATTATTATATAATAATGTGGCAATGGTAAAGCTTATACACAAACACTTCTTCATGGTATTCATATTTGAGAATAGACAGGTTATTTTTGTCTATTAAAAAAAAAAAGGTGATAGTGTGGTTTTCTGAGTTACAAAATTAGGAGCTTTAACCTGTTGTTCCTATCACTTACATGACTCCCTGTCATTACTATCTTTTTGTTATAATTTTTGAAACTATTCTATTCTTCCCTTTATTTTTTTATGTTTGCTGTAAATGGCACATTTGCTGACGTGAAAGACAGGAATAGGGTGTGAATCTATATTTTCCCTTCTCTTTCCTCATTGACCTAAATGTGTTTTCTCTCACTGCTCATCACCATTTTGTCAGCCTCTTGAATTTTATTCCTGGATTCCACAGCTGACATGTATATTGGCATCTCAACTTCGGAAACACAATTTAAAGTAGGTCCATTTGTCTGTTCTATTTTACCCAGGAACACTAAGAGAACATTAAAGAGAATTAGTGAAAAAGAAATTGTCCTTATTTACACTAGGAAAGTAAAAATGATGACTCAAGACCCAGGTCTTCTTAAAGGACAAAAAGTGAAATTCAAACTGACAGTAAGTAAATGAAGTACCCATTATGTGTCATGCTTCTAT
The DNA here is from genome assembly GCF_000260355.1 of Condylura cristata. NCBI lineage: Eukaryota > Metazoa > Chordata > Mammalia > Eulipotyphla > Talpidae > Condylura > Condylura cristata. The sequence goes on from NW_004567114.1 coordinate 14,770,539, forward strand.
TAAAATAAATGTCTAGCCACTGTGAATTCTACTGTTGGGAAGACAGGGGGGTTCAATAGGGGAAAAAGCCTAGAGAAAGGAGACAAAGAAAGGACTTACCCTGAAATATAAAATGTCAAGTACTTAAAAAAGTACAAGAGATGAAGAAGATGAAAACTTGAAGAAGGCTATAAACCGTAAATTTGGTAAAACACAAAACTTTGGTTAGGTCTTAAAGGGTGTGTAGCATATGGCATATTCCAGAGCCTTATCGTTCAAGGTCAAAGCAATTCCAAATCAGAAGGTCTGTTGTTTACTGTTCATGTAGTATCCAGGCATGTTTTTCCTCTCTGCATTCTTGACTCACTCTGGTGAGATCATGTAGTTAGGTACAGGAAGAGGCTAACCAGAGGTTCCCTCCAACAACCAACTTGATACTGAAGGGATGTGAGCAATGATTTTTACGGGAGTGATGCTAAGCATTGCCCCCCCACCAATCCTTTCAGGTGTTTCTTTACTCAGCTTGATGTAATTTCTTCACATTCAAATGCTAACAAGTATTAGTTGAATATGCAAATAGAACTGCTGTAGACTTCTAGACATCTCACCTTGATTAGCTTTTTGCAGTACAGTTGGATGTGCATTTATCTTCTCAGAGTGATAGGCAGTCCCTATATAGCAACTTGCTGAAGACTTAATATGATTGGGAAATAACAACTTCAATATTCTATAGCATTTGTAGCATATAAGTCATCATCATATTTCCTAAGACTTTAACAATGTTGTACATCTAATCGTTCCGTTAACTTCTCATAGTTACCATCATCATTCTGAAATCTCACCTTTAAAAACACTGTATGTTTTTCAGTAGAATACTTTGCTCTGGCTTGATTAAAATAAATTATACTTAGTCTGAAAATCTGTCAAGCGATTTAAGTATACTAATAGAAAACACCTTTCCAAAGATGATAAGCAGGGGTCAACAAGCACATGAAAAGGTGTTTATCATCACTTATACTCTCAGGGAAATGCCACTCGCAACAACAAGAGATATAATCTCAGACCTGCGAGGAAGGCCAGCATCAAAAGACCATGAACAAGTGTTAGTTTGAACATGGAGAAAAGGAAATCTCATACACTAGTGGGCAGAATATAAGATTGGTGCAGACCTTGTTGGAAACGATACAGATGTTCATCAAGATATCAAAAATAGATCTACTGTGCCACCCTGGTGGCCTTAAATCTCACTGGTGTCACTGCTATGGCCTGAGTTTGATCCCTGGCCAGGGAGCTGACCCACATGGCACAGCAGACCTCTCCTGTCTCCCCCACTGTTCCCCTCAGCAATGTAATTCAGTAGATTTGCTGTTCTCCCCACTCTGTCTCTTGTGAATCCTCTTACCCCCGCACCTCTCCCCTTTACACTAGTTCTTCTGTGCATAAATAAATAAATCTTAAAAGTATAGATCTAGCATATGATTTATCAATTCTACTGTTAATTAATTGCCCAACATACACAAAAACACTAATTGAAGAGAGATATGCACTTGTATGTTCACTGCAGTACTATTTACAATAGTTAATTATGGAAACAACCTAAATAACATAGGACAGCTAAGTGGATTAAGAGGATATACTGGGCCCTCCCTGGTGGTGCAATGGGTTGGAATGCAGCGCTACAGTTTGGCTGCAGCCACTTGAGTGAGAGTTCTATCCCCGCCCGGGAGGTGACCCATGTGGCATGGTAGGCCTCTCTTAACCTGCCCTCTGTTCCACTCAGTGGTGTACTTTTTCAATCTGCCTGACTGCTCCCCGCTCTGTCTCTGGTGAATCCTCCCACCGTCCCTGCACCTCTGGCTTGTACCCCAGTTCTATATGCATAAGTAAATAAATCTGTATAAAAAAAGAGGATGTGGCATGGATTCACATTGGAACATTACTTAGCTATAAAAAAAAATAACGAATCTTTGCCATTGTAACAACAGAGGTGGAACGGAGGACACGATGATAAGCAAAATAAGTTGGAAGGAGAAAGACAAATAATACTTGGTTTCACTTTTATGTGGACTATAGAAAAACAAAACAAAAATTAAGACAAAACCAAAGCAAAATAAACTATAGAGATCTGAGTATAAGTTGACATGACCAGGAAAAGAATTAAAGGGCATACAGTACAGCGGACCTCATGGACTCTGGTGGCGGACTATGGGTTTCTCTGTGATGTGGTAACATACATCTACAAAGGGATAATCTTACATCTGGTCAGCATATACATATATATGTTACATTGTAAATTGATGCCACTTAAGAAAAGTAAAATACATAATTAATACAAAAAGCTACCATAAAGATCTATTCTTTCAGGGACTTTACAAACTGGGTTAAAAAGGAAAAGATGAAGGGCCTTTCCTGGTGGTGCAGCAGGTTAAAGTGCAGCATTGTGAAGCTGGCCAAAGCCAGCCTTGGTGCAAGTTCCATCCTGCCCAGGAGCTGACCCACATGGCACAGCAGACCTTTCCTGTCTCGCCCGCTGCTCCGTTCAGCAGTGTACTTTGTCAATCTGCCTGTTGTGCTCCCCATTTTATCTCTGGTGAATATGCTCACTGCCCCTGTTCCTCTAACCTGTATTCCAGTTCCATATGCATAAGTAAGTAAGTAAATAAATATTAAAAAAGGAAAACATGCATCAGAGTTTTTACTTTATTTCTTCAGTTGTAAATACAAACACACCTCTTGTGCAAGTCACAACATAGGTAGTATAAAATGTATATCTCCATCCCCAAACCAAGCACACTCAAGCAAAGCAAGTATTCTTAAGGATATATTTAGTATTATTATCCTCACACTATTAAGTTATAGCTATAACAACAACAAAATCTTATGGAATCCTGTGATACAGTGTTCCACTGCAAATAGAACCATTTTGTCTCTAATGCATACACTTTTGTCTGACTAAACAAAATACTGTGGGAAGATACAGGCGATATTCTTACTCTTCTTATCTATAGCTTGAATTTGGTGATTTTTGGTGACAAATTCTGCTTTTATTTAAAAATATATTTTTTTCCCTCAGAAGAATCATTGAACTTTTAGTTACAGAAACCAAAAAAGATTTGAGCATTGAATTCAGAAGTCATGTTTGAAAATTACAAGCAACACAGAAAGCCTTTTATTTCTGTCTTAGCCATGGAAAGGGAAGAATTTGTGTACAAAACAGAGAGTAACTACTATCAAGCTAAAGATTAGAAGAAAGGGTGAGCAAGGAGGAAAGAAGGAAGTGACAAACAACAAATTCATAACTTACATGATCTTAGACCCCTTAAACTCCATAATAATACAGAAAATAATATTTTATTCTTTTCATTTCTATCATGACTATTACTTCTTTTATAGATTAAAAATATGTTAATAGTAAAACTTATGAGAAAAATAAATAAGTCCTGATGCTCATTTTGCCATAATCTGGTTTTCCTTGGTGATATATCCATTTTTAAGAATACAGTTATTTTAATTTATGAAAATGAGATATAATTGACTTATAGCATCATATTTGTTTTAAGTGTACAAAGAAATACACTTATAATCACAAAATAACCTATATCAGCATATCTCAGAAACAATTTCTTTTAGTAATTGCCTCAGATATTTCCTAAAAAAAAAGAAACATTTCAAAAAAAATGCAGTTTTGGACATCTAAATATTAGATGATTTTTTTTGAGAAATAAAAAAATGGACATTATCATATATTGAAGAGTGCTGAAGTAAGTCAACTTATATTACTGTTCAATTGTGCAATCTCAAGCACATTTAATCAAATTTTCTTTTTCCTTACAATGTATATCTACTGTTATTGAACATTCAGGGAATATTGCCTCAAGTGCTTTTCAACAAAGCCTTTTATTTGTATTGTTTTCCTACCTTTAGGGTTTAATTAAAGGCAAATTGAAAGCAGAAGAGGCACAGCCTGAAAGGCGATGGTGGGCTTGAAAGACAAGCTTGATCCTTTGATGATTATCCTCAAGGCTGCCACTGCTTGAGTCACTCACCATCGACCCTCAGGACCCTTCTGCAGAGGAAGTCAAGGACTTCAGTCCCTGTAGGAGTTGTCTTGACTCAGTAATATTCATATCAATAACTGGAGAATTTGCTAGGTCTTAATTACACCTTATCTGCCCCATCCCATTTCTGCCTATCTGACACTGACAATAACATTGTGGGTTCCTATAGATTTTGTCAGGGAAATTGTGGTGAATTTCATCTTTTCCTATTTATCTGCAAAACCATGTCACTTTTAAAATTTTTAAAATATGATCTTATGTGACTTCTAAAATGAGAAAGTGTAATCTCATATTTCAGCAAATATAGAAAAGAGAGTAATATATATTCTTAGATTTGTGGCATCAGAAAACTGTTGCAGATAGAAAAGAAATGGGAATGAAAAAGATATAATACAAAAATGATAAATTGAACTTGAACTTTTGAATTTGAATGTCTTCAATGGAATCTGTGAAGATTTTATTGAGGTGATTCAGGGCTTGATGTTTTTGCTTAGAAATTGTAAAGCAGGTCAACCTCAACTAGTCCAAAATTTTACTAACATTCTTCTTTCAAATATAACTTTACAAGTGGATTCTTCCTTAGGAAATACTGAGCCTAGGTCAAAGAAATTGTGTCATTAAGATGAGCTTTCCCAAGTCCTATTTGAACAGATCGGCTAAATCATGGGCTAGAGAGCTCTGTTCAGAAAACTTGGCCACCCCACTGACCAGGAGGAGCCTTGACAGACAAAAAACTTAGATGCTGACTATTGATTATCTCACAATTTCCTGGAGGGAGGAGGCCTAGAACTCACATGAGCAGTTGGAATGTAGCCAATCTGTATGTGTTTAGGGGTAACTCAACCCAAAACAGTTAGGACACTGTTCTCTGCACCACCCTGTGGACCTACCATTTAATTATCTCCTCCTCAGTCCCTTCAAAGTCAGGCTAATTCTTTCTATCACTGGTTCACTCATGCATGAGTTTCTCTAATAAAGACTTGCTTGTTTCAAATACACCTAGTGCTCTCTGGTGAATTCTTTCTCTAGAGGGCAAAGGGACCAGTCTTATAACAACAATATTACAGTTTTTGCTAATTACATAAGAATTATGCAATTCTAAAGTACATTCCTGAAAGTTTCATCAGAACTCAAATCTAATATCAAACACACTCACACAAATATATATAATTTGTGAAGCCTTGAGAGTAGAGAAGAGGTGAGAATCACAAGGAAATATATTTAGATAGAGAAGGGGAGAACAGAAAAAGAAAGACAATGGAGAAGGGAGAGGAAAGAAAATGATCTAAGGATCAGAAAGGTCAATTAATAAACTAGGGAGAAAACTAGGATAAACTGAAGAAAAAATAATGTTAGGACTAATGATCAACTGAGACCATAGAATCACCAAGAAGGTGACATTAAAGTGACTGATACACTCTCTTTGCTCATAGGGCCCTTAGCATTAAACTAATATGTTCATGTTGCCCTAGGACAGAGGGAAAGGAACACATAGCCCTTTTTATTAAATTGTTATCTCTATTTTTTTTTAGTGTTTATATCCTCTGCATTTAAAAATAGTTTAATAGTGAATATAAATGGTAAAAAAGAAAAAAAAAACATTATTTCACCTTTATAGAACCATAATTACCTTAGGTGGGCACTGCATTGCTTCTCCAAGCTTAGAATCCAGGAGTAAACTACCAACCTAATTTTTGTTACAGCTTGATTTTCCTGTAGTGCTCAATTTTTATCTCACCAAACTTAAAACTTTCATAACTATGTTGTCACCAGAAGGAAAATAATGTGATCAAATCCTTAAATTGTGAACAATTAGAAGCTAATGGTATTCGTGGTTTCCAGAGGATGTTGCTGTGTTTAACTGGGAGATATGAACTCTCTCACTGTGGATTTATCATGGCACCCTTTGGTCATTAGAACATAGTTTCAATTCTATCTTTCCAACTGGAGACCCATAATATATGGTAAAAGCACAAGTAAACGACATTTGAATAAAAACGATGAAGATGGCGATGGTAATTTTTACTACATATGTTAATTTTTCACTGTGCCAGGAACTACACTAGATACTTTATTTGATGTTATCTCTAATCTTCACCATAACCACCAGGAGGGGTTTCTATATTGAGAAGTGAGATCTCTATTTTCTACTGAGAAATGAAGATAGATTCTCTACTGAGGGGTGAGAGCTCTATATTTTCTTAAAGATTTATTTATGCATACAGAACTGGGATACAGGCCAGAGATGCAGGGGTGGTGAGAAGATTCACCAGAGACAGAGTGGGGAACAGAATAGGCCAAATGACAACATACAACTGCTGAGGAGGGCAGTGGGTGGGTCAAGAGAGGTCTGCTGTGCCATGTGGATCACCTTGGGGCGGGGATTGAACTCATACTGAAGTTGTTTTAGCTTCTTAGTGCTGTGCTTAACCTGCTGCACCACCAGGGAGGGCCCCGAGATCTCTATTTTTTAATGTTGAAGAGAAAGTGCATTTTTGAGATTAGGCTTGGGAAAGTGGAAAAGTAGTTTCATCAGCAGAAATGAAATGCAACTGAGCTGAGAAAGACAAACAGCTGTGAGAGTTGAACAAAACAAAGACCACAAATACAAGGTACTCTAAGGTGAGATGGACAAGAAATATATGAAGAGTCTAGCTATTAGACACAAAAATCTTGTCATCTAATTAGACTAGGCACATTCCACTCAAAAGCACTAACATTTATTAAAAACAAAACAACTAGGAAAAAGAGATTAAAGTTCTATGCCATTAAGCCAAAACTCTTACAGGCTTGATAGAGTGCTGGGTACCTGATATGTTATTTTATTTTGAAATAGGCTTCCCTTTCCTCCAATCTATTTTATATTACTTGTCGTCTTAATTCCCTATGCAAAATATACCACTATGTAATAAGCATATAGGTAGCATTTTCTGCAAGTACTTATTTGCATTTGTCATGTTTACTTGCTGGATATTAACCTTCCTGATATCAAGGTCCTTGTCTATCTTTTTTATCCATGACTACTTGCCACTAAAAAAATATTTTAGCATGTTTGATATATCAACTATAGGCTACAAGACAAATTACTCATACCTGCCAAAAAATAATTCATGGATTAAAATAATAATAACAATATTGTTATTGTTACTCTCATTATCACAAGTTGGGGGGTTGAGAGATAGGTCATTGTTGTTTACATGTAGGGCTTCTTTCAATCAGTGACTACACTTAGGTACCAGATTATCTGAGTTGGAAGGTCTAATGTGGATTAAGTCATGCCTAGCAATTGGGATTGGCCATCAACTCGGATGTCCACCTTCACCTCCCATGGCCTCTCATCCACAGTAAGTTGGATGACTTCCTTCCTTATGTGGTGTTCTTTGAGCATATTGCAAAAGTGAGAAGACAGAGTCTATGAAGCTCTTATAACCCAATCTTAGAAGTTGTGCAATAGCACTTCTGCTGTAGTTATTAGTCAATTCAAGTCATGCCACCAGTACTGAATCAAGGAGTGCGGGATTGACTGTACTTCTTAATGGAAGGACTTGTAAAATATCATGGTCATGTTTATAAGTCAGCCATAATTGAATTGCAGTAAGTACACACTATATAAATGTATAATGTAATTAAAGCATAAGCAGGAAAAATATGGTATGTTCTTTAGTTTATGATCAATGGTTAGCCATATAAATTCACGAATATGAGGTGACATAACAAAGTAGAGTTTTAGGAAGATCCATCTGCTTGTGGCTACAGGAGGGAATAAATTTAGAGACTTTAGATGAAGAAAAGTCACTTGAAGTCTGCCATGATAAACCAAAAGTAAGAAATGAGGACCTGGGAGAATCATCATAAACTCGTCTTTCCCATTTACTTGTTTGGGGGTTACAGAAATGTATGAGGGTGGCACAGTGCTAAATGTTTATTTGCTTAAGGACAGATGCATGGGACCTGCTATGAGATGACAGAAGAATAAATAAAATTCCTGGAAAAAAATTAGGATGACACTGATATCTGAGAGACGCCAGCTCTCTGACATAATCAGACAATTATGTCAGTGCACTTACAACTTGTTTAAATCTATTGGCAATTCAAGACAGTTTGAATAATTCAAGGTAGAATGTGAGATGTGTTCTTCAGAAAAAAATTTCCTAGGGATATATTTTTAGTTCCAAAGACATCCCATTCAGTGGTGACAGTTTGTGAAAGAAAGTAAGTGTGCAGCCTTGTGGCCATTTACTTAGAACTGATACAAAAGAAACAGAAATATTAGCACATATAACATTTCAATTTTCCCTGAAGATAGCCTAGCTCAGTTACTAAAAAAGAAGCTCATATATCTCAAGGTGTTTACACATTGGTTCCCTATACTTGCCAATATTTTTCCTCAAAGATAATTTTTAAAAATGCCCCATTTTTAAGAATACTTTCTTAAAAAAAAACTATTGTTTTTTTTCTTAGAAAGACAATAGAACAGAAGCCAAGCTTTTAAGAAACCAAGTTATAAATATATATAGAAAGTGCTTAATGAACCATAAGGAAGAATGGGTAGGAATGTATCTGTTCCTCTGTATAAAGGTTATCTTTCAAATTCTGAAGATACATGGCATATGAAAATTTTGGCTCAAGATGTAATTAAATATAAGCTTCAATATATTTAGCAGCAACTTAAATGACTTATACAATTATGAACTTCTTGGTGGCTAAAAATCTAATAAACAATGGTGCAGAGTTTTTCAAAAAGCTGTCACTAAATTAGCATTTTTTCAAAATAAATATTCTTAAGATATAGTCATAACAATTTGAAGAGGTACATATTTTATTTATTACTCAAAGTTTAATTCAATTTTAAGTCTAAATTTTTGTAGGCAATTTATTATGTTTGTAATAAAAATAAGGACTCCTTAATAATTCCAATTGTCAAATATACATCTTACCTTGACTGAATGGGAGAGTTTTGTTTGTTTTTCACCTTTCTAAGAACCTTAGTTAATGTCACTATAAACTTAATATGTTATACGTGTATGTGTGTGTGCACATATATGTACAAACATATTATGGACTGTAATAACAATATTGTGGCATTGGTGCAGTTATAAAAAACAAATGAAATGACACAGATCAGCAATTATCTCATATAAAAACTCAGTATCAGTCCCAGTTTTTAATCTCTATTATTTATGCTATAAAATTTGGATAATTAAAATAAATTTGACTCCAAAATAATCTGTTTTGAAACCTTGAGATTTAATTGACCCTTCAGAGGTAAGAATTACTCTTTCCTTTAAAATAAAATAGTCGTTAACGTATATATTTTACAAGTATGCACCGGGTGCATTTTTGTGCTAGAAAATAGTGTTTGGGATGCAAATTTTCATGAGATTGATATCTGTTCTCAGGGAGCTCTAGATCTAGAGAAATCATTCTGTTATAATGTAATCAACAAAATGCCACGAGGTAAGTCAAAACACAAAATCATGAGAACTGTGAAAAGTTTTCTAAGGGAATAAAACCACAGCATAGTCTTAAAAAAGGGTTCCAACAGATCAGGAATTAAGTGGTAAGGGAAGTCAAGGTGTTTTCAAATACTGTAATTTTCTCTTTATTGCTAGAGTAATAAGTATAATTGGAAATGAGAGATAAATAAGAAGAGCTTAAAAGATAACACTGATGGCTTCTGGAGTCATTTGTGAATTTCATTTTTTGTTGTATTTGATGAAATCTATGTGAAACTCGTTTAGCCAACTGATCCAGTATGTGAGGTGAACTGATATTAACCAAGTGGATGGTCCTCTTGTATTCATAGAGAATATGATTAGTAATATTGTTAAGAGTATGTTGCTGAAATCTAATTCCACAGGAACAGAATATAACCTTGTTTCTAAAATGAATCTTATATAGAACAGTTCACTGCTAAAATCTGAAGTCCTCCTGACTTACCATTTTAGATAATAATCATTCTAACTTGATCATCTCATACTGCATCTCCTCGATCAATAAATCACTTAAAATATGCCCAGAAATTGGCTAAGTTTTACCATTTGTATTATTATAACTATAGCCCAACCCCTGATATTGTTTTGTTCTATTCTGAAGTTGAATCACGCTAACAGGATATTGTGTCTCTCCTTGGCTGACTAGTTAGTTCTACTTACAGTGACTAAAATAAGGAGGGTGAGCATTCTGTTACATAAGTTACGAGGAAAGTTTTAACTCCTATTTGCGCTGAGAGGTTTTTTTTTTTTTTTTTTTTATCCCCTTCCCACGTTTTGATAGTAAATGCACAAATGTATAATAGAAATGACCTAAAAAGAGTACTGTGGCTAGGGTTCAATTACTCACCAGGAAAGGTCTCTGTAACCCCACTCTGTAAACCATACAGATCAACAAAAAGTGAGCCAAAACCAAGGGCCATCTAGAAGTGATAGAGAAAACAGAATCAGGCTGCCTTGTTGTCAGCTGCATCTGAGAGGGTTACAGTTTCTTGCTCAAACCTTCCTCTCCTAAGTGTTTTCCCTAGAATGAGGCTGAGGGTTCCTGGAGAAACTACTCCTGTAATTTATACAAACAGATCTAAGTGGCCCCAGGGGTGGGTGGTGGACTGCAGAGGGGTAATGAGCTGTGCTGTCCAGCCTGCTTTCAGATGGAGAAAGCTTTTCTCCTGGGTAATCGTTTTGGTCTTAAGCACTCAGACCGCTGGGATTTTTAACATGTCTGAATCTCAGCTGAATCATCACCAAGTAATAAAGATCTCAAAATATTTAATGTGTCTCTTAGTAATCACAGAAGGATTTAGAATTAAAAGGGCTTTTATTTGAGCTTTGTTTGATTTCCTTTGAGGACTCTAAATCTAAGGAATCCCAAAGTCAGAAAAATTATTTTGTTATGGCTTGTGAGGTGTTTAAGTCTTAGACATGCTAACTCCTTTCTCTTCAGGTAAAAAGAGGAACTTACTCTTTTCTGCTCTACAAAGAATAAGCAGAATAGGAACCACTCATAGACATTTGCTACCACTGCATTTGCTCTTAAGATGCAAGTACATCAACTAGAAACTCTGCCGTATGAATAGGGTGGCCTTTCCCAAGTCACACTCTTGAAATAAAACATATTTTGTCATGACCTATACTTCAAAGATGCCACTTCGAACTTTGGTTTCTGGGCAGACAAAAATAGCACTATGTAGATATGTGGGTATATACATAGTGCTATTTGTTTTTATTGACCACTATTGAGTTCCAAAATAAGAATAGAACTAAAACAAATGATGAAAATGTTTAAGTTAATCAGCATCACAAAAATACTGCAGTGTCAGTAAGAAAATAATTGTAATAGTCACCCATTAAATTATGACTCTATGCATTATGGGTGAGACTATGATTTTCATTATTTTGCAACACTCTTTTTAAGCTGAGGTAAATTTAACATTGTAACATGAATCTTGTGTCCTTCAAAACATTATAAAATATGACTTTCATATAAATATTCTATAAAATATTTTTGGAATCAGAAGAAATGAAGACCTTTAATCCTTTACTTGAAGAATTTTAGAACTTTTTTATATATTTTTTTTTGGAATTTATTTTACCTATAGTTATTTGACTGCCACTAAGAAAATATTAATGACAAAAGCAGCATAATTTAGGGCACTGAATATACTCACGTGATTTCTTGGATTATTAGTTATCAAACTACTTTATCATTTCTGCATTATAAATTTAGAAGATCTTAGAACATTCAGATTTATGGGGGAAATGTCAGAAAGTAAAGCAGAAAACTCCTTACTTTAGATATTAAGAAGACAAATACTACTTATGTTATTTTGATTAATTTATTTTCCAAATTTCAATCGTGCCATATGTAAAAATACTTTACATAGGCTTCTCCCTTAGTTTTTGTATCTTACAAGCATGAAGTCTTTTTTTTTTTAAAGATTTATTTATTTATTCATACAGAACTGGGATATAGGCCAGAGATGCGAAGGGTGAGAGGATTCACCAGAGACAGAATGGGGAGCAGAACATGCAGATCAACGAAGTACACTGCTGAGGGGAGCAGCAGGTGGGTCAGGAGAGGTCTGCCACACCATGTGGTCACCTTCCGGGCAGGAGGGATGGAACTCATGTGGAAGTGGCTTAAGCTTCTTAGTGCTGTGCTTTAACCTGCTGCGCCACCAGGGAGGGCCCAGCATGAAGTCTTTTATGTTCACTCAATAAACATAACTTAAGTACCCCAGTGTAAACTCTGTACAAATCCCAAAGGGATTACAAAAAAATAAACTGAATTAGATACAAGTTAAAATTATAGTACATTCTTGCATTTTTTTCAAGTGTGTAAACTACAGAGATGCAGAATATGATGAAATGACATTTACTCATTTCTTTAATGGAATGTTAATAAATGATTCAGATGATGGTTCTGGCTATGTTTGCTAAGTTTGTTACATAATAGGAAGAAAAATATAAATTGCTTATCATAGGTTTCCAAACCAGGCATATTGGAGGGTAGGCTGAAAGCAGTTCATTTAAATAATTAGCACATCCTTTGATATGTCTTTCCTCCCAATAACAGAATAGAAGACTTCTAGAAGTCTTCTTGCAGCAAGTCTTATGTATTTAACTCTTGTCAAGAAGAAATAAATGTGAGTTTCATCAGTTTAAATCATCTTTTAAGACTAGTGGTTCCTATTCATTTAATGCTACTTCTCCTCCCCCACACCCTTCTCTTTCTTCCCTGTGTCCACTTTGTGAGGACACAGATGCCATAATCTTGGGCCATGAGAATAGAAATTATAATTTCCATTGAACAGAAATAATGATTCTGAAACAACTAAGCAGTAGTTGAGTAGGTCTCTAGCAACTTCACAATCAGCTCTTTAATTCAGTAATATCTTGCCTTGATTGAGGTCAACAATAAATACACCACTATCTTGTTTAAACTATGGCAATTTTGGGTTTGCATTCCCAACTGAAAAGAATATGAACTAATGCACCTACTTTGGAGGTTTAGCAGAGGAGCCAAGCTAGTTTGCTCTTACTATTTCCTATTTTGTGTTTTCATGCAGCTTTAATGGAAATAATAAAACTCAAAAGAAGTAAACAAAGTAAATACTCCCTCTTCTCACTCAGTCCAATTTCCTATGACTAACATTTGCACTTATCAAAATATGGAGCTCAATGGTAGACTATGCCTTGTTTAAGACTCATTTAATTGACATCAAACAAGCATGTTAGTCCAAACTCCTGCTAGGAAAAAAAAAAAAAATCATTATCTTCATCCTACTTTAGAGATGCAGTCATTTGATTATGGAGATATTGTTGACTAAATTAATGTATACAATCATAGAAGGATCACTTTATGTAAGGCCTGTAGGGATGGAGACTCAGTTTTCTCTTTCTCAGAGCTGTGTTATGTTCCACAGTTCAGGTAAATTCTCAACTGCTCTCTTATTTTATTTTTATTATTTTCAACAAAATTGGTAAAATATCACTTGGCTATTTAAGGAGAATGGAAGAAGAGTTAGGATATGTAGTCCTCTTATATTTTTTGGTAGCATTACTGATTTTCTAAGTCAAAATTAATACATTTTAAAAAATAAATAATTTTCATGAAACCAAATCTTGGCCTTGGCTTTCAGGGGGCCTTGAAGACTATCCAAAGTTTGGCTATATCTAAGGTATTTCAAAAAGACTTGTTCTCACATTCATGTTATATAAAAGGAGGCAATGAAGTTCCTTCAAGGAATAGTGCAGAAGGAAAATTATTTAAATGCTATTTTTATTCCTACTCTTCTGATATCTAAAACCCCAAGTGTACATTTACTGAAAAGGTCAACCCTTTATCTTTGTACTATTTGAAAGTTTTTATTTATTTACTTTTTAAACATCCTTATTTTTTTTTTTTTCACAATATAGGATTTCTCCTATTAGGTACAGTCGCCATAGTTTCCCGCCAAAAAGGGGTCCACAGTTCTCCACACATCCTCCCACACACTCTCCTCACCAGCCACCTGTTCTCTATTCCCCTCCCCCTTCACTCCTCCCTACTTCCCTCCTGAGAGTCTCAGATCTAAGGTATGCTTTCAAGTGTCAGTGTTGCAGTTTGTCTTCATCAGTTTCTCTGTTTGGCTTCTCTAGATTCCACATGTAAGTGAAACCATCTGGCACTTATCTTTCTCATTTTGGCTCACTTCACTGAGTATAATCCCTTCCAGTTCCATCTGTGTTGCTGCAAATGGCATGAGTTTATCTTTTTTGATCACTGAGTAATATTACATTGTGTATATATGCCATAACTTCTTAATGCACTCATCTGTTCTGAGCATTCGGGTCGTTCCCATATCTTGACTATTGTAAATAGTTCTGCTTTCAAATTAGTGTTTTTGTGCTTTTAGAATAGACATCTTGGAGTGGAATTGCTGGGTCACATGGAAGATCCATTTTTTACTCTTGAGGAATCTCCATGCTTCTCTCCATAGAGATTACATTCCAACCATCAATATAATAGGGTTCTTATTTCTCCCCACCTTTACCACCACCTGTCTAATCCAATCAAAAAGTGTCCAGAAGTACTCAATAGGCAGTTCTCCAAAGAAGACATACAAATGGCAAAGAAGCATATGAAAAAATAGTCATAATCACTTATTATCAGAAAAATTCAACCAAAACCACAAAAATCTACCACCAGACACCTGTGATAACTGCCATTATTAAAAAATAATAATAATAAGATTAATCTTAAGAATGTAGTTATGCAGGGCCTCATTAGAAGTGCAAGGGTTTAAGTCTTGGCACTATGAAGCTATCTGCAGTCACTGCAACACAACTTTGATCCCTAACCAGGGAGCTGACCCACATGGCACAGCAGCTCTCTCCTGCCTCACCTGCTGATCCTACAGCAGTGTATTTTAGTAGATCCAATTGTTCTGTTCCCCATTCTGTCTCTGGTGAATCCTCTTACCTCCCCAAACCTCTGGTTTATCACCCAGTTCTTGGATGCATAAATATTTTTTTTTCAACCCAAGTTTAACTAAGCCTCATTTTATTTTATTTTTTTTTAAATTGTGGGTTCTATTTACCATGTGTATAAATGTGATTTAGGTGAAGTAGAAAGCCAATTTTCTGCCACCTCATTCTCCTCCCATTTTGAATGCCCACTTTTATGATCCAACTATTTAGGTATTGGTGTAGTTACCTTGCATGATTATAGCCACCCAGTATGGCACACCTTCACTCTGTTGAGTTCCTATTATCCCCCACTACACTGTTTCTTCAAGTCCCCGTGTGTCTGCAAGTGTTCACTCATAGGTGTGCGCACTGTTTATTCTGGAAATAAAGAAACATATTTGCCAGTGTGAGATCATTGGAATAACTTTTGCTGATGCCTTCCACATGTTGGTTGACTATATGAATTCCAGTTTAACCTATGTGTGCAATATCTCACCTATGAAGTGCCAAAGCTGCTGATCAAGACTTTTAGTTAGAAGGCAAGGAAATGACCTAGCATTGATGCTAGCATTCTGTGAAAGTGTTGTTTTATCTGAAAGCAAATGTATCTTAAACAATTTGAGATATTGTGTTATTAAGCTAGTCACACATGAAAGAAACTTGGGACCATAATAACTTTTCCAGATTTCATGGATTAGTAATAACCAAAATTGAATAGGGAAAAGTATTCACTAAATCTCATGATGTGAATAACTATATCATCTTTCCTTAGAGAAATAGCTTAATGAGACTACAAGGTATTAACAGAATTGTTCCCCCACTCTATCTCTGGTGAATTTTCTAGCTGCCCCTGGGTTGTACCCCAGCTCTGTATGCATAAATAAATGTTAAAAAAAAAGAAATGTTATGAACTATAGTATCACATTCGCCTACTTTTTTCAATTAGGATGTTAGTTGTAACCTCCTTCAGTTGTTTGACTTATCTAAAAGACATTAGGGTCAGGAAGTGTATATAATCATGCTTGTATTTTGACTTGAGTGAGGGAACTGTGTTAATAACAGCAAATCCTTCTTAGTTGATACTTACATTGTTTTTTATATTTCTTTTGTCTGGGCATGTACTTAGGGAAGGTTAGGAGGGTATCCTACTCTTTTATAGTACAAACTATGATAATCCTAAATCAGAGATAGAATTCTATTTATTTTCCCAGTAATTGTCCGATGTATGATGCTGAGAAATCACTATGAGAGAGGCCTTCTGGAATCGGTTTTCTATGAAACAGATTTACCCTTATAGAAAAGACATTTATGAAGAAAATTTCCCCAGATTTTTTTTTCCCCCTCTGACCCTGTCTCTGGTTGTAGTTAGGCACTGCTGTGGCAGCCTTTGGGAGCCATGAGGAACAATTCACTACTGAGTCAGCATGCTGAGGATAGTCAAATGAAAGACAAGAAAATCTGAGACTGGAGTATCTGTTATCCCCAGTACCCTGTAACAGTCATTTTCTTTAGTGTTTAAGATACTTACACTTTTTGTTGTTATTGTTGTTGTTATTTAGTGCTAAAAGCAACTTGCCCCATACCTTATTTCCAACTTTGTTTTAAAAATCAGTAGTAAATTGAGTGCAAATATTCTAGACGTTCACAGTAAAATAAGTTGCCCACAGTATACTCTTACTTATCCAAACAAGCCAATGATATAGTGCAGAATGTAGTAGTTGCCCTGAGGAAAATGTAAAGGTATAAAGTGTCCATCAACTTTTAGAAAATATGATGAGCCTTGGGATTGTAGGAAAGGTTATAGTGTGGAATGAAAAAGTTGGAATCCCATGGCTTATCACATCTCCTAGATATTGTTCATTGTTCCTCAGTCCTTGAAGCAGGGTTAGTGATATTCAGGGTCATGGTTTACGGAGTGCGGTGATTGGATTTTGTTTCTGGTTATTTGCTTATTTTAATTACAGACTGGGAGATGGAGGCGACTACATATTTTCAGAATAGATGTGCTAGATTACTATCAATTCATGAAAATCTAAGTTATGAATGGTGTACTTATTTCACTGACAGATAAATATTTTTATCATACTAATTTTCATTTGTCTAATATTGTCATAATTACTTTTATTTGACATCTACAAAGATAATATAAAAATGATCCTATCATAGTTTTATTTTATTAGATGGGCTTTTCCCATAAGAATTATAATTTACCCCAAAATTTTTACATGATTTAGGCTAAGGCTTGTTCATTTTCCCTGACAATGAGTTAAACAGAATACTCTCTCTTGATGATATTAGGAATATTGAAGTTTCTAAACTGCTAAGTAATTTCTGCTCAGAGGGTTTCAACAGACCTAAATGATGTGGATTATAAATTTATTTCTCAAACTTGCATGAGTTTGTCTGGAATCTTGTCTGAATTTTAGCAGCAAAGAAAGAAGTTATCAACTACATGAGTGAAGGACTACAGTATATACTGAATCTGTAAGAGAAGATTAAAGCCATGGCTTAGATTCTCTGCCTATTTCATATAATCTCTGGGAAAGTTACATAACATTCCTGATGAGTGTATTCATGGGCAAGAAAAGAAAAGGCATTCCATGTCCAAGTCAAATAGATTTCTAGGCACCAATGAGAACTGGAGTTAAAGAAGTGAGATGGCTTTTTCATATGTGATTAATAAATGACAGTATATGCTATTGGTCATTGCTGGAATGCAGCTATTAATTTGTATGTTAAATACTATATGTTTTTACTAACAGTACTTTTTTGACAAAGTATACTAACACATGCACACACATTTTCACCCCATGTTTGGTCAGACCCATTAGTGAATTGAAATTTCCTCTAATTCCTTTTAATAGGAACTGAAAAAATGAATGGGAAATGTTGCTACCATTCTTTATCACAGATTTGACAAGTCCTCCAGAATTTCTCTCTGCCCTGTCACACTTTTGAAGTACAGCCTTCATGGGCCCTATTTTCTTTACTTCTTTATCTATCTCCCATCTTAAAAAATTGAGCACTTGGAAAGACAAACCTGTGTATTTTATCCACATATGCACAATGATTACTACATAATAGACATCCATTAAAAGACTGGTAGAACAACATAAAGTGAGTATTTTGAAAGTATATGAGTAACTACATCTAAAATGAGCTCTCATTCAAATATGAGGGAGGTTTCATTTATAAATGATTTATTATGGTACAACATGGAGAAGTAAGAAAGACTTCATTATATATCATTTGACTAATTCAGGAAAAGGAACTCTGGCTCAGTGGTCCAACTTATAAGACAAGCAGGGGTAGGTTAAAAGAAAAATGTGATGTCACTACTCTGATTCTGTGAAAAAAAGGAATTCTGATATTATTCTCTTTTGTTTGAGTCTTTGCAGCAATTGCAAATGAATAAAACAGAAATTTAAAATAAAAGTAGATTTTGACATGACATGTGGTAATATAGGTGAAGTTTTTCATCCAACTCAACATGTAGGAACTGAGATGCATTTTAGTTTTATTGTGCTATATTGAAACCATTGGAAAAGCACTGCATCACTATTTTTTATGGATGACAAGGAATCTCACACCAAAAAATGATATGGCTACTAATATACCAAAAAATATTATTAAAAGTTGTATACCGTTTTAACAACTGTAGTTACAAATCAGAACGCAAGGTAATATGATCAATCAATAAGCTATATGTAAAGGTGGCTAAATTTATAATAATAGAATAATAACTAATGAATAGGAGATGACAAAGTTAATGAACGAGGATATGTAAGTATATCTGGATATCCAAGTTTATATCAGATTTTGCATGTTAGGTATTTCTTATTTTACTTATCTGTAAAGAAAAAAATGGAACTTAAATTAGTTTTTAATAATGATTTTCTGAAGAATATAGCTATGATGGAGTGTTAAAATATTTAATCGATCACTGGCTAACACACTGCCTAAGAAGTATTGACTCTAAGATCAATCACATACTTCATATGCTAATATGTAGTATGACAGAACTATAGTACATAATTATAACATTGATGATTCTATCTGGTAGTGAGCCAAGCCTGGTCACTACTTAACCCTAATTATACTAATTTTATAAAACTATGTAAAGAATACTAGATTTTCAAAAAGCTTTGTATACCTCAAAATGAGTGTTAGTGGAAATCACTTTTCACTCTAACTTCAAAATTATTAAAGATAGTTTTTATCACCATTAGTACAATCATGAAAAATAATTTCTCATTACTAATGAGAATTAATAATGCACATTACTAATCTGTGTAAACATGCTAAAGATAAAACTGGGATAGGATTATTCTTGAAAGGGTGTCTTTTTCCCCCCTGAAATATGTTTATAAAAACTCAAACAGGTCTCAATTATTTTATTACAATCTGCTTCCAAATGTCCTTGCTCTCCAATCACATGTTGAACTATAGAAAATAAAAATGGTCAGTTAGTAATTCAGTAGATGGGAAACATATGAGATGACCTAAGTATGTTGACAGCTAAGTTTATGATTTAGAAAAGTTCAATTTTGTCTAGCCTAAAACTCAAAGTGTCCTTCTTCAGAAACATAGAGCAATAAATAATAGTTGAACAATAGAATTTAAATGTTGGATACCTAGCTGAAGTGTTCAGAAAATGATTCCTTACATTATGTTAATAAAATTATAAATAACAGCTTTCTTAAACTGTTTAAGGGGACCATTGATAATGCTAATTCTCAATTTATGATAAATGCCAATTCTAACAAATATAGAGTAGATTGGAATTAGTTACCAAAAATAAATTTTGTGAAACAAGGTATACATACATATATATATATATATATATACACATATATATATATGCATATATAACATATATACATATGTGTATATAACATACATATACAAATGTATATATATATATATATATATATATATATATATATATATATATATATATATATATATATATATATATATATCACGTGGTACCTTGAGACCTCAAGAGAACATGATATTACAATATAAAGAACAACTCTCCAAAATCCAGCTTAAAAGACATAGAAACCAATATTTCATTATGGCAGAGTTCAAATGGTTATACTCAAAGACATAAGACAAAACTCAGGAAAGTTGCTAATGACTCAGAAATAAAATTAATGAATAGAAAATTGGAAACTGAAGCTTTCAATAAGAAAATAACAGAAAATCTGGACATAAAGATCTCAGTAGATCAAGAGTGCTACAGAAAGCTATGGAAGCAGAAAAAACACATGGAGGAACAAAATTGAATCATGCGCACAAGAATCAAGTAGAAGGAGAGAGAAATAACAAGTAAAATAAATGAATAAGCCCTATGAGAACAGACTACATTCGGAAAAACAACATAAGTATATTTGGTATCTCAGAGGGAAAGAGAGAAAGAAATGAACTGAGAGCTTATTCAAAGGAATAATTTCAGGAAGAAACTTCCAAAATCTGGGAAAGGAATTGAACATGCTGAAAACAACCTAAGTGCCTGTCAACTGGCAAATAGATAAAGAAGATGTGGATGGAACAGAATACTATTCAGCTATAAAAATAAACGATGAAGTCCAGACACTTTCAATAACAGGGATATTACATAAGAGTATATTGTGTTTAATGAAACAAACTATATGTATATGTAGCATATATAAAACAAAAAAAAAAAACTAAATAGAGCAAAATTATTCTGCAACCATTAAAAGAAGAAGCAGTGACACTTATTGCTTTATAAGAATAAGTATTCCTAAAAAATATATAACTATAAAAAAGTCCACTTTCAAACAAATAAATCTAATTAAAAATAAGGAAAAAAACTTTACAATTGTCCTATAGGAACATCAAGACAAAAAGACAGGAACTGTTGTTGCAAGTTTAAAATGTTCAGTATATAGTGCATTCTTAATAAGTATTATCTAAAGTAATTATTAGGTTATATTAGTAACCTAAGAACAATACATTAATAAGCAATTATTTGGGTTCCTTGGAGAGCTAACATATTTAATTGCAAAGGGTCAAATACCTTAACATTTTCTTTATACAGAATGAACAAGTATCTCAAAAATAACAGCCCAAGAATTGTTGTTAGGCAGGGAGGAATATATTAAATAAAATAATTCCTATGATTCTCTAATTTTGTTTTCTGAAAACAAAAGAGAATTCCACATCTATGGGTAAAGAAATGTTACAAAGTGTAGTTGGGGAATAAGTTATACTTAGTATATATTCAACAACAAGGTTTTCAAAAACATTTTAAAATATTTTAAATATTAATAATGTTTTAAGTACACAGAAAATATGAAAAATGTTAAAATGATAAAAATTTACAATAGAAGCCTCATTAGAGTTGAACATTATTTTTTTATTATACTCTATGTATTATACATATTTGGTAATTGACACTTCACTTAAAAGCTGTAGCCCTTTTCTCAGTTAAAATTATATATGGTAAAGTTGCATATTAAAGACTAAAAAATATTGAAAGAAAAATAGGATCTCTCCCCACATCTATGGACTAGAAGACTTGATATTGGTAAAATGCCAGCATTACGCAAAGTGATTCACAGATTCAATGTCACCTCTATCAAATCCCAATTTTTTCCATAAATAAAAATTCCACCCTAAAATTCACATGAAATCTCAATGAACCCTCAATAGTCAAAATAATCTTAAAAATGTTGACGAAAACCAGAGTCTTCATACTTCCTGATTCCAAAATTCATTTCAAAATACAATACAGGATAGTGCGGTATTAGCACAAAAATAGTGATATATATTGATAGAATAGAATAGAAGGCACCCAAACAAACCCTCCAACATATAGCTAAGTGATTTTTGGCAAGTATGCCAAAACCATGCTGTGAGGCAAAAATAGTCTTTTCAACAAATGGTGCTGGGAATCCACATCCATGATAATGGTAAACTTTTGTATAAAAATCAAATATAAAATAAACTCAAAATGAATCAATATAATGCCTACAGTTAAATATAAAGCCTACAACAAAATTTGTATGTAACAACATAGGACAAAAACTTAACTGATTTTGATAATGATTTCTTGAATATGACACAAAAAGGCACTAGTAATAATAGAAAATTAAACAACATAATTTCATAAATATTTAAAAAAGCCATCAAAAGATATCACCTATAGCATAAGAAAGCAACTTACAAAATGGGAGAAAATATTCATGTCATCTATTTGATAAAGGATTAATAATATACAGAATATATAGAAAATGCCACAACAATAGGAAACAAACCAGTTAAAAATAGGAAAAGGATTTGAACAGACATTTCTCCAAATTAAATGTATGAATGGGTAACAAGCATTTGAAATGATACTTCATATTACTAGACTTACAGGCAGTGCAACTTGAAACTACAATGAAATACTACTTCTCACACATTAAGTTGGCCCCTATCCAATGACAACAGAAAACAGCAAATATTCAAAAGTATATGAAAACTGAAACTTGCACACTTTTGGTAAATGGGAGCATAAAATGGTGCAGCTGTGGAAAACATTATAACGATTTCTTAAAAAATGGAAACAGTTCCCATATAATTTAGTAATTCTGGGTATATTCAAAAAATAAACTAGTATTAGGGTGTCAAGGATATATTTGTACATCTGTTCAAACAGCATTATTCACAAGAGCTAAAATATGGAAGCAAGAAAATGCCCTTCGAGAGACAATGGAAATCAACAATGGTATGTACATAAAATGGAAGATTATACAGCCTTGAAAAAGAAGGAAATTCTGAAATATGTAGAGGTGAGTGAATCTTGTGGACATATTGCTCAGTGAAATAGATCCTTTATAAAGAACAAATCCTGTATGAGTCCACTTATAAGAATAATTGTGACTATAAAATCAATAGACAGAATGTACAGTAGTAATTGTCAGAGATTGAGGGTAGATGATTACTTCATGTGAACATTTTTACTGGATATAGAATTTCAGTTTTATATTGATGAAAAGTCATGGGATGAATGGATGGTGCACAGCAACATGAATGTATTTAAAACCACTGAAATATACACAAAAGAGATGGTAAAGGTTATAGCATGTGTATGTTACCACAATAAAAAAGTACAAACTTGCTTACTACTGCTATACCCTGCTATTTTAAATTAATTTCTACCACTTTAATAGTTTCTACAACTTTATAAAACGTTTAACTACTTTCTAAGACTTACAAGTACTGTTTTTTCTTTGATCTGAGTATCAGATAAAAACACATAACACCAAATATTTTTTTTTTTGTTTCCACTACTAGTAAAATACACTGCAGGGACCCATGAAAACATGTGTACTAAATAAATATACATTGATGTTTCACATGTAATTGCTTCCACTGGGACACTAAACATATTCCATAGATTGTAAGGCAATCATAAGTCAGAAGAGACATTGAGTGTCCAAATAATGTAAATGTTTGCCTTGAGTCATGGTGGGAAACCCAAGAACCATTCTTCTTACCATTATTTCAATAACCATGTTTTGTTTTATCTGAGAGGAAAATAATTGGAAATAGCTACATACCTCTTGTTTATTTCAGGGTTCCTGTGCCCTTCTCCAGGTGAAATTTCTATGCCGCTTTGCTCTTATTTATGGGTTCTAATAATGCTGAAGTTCCAGTGACCTAGGGAAACATATTTAGCCTTAGAATTAGTTCACTTGGGTCAACTTTGTTTTTAGTTTTTGGGAGTGTATATATATGCATAAGAATTGCTACCAAATAGCCAAAGAATTTTGACTATTCACAGAAGTATATTTAGACAGAAAATATCTCAGTATTTATAAGCTGAAAAATAAATGTTTTTACACACAAACATATTAATATATTCATTAACAATAATACAAACCAATATTTTCCAGTCATGATTTTTGTAGATATCACATAAAAGGGAGTACTTATGTATGGCTGTTGCATAAAAAAATGGTGAAACAAGTTGAATTCCTTTTTTTCAACTTGATCAATAAAACTGTTTTTAGGTCACTAATTAAAGGAGTTTTCTTCCATAATATCTCATTTAAAGCTTTACAAGAGATATTACTTCTTTGTATCTTGTTATGTCACCTATAAATTGTAGAAGAAACCACATAATATGGTAATTTTATTTTTCACTTTAACTTAGATTCCAAGTTGTCATATTGATAATTTGTTTATAACCTAATTTCTGAAAGATGTGTGATTATTCAAATCTTCTGTGGTTACTCACAGAAAACAGCAGAAAACAAAATCACATTTTCAAATCAGGTTTGCAAAAACGGGAAAAGAAAATAAGACATAATCAGAAGGGAAGTTAATGTACAGTGCCTGCTTTTTCTCTACATATCTACTTTTTTCTCTCACCTGTTCAAGTAATTGGCAACTTCATTACAACTGACGATTACTGCGGGTGAGAATGACTAATGATTTTAATGAACCTTTTAAAAATTAATTTGAAGAACAATTTCATGTTATTATTGACTATTTACAGTCATTGTGACTGTTTTTGTTTGATTTCTGCAATGAAAGATAAATTTACAAGCCCAAATTCTTCACCAATCCCTTTAATCATATTTTTGTCATGCTCACACTACACACACACACACATACAAATAAATACATATGTAGTTTTTTATTTCTTCTTAGTCTCAACTTAATCATGTGATTCATTTTGACCAATTAGTAGAATGTTATTAGAAATTATGTTACCAGAAAATTACTTTCATTGAAAATACTTGTGTGGGCCCTTGCTGGTGGCACAGTGGGTTAAAACACAACACTGAAAATCTAAAGACACTTCATGAATTTAATCCCTATCCCAGAGGTGACCCACATGGCGTGGCAGACCTCTCCTGACCAGCCTGCTGCCCCCCTCAGCAGTGTACTTCATCAGTTGGCCTATTCTGCTCCCCAATCTGTCTCTGGTGAATCCTCTCACCACCCCTGCACTTCTGGCCTGTACCCCAGCTCTGTATGCATAAATAAATAAATCTTAAAAAAAGAAAGAAAAAAAGTACCGGTGAAACTGAACTTGCTTCTGTACTTTTTCCACAGTCGAGAGGTGGACCATCTTGACTAGCTTATCAAGTTTAGGAGGAGCATAGGGCTACATGAAGCAGAGCTGCCTAGTTTTATACATCTACATTAAGATGACTTTGTGCTGAATGCTACTGATGTGGCATGGTTACATGTCACTGAGGCTTCCAGAAAGCTGGTATGTGGTATTATTATCACAATACCCCTAATACAGATTTTTTTTTTTTTTTATTGTTCAGGGTACTCTGTGGTACAGACACACAGAAAAGTGAGTCAGTCAGATTTTTTTACCTTAAAATAAGTTAAACATGGACTGTCAAATATTAAAAATGAAATGTGTCTGCTTCTCAAGAGTCATGTTCTAATTTGGAACTGAATGACACTAATTCTAGAAATTCAAGCCAACACAGAAGTCACTTGTTGAATGAATTTAATCATGATAGAATTAAGGATAGGAGCTGCTGTTGCCTGTATTACTTTTATTTCTGTTATTTTCTCTGGGACTGATATTCTACTGGGGTTCAGTTTTAGCATTTAAATACCCATCAATGTTTATTTTTAAGTATTAATGCTTTAAGGAAGGAAACAGTTGAACATGCAGAATTCTAGACCTTTTAGGATCATGGGTTGTTTTCCAATGAATGATAAACTCTGCTGCTAAATAGAACTGTCTTAATCAAAAGGATCTTGAGAGAAGCTGGTCTTTCCTGAAGAATTATAGCAATAATGTTCATGAGCCACAACTTCAGCTGAGTCAGTGCTGAAATCAGATGAGGTGATGATCCAACCAACAGAATCAGTCCAAAAGTAATCAACACAACCTTTGACCCTCCATCTTCATCCCAACTCTGAAGCTAATATGCTACCATAGATCACAAGAGAGTGGACATGTGGCTAACAAATTTGAAGGAATGTTAAATTGTTCATGAACTCAGCCTGGAGAACCATAACTCATTGGTGATTTGTTCTTTGACAGTGAAAGGAGGGAAAGCACTTTTATTTAGATTTTTAAAAATTATTTATTCTAACTCATTAATTTTCCTATAATTTTCTTATTGAAGTAACTTTGGTTTACTACACTATACATGATGTACAGATATAAGTTTATATCCTTTCAAATATATTTTACTTTATCACAATTATTTGCTTTTTAATCAAGATCTTTCCTATATAAAAACATAAAATTTTAAAATAACTACACTTCCTATACTGTTGTTACTCCAGGCATATAAAAGTATCTCACAATCTACTGTATGCAAATTTAAAGCATCTCCTTTCATAAGTGGGAAGAATATTAAATATTGATGAACATTTAATAGAGTTAGGAAAGTATGAAGAAATTTGGCATCAGGCTGCATGTAATTCAAATCCCAGATCTGTAATTTTCCATACCAAATACTCTGGTTTAATTACTTAACCTCTAAGTCATCAGATTTATCAGCTATAAAATGTATTCTGATATAACCTATCTCATAGGATTGTCGAATATATAAATATACAAAAGGAGCTTAGAATGCTGCATAACACTATTTCTGGAATTATCTTAAGATAAAATATTTAATCTTCTGAAATTAATAATTTACTAGTACTTAAAGTATAAAATAGACTTTTAGAGCTTCCAAGACATGAGAATTTTGCTTGATGTTTACTCTTCCATTCCAGGGCTTGCTGTCAAAATGAATCATGAATTATGAAAGTTCCAAATGATAAGAATCAATGACAATAGTTGAAGAAAATATTTTTTTTGTAATTCAGTGTTAAAAAATAATCTAATCCAGATTAAAAATGTCAATATTTTGAACAAAAAGCCATTTCCAAATTAAAGCACTAAAAAGGAGGTGATTAGGAGCACTCCATCCACAGGACAATGGGAGGATTTTTATAAAGAAGGGATGGAAGCAAAACAGGAACAGTATTTGATTGGTTAGTGGTAAATGGTTGCCTTGTTTTGAAATTCTAGTTGGTTGTGGTTGGTTTTCCTTAGGTTTCACTTCCTTAAAGTTGAGGTATTTAGACTTTGTAGACTACCAAGGCATTAGAACCACTTTGGTCTAATGCCTCCTCATTTAATTAATTTAACCAGTGCATCTTGTTTTTTTTTTTTTTTTAACTTTTAAAGTAAATATTTTCTTGTGGTATCGATTCATCACTGATTCTATCATTATAGTTCCTGCTGATTATTATTATTATTATTTTAATTAGGCTCTTAATCAACTTGATTTTTAGCCAACAAGAAAACATGTTCACTGGAAGATTCTACTACCATCTTTCAACACCTTAAGCTAGTGTTAACATACTTATTTTTTTTAAAAAAGTATCAAATTGTTAGTTTATCTTAGTTCAATAGTATCCACACTAAGAGTATATAATCCACAGTAGTCCAGAAGGATATCTTCATTATCTGTTCTATTTGCTATAAAATGATTACAGATATAAAATGATATACAGATAGACACATTCAAAACAAATCATTTATGTTATTAAATCTTTTAAATAGACTTCAATATAATTCCCCCATTTACAAAATAAACTGAAATAATTCCCCTACTCACTATCACCTGTCAGGTATTTCCCAGGAGATTTGTCAAATGGTATGAAATCTAAGATTTGGAATTAAATTGAACTTCGCTTTCTTAACACTTTTCCCCCTCATTTCTCACCAATACAATATTAGCATAAAATACTGCATGTATCAATTACAGTTATTCCCTTCCTTTTTCTGGTCTTCTGTTGAGATTAGTATGTAACCCAAGAAATTGGAAGCATGGAGCTGCCACTTTCCCCTTAATCTTATAAAAAAAAAAAAAGGGGGGGAGGCTTAATTCACAGCAGTTTTCTTTTGATATTTTATCAGTCAAAACCAAATTATAGGACCAGCTATGTGTTCATGACACTTAGGAGAGAAAATAGGAATATCCTGTATTGGATTTACATGACTATAAAAGGAAGAGAATGATTTTTTTTTTTAAAGATTTATTTATTTGTACATACAGAACTGGGGTACAGGCCAGAGACTCAGGGGCAGTGAGAGACTTCCCCAGAGACAGAGTGGGGAGCAGAACAGGCAGATCAACGAAGTACACTGCTGAGGGTAGCAATGGGCGGGTCAGGAGAGGTCTGCCACGCCATGTGGTCTCCTCCGGGGCAGGCAGGAATCTCATACTGAAGTGGCTTTAGCATCTTAGTGCTGTGCTTTAACCTGCACCACCAGGGAGGGCCGAGAATGATTTATTTTTAAGTAACGTTAGTATAAGAGGTTATGATAGCAACATACACACAAGTGGGCTTCTTTGTTTATATTTATCTCATGCAATAGACATAAGAAATACAAATAAGATCCTAACTTTACCTTCCATTAATGTTCTTCAATACTTTCACTACAAAATGACAGGTTGACCAGAAAGAAAAAAGAAATCCTGAATCTACATTTTTTTTTAAATATTCATATGGAAAACTAATGATGAAGTGAGAATGATACTAGTTCTGGAGACCTACTACAACTATCAGCAAAGAGTTTAACCATCCACATTAAAATAAAAAAGATAGAAAATCTGACATCAAATTTCTCATTTCTCATTTATAAAGTGGAAAAATCAAGATGAGGTGTGAGCTTTCTTTCAAAACTGTAGTTCTCAATTTCTGTAATTGTCGGAGTCCAGTTCCAGTGAACCAGGTTGAGGAAAGGAAACCAATAGAATCTGGAAATAAAGAAATCACAGACGCAAAATAGAGTTTAAGAGAAGCAGGACCTAGGGGACCCGACATTTCTCATTCTGAGCTCATGTGTCAGTCCCAAGGGCCTGAGCAATTCACTCTTATTTCTAGAAAGCACTCCTTGTTAGTTACTGGACAATGAATCATCCTCTTAGCTCTTAGCCTCCTTTGGGTGCACACTCATAGCCAAGGTTCTGTATTATCAGGTATAGTCTACTCCCTTTCCAATCTTGCCTGATTCTCAGACTTAGCTTTGCTGACCCAAGAAAGGACATCGTGGTCAGGGCATGGGCCAGTCTTCCAGCCCATGTTGACCACTTGGAAGAGAAGTCATGACCCCGATAACCTCCCTGTCCCAGCACCCCACACCTTAGAGGTTGCCAACATGTAATCACGAAGAGAATTTTTCTATCACATCCTGTTAAATTTCCCTGGAAAAGCTGTTTGCTTTCAAGAGTTGAATAAAATTCCATTCTTAATAAATATCAAACTTTGCTTTACCTCTCTCGGAATTTTTTCTTGATTTGTAATAGGAACATTTATGTGAAGTAGATAATATGCAGAAGGAATTAGGAAACCAGACCTAATATTCAAATGGCCTGATTTAATGTCCCAGCTTTACCACCTACTGCTATAGACTTTAGATGAAATACTTAGCTATTTTATTAGTTGTTTATTTTTTGTTTAAAAAAATAGTGATAATCATAGTAAAAAGCTACCAAGGTTTAAACATTTTACCTGTATTGTTTAATCTGAAGGCTTTATCATAGTAAGTATGATACATAGTAAGTATTCAATATTTATACTGACTTCCTTTAAATAAATTCCATCAAAAAAAAAAAAAACTAACAGGGTAGAGTTCTGTTTTAAGAGAATGCTTAGAAAAGGCCTTGGATAGCATCCTTAATATAAAGAAATATTTTATTAAGTCATACAAGCAGATTTGCCTATTTTGTTCATCTATAAAGACTTCTGTCCATCATTGGTTGAATATACAAAGTCTTGTTAATTTATTTGTGATTCATCTCTTTACCTTCACAGATGCTAGAAGATCTTGAAGCTTACTTTATTGTGTTTTGGCTTCTCTTTGCGTTCACATATCTCCTCTGTAGGTTATTTATGAAATATCTGCATTCTAAGCATATTAAAAATTGTGCAATGTCATCTGTCACAATGAGCTATAACTGTGCATCTATTAGAATAACTATAATAAAAAAAAAACTGAGGTGGTAGGGGATGGCAGGATTAAAAATGAGATATCCCTTTTGAAAGGCAGTTTGGCAGCTTTTTATAAACCTAAACATAGCTGTAACATATTTTCCAGCAATTGTGCTTTTTTCAAAGCATTTGAAAATATATATGCACACAAAATTCTGCAAGAGAATATTCACTGCAACTTTATAAGCACATAAAGGGAAACAACCAACATATCCTCCAGTAGATTATTTAATTATATATATATGTATATATATATACATATATATATATATATACATGCATGCATATAATATATCCATACCATGAAATGTTATTTAGTGATAAAAGGGATATCAA
Organism: Condylura cristata; assembly: GCF_000260355.1. Lineage (NCBI taxonomy): Eukaryota > Metazoa > Chordata > Mammalia > Eulipotyphla > Talpidae > Condylura > Condylura cristata. Next base: position 14,800,846 of record NW_004567114.1, read on the forward strand.
ACCACAAAACACATCAATATACAGTTCTAAAAGTATTTCTAAATGAATGAAAACACTATATATGTATATATATATACATATATATATATATATATATATACATGCATGCATATAATATATCCATACCATGAAATGTTATTTAGTGATAAAAGGGATATCAAACCACAAAACACATCAATATACAGTTCTAAAAGTATTTCTAAATGAATGAAAACACTGGATATGATTCCAATCATGTGACAGTTGGCTTCTAGAAAAGACAAAACTATTAATATGATAAAATAATATATATTTGCAAAAGGTTGTGAGGAAGGTCAAACATGAATCATGAAATATAGGAGATTTTTTAGGGTAATAACTCTTTCTATGTGATGCTGTAATAGTGGGTACCTGACACTATGAATCTGTCAAGATTCACAGACCTCTACAGCATAAAGAGAAAGCACTTAATATATGCCAATTAAATGCAGATTTTAGGAGATGAGGCGAGCCCAGAAAGAATGCATGCATGACAAGAGACTGTAACTGTGTTGCAAAAGTGTGAAACAACCTCCCTGAAGGGAGAACATATAAAGGCAGTACTGATTTAGCTGGCATTGCAGTGAGAAAAAACTTTTAAGTATAAAGACAAAGGAACTGCACATAAGCATTGTGCTCTAGTTGGTAAAGCCATGTCCCACGGGTCACAAGTTAGCATACTTATACTGTACAAGTTAGCATAGCATATACTGGTATATTAAACTGAAAAGTTAGATATATGAATGGCACATAGTCAGAACCATGTTTCTCACTGCCAAGTTGGGAATTTATAGATAAACAAGATAAGAAATCAGCATCATCCATACAGCACCTTAGAGTGAAGTCTTCAATATGAAATAGCTTAATACAGTTTAGCATCAGTGGAGATGCACATGGTACATATAAAAATATATGTGGATATGTATATATAGTCAAGGAAAATGAATCTGCTCTATTACATGTTCAGTTTTTATGTAACTCTAGAAGTCTTTTTAAAAACAAGACTATCATTTTAATGAGAAAATTTCTGCTTTTCATGTTGCTTCTCTATTTCTTCCCAAATTATTCCTCTCCTTCTCATCCTTCTTACTGCTATAAGGAAATATTTATTGTGTTATTTCAACAATAAAAAAACAACATTGTTTTCAGATAAACTACATTTTTTTCTCATTAACTTATTATTTTTAAATTCCATGAGAGAATAAAATTTGCTTGACTAGATTACTGATTCCCTAGGTCCTCGCTATTGTCAGATAAACAATGTGCAATTTTTAGCTATGTAAGTATAAAGATACCTTTATACTTACATACCTTGAGTATATGATGGTATACATGATTGAGTATTTGAGTATATACTTCAAATATTTCCTAACAGATATTTCATGGACTATATGTAAGGTTAAACAAAATATTTGTTGTTTATCTGGAAATCATATCTAAATGGCATCTTGATTTTTCTTTTTTTCTTGATTGCTTGCTTTTGTCTTTGCTAAGTCTGTCAATTCTATTTGCAGTTTATGCAACGTGGAAACTGTCTTCATTCAAAATAATACAGACTGAGGATCTTATAAACAACTGGTTTTTTAAGTCACAGTTCTGAAGGCTGGGAAGGTAAAGATCAATCTACCTGCATGGCGACAATCTAGCAGAGGCACTCCTATTGTTCCCTGTCTTATTGCCAAAGGCCTCTTGCTGTGCTCTCCTCAGGGTGAAGGGGCCAAGGACTGCTGGAGACTCTTAAAAAGGCACTGATCCCTATCATGAAGGATCCACAGCACAATGAAACCATGCCCCAGTGATTCTACCTGCCAATACCATCCTCTTTAAGGGGTAGAATTTCAAAATATGGATTTAGATTGACATAAACATTTAGATCATAGCAGATTTTGAAAGAAAGCTTAGGAAGGAAGACATGCAAATGAAGCCTCCGAAACTTAAAGTTCGTTAGTTTCATGGAATATTACTTATCTATAGAAAAACAATTGAATTTCTCTATTCCAGACAGAGGTTGAATGTGTAGCAAGAGAACATGTTTCAGATTATTTCATCAGCTTTACCACCACTCCTGCTGCCACTGACACAAATTTCTGAGTAGCCCCAGAAAGCCAATTTTAAGAGTTACCCTTTAGGAGCCTTTTCTTTGACACATTGTAAATTAAGTTCAGCAGCTCCCACCATGAGGTCTATTATCTCTATAATGATCACTTAACTCCAGTATATCAATGGAGACTCTATGCCACATCATCTGGAGGACTGACCTCCTCAGGGGTCAATTAGCTCTTAGAAAGTAGATACCATAGAGAGAGCAGAGCCAACCTGTGATCCTGGGAACTCAGTGAGTTTCAAATACTGGAAAATATCAACAAAAAATTAAGCCTAGGGAACTTCAACAGAAAATACTCTGTATATAGAGATACAGTGCAAACCATTAACTTGGCAAAAAAACAAAATATTGTCAAAGATGAAACCCCAGTTTTCCTGACAGATATAGTATAGTCCACACATCCTTCAGAGAAGTCTAATGGCAGGAGAGGATGGCAAGCAAGACTCATGATTGGGTGAACGAGCAGGAAAAACTTGGCAGATAAAAAGATATCCTCCTGGGCCAGGACCTAAAGAACATCTGCAGGAGACCAGGGTCTCCCCCTCTTGAAAGTAAGCCCCCATTTGGGGACTACCTTCTAGCACTAAATCCTGAATTTCTGGCCACTGAAATTACTCATGTACAACATGATGGGAGTGAAGATTACATGACTGCCTGTGGATATGAGTGATGTGTATATAAAAATTAATCACCATCTGGGAGTTGAGTTCACAAGAAATGGAAGAAGGCTAGTAAGTCCCCATCATAAGTGTGATGTTCCTACTTTGATCTCATAAGTGATTAGTTATTTAAATTCAGATTTCATGTGCTACAGTAAAATTATATTTTCTTTTGAAGAATACTTCTCCTTCCTCTTTGGAGGTATGTAGCTTTTCTTCCCTCCTTCATCCTTCTTTCCCTTCTTTCCTTTAGATAAAAATACTTTATTTTTATATGGGATGATGGATTGATTATGCATACAAAAATATAGTGGTTCTGAACTCAACCCTTTTCCAAACAGGTAGAAGTGTTCTTCAGAATAAAAGATATAATTTTACACATTTCATACTATAGATATGATATAAATATATATTTTAAATATATAAATATCTCCTTTCCTCCCTCCTTCCTTCCTCCTTCCCTTTCTCATCCCCCTTCCTTCCTTTAGATTAAAATACTTTATTTTTATAGTGGGTGATGGATTGATTAATGTAAACAAAAAACAGTGGTTCAGAAGTCCACCCTTTTTCCATTCAAGATGATTAGTCATTATGTGAACCATAAATCTTAAAACATTTCATCACTTTTTCACTCTATACTTTTTGACCTGCAGTTATGTGAACTGTAATATATCACTTAATCTCTAACTAGGCATGGACATTTGAGGTCTTAGGCATCTAAAGGCATAATTTGTACTGCAAGCTGGATTAAAATCCCACTGACAAATGACGTCCATGTATTCAGCCTTTAAGTCTCTAGGATACAAAATTGTACTTTTTTTTTCACTGTTTGCCGCATGTCATCTTTGCCAGCTCCCAAGTTTGATTACCTCCGCTCATTACAGCAATCTTAGTCCAGGCTTCCTCATTGTAGATTATCCTCTAGGCGACCAGGCTAATTACTGTGCACTTTAAGCAGCTGAGTTAAAATTAACTGCAGCCAAATATTTACCAACATTGAGTAAACAGATTCTTATTCATTTACTTCCTTCACACAAGGTTTTTCTTCTTCTCACCAGTAAAAGACAGTGTGCATAGGCTTGGTTTTGTTTATTAAAGGTGTCTGCACCTATGAACAGGGTGCCCTAGTTTGAAATACTGCTATCAGCAATTATTCTTTCAATGAATTTCTGGTAGGTCACTTACTCTCCATCCCCCTACTCAACTCCTGCTAAGTGTTTTAATTATGAGAAAAAGTACCCAGTACTGAGTTAATTCTTAACACACAGGTTATCCCTTCTCTTCTAATGACCGTCTGTTGTCACTTTCATTCCACCTGCATGCCTTTCATTCATAGTATTCTTTTTTAAATAAAATGTTCATTGATTCATCACATTTTACAGACTATGTAATATTCTGGAGTACATCTTCACCTACAGACACCTATTTGTGTCTATACTACACACAACACCAACATTCTCATTCAACTTACCACTTACACCCTTTTCAAATATTGGTTAAAGACAGTAAGAAAAGCACATTATACTGCTGAAACCAAGTCATGAGGCCTTTACTTCAATCTTTGGGCTCTGTCAGTCTCTGCCTCTATCAAGGTTTCCATGAGATTTAACACTGTACCATTCATTTATCTTTTTTTCCATGGGCTCTCATCCACAGTCACTCTCTGGGGGCCTAATCTGACAGGGTTGATGCTGAGGTAATAAAGTTTAATTATTATCAGTGATGATAGTATTTAATAATTGTGGTCTTACTGGGAACAAATTTCCCAGAGAAATCATCTTGCTTCATTATAATATGTGAATGACGATACTAATAAAATCATCCATGAGAAATTTTAAAACTCTAGGATGAAACTTTCTCCATTAAATATTTACTACACTTACATAAGTCACAGGAAACTTTTGTTTAGGTCAGAGGATAGTAGTTTTGAGGTTTCATTGACCCTTGAGATCACAAAATATAATTTGTTACCATTCCGAGAGCAGGTAGATCACTGCATACAAAAGGTCAGAACAATGGGACTCATTTTACCAGAAAGTGAAGTTGAAGGAGGGGAGGCATGGAGATAAACTAGGCTGAAATTTGGAAAACAAATTTGTCTCAGTCTTTGGATTTTTTTCCAGATTAAGCATCGTTGTTATTTTTGTGATTCATACACATTAATATGAATTTAAGTCGTACATGGTAAGGAACTGCTACTACACTTAAATATGAAGATTAAAAGGGTACCAACAATGAGAATATAATTATACCTGACTTTGAAGAACTTGACCTTAGTTTTCAGTGACAATGTTAATGTCCATGTCTTCTCTAGAAGTGAGATCCAACTCATTTTCTCAGATTCTTGTCACCATGGTAGCTACTATGCTCTGGGAGTGGTTCCAAGGGAAGGTTTCTATGGAGAGGGAGAGAGAGAAATACGAGTGTGTGTCTCTTTGTGTCTGTGTAGTTTAAGAAACACATCATGTAACAAGCAAAATTCTAAATATGACCTGAACCTTTTCCACATTTGTGATCATCCTTTGGTTGGTAACTGAATGATGTTGTGGGATGGGGTAAGAGGAGAATATGATGCCAGTTCTTAATTAAGAATAGGTAAAATTAAAACATTGTCTTAAACTATTACAGCCAGGAAGATAATAGAAAAGAGAAAAAAACGGGACCTTCCTTGGTGACGCAACAGATTAAAGCACAGAACTATAAGCTAGCTGCAGCCACTTCTATGTGAGTTCCACCCCCAACCCCAGAGCTGACCCACATGGTGCAGCAGACTTCTCCTATCTCTCCAATGCTCTCCTCATTAGTGAACTTCCATCTGCCTCTTCTCTTCCCCATTGTTTCTGGTGAAAACTCACTGCCCCTGTACTTCTGGACTGTACTCCAGTTCCGTATGCATAAATAAATAAATCTTTAAAAAAGAAAAGAGAAAAGTATTATGGATGTATGTATCATCACATGGTTCTTGTTTATTTCTTTCTCTTAACGCTGGCTCAAGGAATGAGAAAAAAATTGACAGTATGACCAGTAGACAATACATATTTTCTGATCTTGGGAAATCAAGCGTGGCTCTCAATGGCATGATTGAAAAGTGAAGTATACTTTCTTATGTGAGAAACAAAAAAATATCTGGAACTCAAGTCAAGACCCATCTCTAAGTAGGGACTTGACAATCTAGAGATAGTGCGGTTGTGAATTTGAAGTTCTTTAAATGAGACTGTGGATGTTTAGTGAAAGCTGAGCCATTTTCACTTTTTCTTTGTGCACAATTGGCTGCGGTTGGTTTGGATGAAGTAGCTAGTGGAGAAGTTCATAAAGGCGGCTCTGGCAGTGTTCTGATCAAAGGTCTTTCCTCACTGGGTAAGGTCTCTCTTTAGATTTTTTTTTTTTTTAAGTAATAGGAATAGTACTACAATTAGAAAGGAATATTTACTAAATTCTTAAATGAAGTGAGTCATGTCCTCTATGCCCTTATCATACTGCAGTACAATTAAAATCATTAACAAAGTTAGAAACAAAGAAAAAAATCTAATATGGGTAATTAAAAATTAAGCAGTGACCTTAAACATCAGCATCTCTGGGTTAAAAAAAATGAAAGCCAAAATTACATGATAGTGCAGAAAAACAATAATGAAGACACTGGATGATCAAGACACGAGAAGAATAAACAAAGGCAAAAGGAATATTCATACTAAAGACCTGTATAAATAAGCTCAATAGAATTAAAATCAATATCATATTTAAGCATTAAAAAACAATGACAAACTATGGAAAGGGGAATAGAAATCAATACAAATAAAGCAAAAAATGAAACATATGTTTAGAATGATAAATATCTAATGTCTGGTTCATTCAAATAAAAATAGAAAAATCTTCAGCTTAATAATAAAAGTAATAAGGGAAAACATATATACACAAATTAAGAAATTATAAAATTGAAATTACCAAATTTAAAAACTATGACGGACTATTTTGTCACCTTTATGGAAATTCATTTTAGGATGTGGGTGGGATATAGGAATTTCAAGGAAATGTAAATTACCAAAATTTAACTTATTGGAGGTAGAAATTATAAAAAGATTAACCACTAACAAGGAAGAAATAGAAATGAGAAGTTTGGGCCACTCCCTGGTGGGACAACAGGTTAAAGGGCTGCACTGTGAAGCTAGCCACAGCAGCTTCAACTCTAGCTTGAACTTTGACCAGGAGGTGACTCACATGGTGCAGCAGACCTCTCCTGACCCGCCCGCTGCTCCCCTCAGCAGTGTACTTCGTCAATCAGCTTGTTCTGCTCCCCACTCTGTCTCTGGTGAATTCTCTCACCGCCCCCTGCACTTCAGGCCTGTACATCAGTTCTGTATGCATAAATAAATCTTTATGAAGAAATAAGAGTTCGTAATTCTTAGTTATTTCTCAAGTGTTTAAAGAAACAAATAACTTGAAGTATATTAAGATTATCCCAGGGGAGTAAAACTGTAGACATGAGTTTTTCAAAAATTCAATAACTGCAGATATACTACAATGACCCAGAGACAACCCAATCAGAAAATTGGAGAACAGTGTTGTTGTCATGTACTATTATAAACAATGACATCAAAATACAGAAGAAACAGGATAAACATAAAGTTAAAATTCTATTTCTGAACTTGATGTGAAATAAATATTAGTAAAGCAAATGTTTTTAATACTAAAAAAGTAAAACAAAAAATCAAGAATAAACTATACAATTACTTAACAGTCTCAGAAAGGGGCCATTTTTCTAGATAGTATATGGATTGATAGAATTAGCAAGTATAGAGTGACCTTGATAGACAAATGTAACTTTTCAAATAAGTTCTGTTCATTAATAGGAAACTCACAAAATAACATGCTGGCTTTCTTTCACATTAATTCCCTTTTGTCTATGTCGCCATTGATTTGATCTCATAAATATACTTCACTCTACTTTGGAACTTCTTTATTTTTCTAATTGTATACTGCTCTGTTCTATTTTGAATGCATTATTTAGAAGGACTTTTGAGCTACTTCATTTTAAGCAGGAGAAATTGCTAAATAATCACACATTATGTTAATGAATGAAAATGTGACTACATTTAAATAAACTAAGACAGTGGCATTAAGTTCATGACAAATGCTTTGCAATGTGCTTGCTTATTTATGGAGGAGTTGTTCTTTTTCATTTATGGGAGTTTAGAATTCGATCTTGAAGAATCACAAACATCATCATGGAGTCAGCAGGTGACACTGATTGAGAACAATGCATTTTCAGATGGAAAACTTTTAGATTCATGAATATTTTAACAGAACCTCGAAGCAACCATGTCACCATTAGACAGTTTTCTAAACTTTGTGACAGTGGAACTTTCTTAATTGTACACCTGCTTCTTCTCTGTGACACTGATCTTTCTCCTGGGGGTCACATCAATCATGGGCTCCCCTCATTGCTCCCCTTCCTACAGCTCTCTATTCACTTGCTTTATTCTCAGTGAGATCTTTCAACTGTGTGTTTCTCAATATGTCATCTACAGACATTTCAGAAAACAGTTGGGGAATACAATGCTTATTTTTTTGTGGTCACCTATGATACACATTTTTTTGCCATGTTTAGATTAAAGATTATAAAGGGAGAAAATGAAAGATGGAAGATAAATTTAAAATTTGCTTCTTGACTAAATCCATGATGGGTTTCCCCTTCTGTGCCTCTAACCCAGCATGTCAACTACAGAAAGAAGCAGTACTCATAACTTAAGAGAAAGGTGACCATTTTTAAGGACATGAAAAGTCTTTCATTTCCAGTTTCTAACAGACTTACGAAGAACCAGTGTAAGCATAAATTGCTAGTGGTCAAGTAAATAACAAGAAAAAAATGTCCCTTAAACTGGCATATAGAATCTTTGCCATCTGTCCTCATAATATGGCTCTACAATCTGTTCCACCCCCTCCTCTCTTTCTGACCCCCCTCTTCCCGACTTCCACTGACTTCATGCTATAAAAGCATGTGCTCCAGATCAGAGGACCTGGCTGTCACTTTAGCTACACAACATATTGTGATTCTCCAAAGGTGCCCCCACCATACATTTACTTTCTTCATTCCTAATCTAATGTCTCCTCAGGTAGTGAAACATTTCTTGAGCCTGTAATCGATATTAGCCAATAGAATGCTGCTGAAACAGGTTATTCTAGTTATAAAACTAAGTTTTAAAAGTGTTTCTGCTTTTGGGAGTTCTGAGTTGCCATGTAAAAATTTGATTACCCTATTTGGGAGACTACATGGTGACATCTTTCAGATGGAAAAGCCACTTGGAGATGAAAAGACCTTGAAACTACCAGAAAAAGAGGCTCAACCAGCAGCCGTTTCTACAAAGGTACCCAACTTGTCAGGAATCTTGACTATTCCAGTCCACTCAAAAGTATTCTTCAGCTAAGCTAAGTCATATCACAGACTCATGAAGAAAAAAAAAAGTTTCTTTGAAGCCACTGAAATTCAGTTTGGTTTATCTGATAGTAATACATTATTAAAGTGCACGCTGGGACAATAAAACCTGGCAATCTGTTAAACATATCAAGTTTATGCTCATTATTTATTAATATGCTCATTAGTTAGACTGAAATTCTAATAATAATGCTTAATTCATTGGGTAAGATGAGAAATAAAAGAATAAGACATGGATAACTCTTGAATCAGAACAAAAGAATAAGAATAAAAAATAAAAATAAAAATAAGAGACTAAGACATGGAGAATTCTTGAATCCCTATCTAGCACACAGTATCCTTAATGGATTTATTGTTTTTTTGTTTGTTTGTTTTTTATAGATCAACTAATCTCCCAGGCCATTTTATAACACTTGCTATTATTCATCATGAACACCAGCCATGACTTGGTCTTATTTCTTTCCCTTATTTTATATGGTGGTTAGAAGATAAACTTTATCTAGGAAAACCTATGTTTACATTCTGATTTGGTCACTTAGAAATTGTTTAACATTGCAAAATTCTTTTTAATCATCTTTTGTTGATTGATCTTAGTAACACTTATTTCTGATTACTTGCAGGAAGTTTAAAAATGTTAATATAGGCCCTCCCTGGTGGTGCAGCAGGTTAAAGCACTGCACTAAGAAGCTAAAGCCACTTCCGCATGATTTCGATTCCCGCCTGCCCCAGAGGTGACCACATGGCGTGGCAGACCTCTACTAACCTGCCCGCTGCTCCCCTCAGCAGTGTACTTTGCCATTCTGCCTGTTCTGCTCCTCACTCTGTCTCTGGTGAAGCCTCTTGCCACCCCTGAGCCTCTGGCCTGTACCCCAGTTCTGTATGTACAAATAAATAAATCTTAAAAAAAAAAAAAAGTTAATATAGGTGAAAAATTTAGGTACATTCACAACAAGAGAAATAGGAATTATTAAATGGGCACAAATGTGATTCTTTGATCTTTGAGCAATAATATGTTTCTGTGAAATCTTACCAGATTATTATATGCAGAATCCTTTCCTCCTACCTCTGTTATCCCTGAGTTATGTTCAATGTTACATGATATATATAAGAACACCTCATTTTGATGTGTTAGTACAAGTGTCCAAAGGTACTGAATTTCTCAAGGATTTCTTAATCATATCTGATGGTTCCATGTTATAGAGCACTTGCAGTAATCAGCATTTTTTTTTTTTTTCCTGTTGGCGAGGTGTGAGTGATCCAGGTTGCAATACTGCGATACATTTGTACCTGGGGAAGTAAGCATTGCATGAATCTCACTTCTCAAAGAAGTACAGATACTTCAAGTACCAGTCAGTCACCTTGAGTCCTGACAACAGGGGATGGACACAAAATCCAGTAGGATACTTATATTCATGGTTTTGGAGTTGGAGCGAGTGACCAAGGAAGGAACAGAGAGTTCGGGTCACCTCAGGCAGCAGAAAGGATGCAGAGCTGGCAGTGTGATGGTACCTGCTGTGGATTGTGTGTCTAACAATAGCCACAACTATGTACCAACCCAATTTTGCTGGGCGTAGAATTGTGGGGCTCACAATCTACCTGTCACCCTCCCTCCCATGTCAGTAATGTGATTCCCCATACTCTCTCAGCACCTATGAGATCTTTATTATTCTTTGAAATTCATTATCCTCTTGACAGAGCTGCCTTTTGCTATTGTCAGCCAAGATCCCTTGACCAGTAAATGCTCAGGAGACTGACCATAATGCAAATCTATAAAGGAGACCATTAGTGACATTTTGACTAGTGAGAAAAAGTTGAGAGAGAAGGTAATTGAAAAGATATCTATGGTAGGAAGAAGAACTAAGAGTATTGTCCCTTACAGCTGCAATACATACATACATATATATCTGTATATATATATAT
>NW_004567114.1:14812077-14836120 GCF_000260355.1 Condylura cristata
ATATATATATATATATTTTCTTTAGAGAGAAAATACTATTTCTCATGTGGCTGTTCAATTCTTAGAATTTAAATAATAAAGGAAATAACAGAAAGTATATAACATAGGCAATCACAGTAAAGAGGAAAAGGCTCCAGAGTAAGCACTTTTCTCACCTCAAATATCTCAAAAGCAGCCATGCCATGTCATTAGCAGAACTAAAGAAACACACTGGCAAAATTCCCACAAGGATGTACTAACATTTACACTGTTGAGCATTAGTGCAAAGTTTCATCTATGAAAACTGATCTTTTTCCCAGAAGTCCTTTATGTCAACTGTGTAATGGAAAGATTAGAAAACAAATTCCTTGAACAATTGGCATGCTGTCTTCAAATGCTTTTCATTCCTTCCTATTAATGATCAGGAAGATGCAAGTGAGACCCAACTGCTGGGGAGGTTCTAGTTTGGCCAACTCTAAATTACAATTCAGCAGAACTATGAAATTTTAGGTATATTTTAAGCAAAACATGAACAAATGTTGATAAAACTTACTGAATCATTCTCATAACTCTTATAATAAAGTGAAACATTCAGATCCACTGAGAAGGGAGAACAGTATATGAAGAACTATGTTCACAAATATCTTTGTTTTCTTCCTAATTATTTGTGTTTTGGGTAGTTGGAAGGGCATGAGGGAAGATCAGGAACAAGGCCATATTGGAATAGACGTCAAGTTCTCCTAACTTCTGAAGGACATTCATCATTCTGCCTAGAACTTGGACCTATTATTCCTCCTTTTCTGACTTTCTATAATCCATAATGTTTTCATCAGTACAGAAGTTGTATATAATCTTGTGCATGTATTTGAAAGAATTTTATCCCCATTTTATAAAAAGAGGCACTTTATTTTAAGCGTATTCACCACCCAATAGTAAAAATAGTGAAAACAAAAACAAGAAAAATATTACCTTATGTATTGATAAAATTTCCCCATGAGTTAGAAAGCAGTAGTCTTTAAATTTAATCTCAGAGTTTGAAAGTATTTACAAAGTGATAGATAATTTGGGAAGGAAGAATGATATCCACAGAAAATGGGCTCTTTCCTTGCAATATCAAAACATTTTTATAGAATAATTTAATTTTAATCCTAAAATTCTAGTTAACAAGAGGAAATGTCGTCCACATGGTTTCTTTTCATCTAAAAAATGCAGCATTTGGCCCAATATGTTTCTTCTTTCCTCTAAAGGAACTTTGCATACTGTTTGTGATAAACTGCTGAATAACAATATTCAAAATGCAAAAAAGGCTAAAGATTATATAAAAAACACTGAGTCAACCATTCAAGTTGGTATTCTAGAATAAACTATGTTAAATACAATAAGGACTTATTAAATTCATATCACTATGACTTATTGCAAATACTACTTTAGACACAGGATATACACATACTTTTTAAAAACAAAACAAAAAAAATGTATAACTATAAAAAAAGAAAAAAGATGGATTGCTTAGTTTTTTTTTTTTAAATGAGATCATTTTTCCCAAATAAAATTATTGTCCAATATTATTAATGAACAATTTTCCACTTTATTTAATTTTAGTAAATTAGACTGTTCTTGGCAACAGAATGTCTCCAGCTTATTCTTAATTTGATCCTTGTCTGTTCAGGCCTGATGGGGAAGACAAATGGAGATGGTGCAGACCCCGGGCTCTGTACTGTTTCTGCTGTAAAAATGCTTATCAAGTTTATGGTTTGCAAATCAATGGAGCATCACCACTCCTTCATATTTTTTTTTTTTTTTTGGAGGTCAAACTAAGTCCCTTTCAGCATGGTTCAGATGAAGCTGAGTAACTTCTTTTCCCATTATTTCTTCATGTTAAATGATCCAAACACCATCTCACTTCAAGGACTGATTATTTTTCAGTAATATAAATGAGACTCCTGTACTTACCTCGATTAAGAAGCAACTTGGTGTTAGCAAACAGTGTTTCCCTACAGGCGCATTCCACTGTCCCCCCATTCTTTTGTGTACTAGGTTAAAACGGTGACTGTTGGATATCTTACCAAAGAAGAAGGGCTACAAAGCCTGCTGCAGAGGGACTTCAGTAAGGGGCACAGATTTTTCCCCAAACATATATTGAGTGCATCATCAGTTCCACTGAGAGTTGAGGACATGCAAGAAGAAAGCGTCCTGACTGAACGAGGAGAGACAGTCAGATTATGTCCCAGATGAGCTTATTTTCTAGCTGTGTCATCTTTGGCAACTGCACGAATTTTGAGATGCCTCAGTTTTGTCATGTGACAATGGGAAATTAACATTTACCTTATATAAAATACAGTATGAACTTTAAGGAAAATTAAATCATCTTACAACCACATCTTCTCCTCATCATCGTTATGTAATAAATGGAAACTCCTATTCTAATTTTTAAAACTTTCTTTTTTTTTTTTTCCTGAGTCATTTGCAGAGTTTTAATAGAGAATGTTTTGAGAGCTATTGTGATGCTCAAGCAAGGTGTACCCAAATTTCTAAAGAGACCTATTAAGGAAACCCTTTTTTACTAGTTTTCAGTATAACATCAAATAAGTATGGGAGGAAAATGCATGTCTAATGATATCTAACAGTGTGGACCCCTAAAAGCTTTCCCATTTATGTTGTATTTTCCCATGAAAACTCTCATTGCATCATTCTTTAGAGTGCTTCAAATCAAACATGCTCAGTTTACAAGTCAAATGATTCCCACATGCCAGAGGCATAAACAATGATCTTAAATTAAAAAAGAAATAACAAGTGCTTATTATTCTGTCTTTGAAAAGCAATGAGCTTTGTGTTAGGAATTAATACATACATTTTTTTTCTTTCTTTCTGCCAGTATCAAAGTATTCTGTGGGCATTTCCCTAACCTTGTTTGATGTTGAAAAGGTGGGAGGAGATTAAATTCACATCCCTGAGGCTCTTTGGTTCTGCTTGGATACCTGGTGGGTGGGAAATGGCTCTGTGAAAGCAGTAGAGATTTCTTGCAGGGAGCACCTGGAAAAAAGTCTGAAGTGTTATGTCTGGTTGCTATTCTAAATATTAGTCCTGTCTTGCACCTTAACACTTGCAGACAAAGATATGTCAGCAATTCTATACTTTGCAATAACAGATTTTAGCATCCCTCAGCTGTGTAGGGAAGAGAGGTTTGCATACTGCCATTTGGGCAAAACTACAGCCAGTCACCTGAAGTCTGTAAAATCACTGGAAGACAGAAGAGTCAAATGTCAGTCTGTCAACCCCTTTGAGGAAGATGGACAGAACTATCAATAAGCCAATAAAGCAAAGGCAGGGTGATGCAAAACAGCAGCGCCTGTGACAGGGAGCTCTCTGCATGAGTGACAGGGCAGTAGTCAATAAGGCAGCTTATTACAGCCCAAGCTGATAAGTGATATCATTGTCAATAAGCAGAAACTGAGCCACCTGGGAGAATTTGCGTCCCTTCAATCAGGAACTTAGAGTGGGTGGGTGGTGAATGTGGCTCTGTGTCACATCCTAGGAATGGTATAAACTAATTTTTCACTTTCTCTGACAACTGTGGTTCAGGTGCACGAGGAAAATGTATACACACCTGGACCAAGGCTTTCCTGAGTTTATGCTGCATGACAAGTTGGGGATAGAGAACTACTGTCTACAACTTAAACTTTGCGTCACACCACTCTTTCAAGTTTTTCACCAAATCAATAAAATTTCATTTTTTAAGAAATATTATTTTTAAAATATATTTTTTATCTGAGCCCAATTTGGTGAAAATGCAGCTCTCAGAGTTTCTATATCTTTTGGATTTATTTATTTATACATACAAGAACTGGGTACAGACCAGAAGTGTGTGGGATGGGAGGTGGAGGGCGGTGAGAGAGTTCACCAGAGCAGAGTGGTGAACAGAACAGGCAAATGGACTGAAATATACTGCTGATGGGACCTGCAGGCAGGTCAGGAGAGGTCTGCCACACCATGTGGGTCACCTCCCTGGCCAGGGATCGAACTCATATTGCCGTGACTGTGGATTGCTTCATAATGCTGTGCCTTAACCCTCTGCACCATCAGGAAGAGCACTCAAATGTTCTATTTTTACTTTCATGTACTCATCAGAAACCATTACTTTATTAATAAATAGTATATTCTGCCTCATGGTCAAGATGTGAAAAATTACTTCACACTTGTCTATAGATTCATGCATTCTGTACAATGAAGTAAAGTAAGCTTAGAAAACACTGGAGAGAGTTTCATACAGGCTGTAGGAAGCCAAGATTCCTGACATTTGGAGATGCTGTCTTCAATCTCAAAGAGTTCTAATTTATAGAACAAAACAAGGCATTCCAAATTGTCAAAATTTCAAAATTTTCAAAAATTGGAACATGTTTCCAACAAATTATATGTTTTGTAGCTGTGGCTTTTCCATTATACTATTTGGCAAAATGCAATGAAGAGATGATCTAAAGGAAATCCATGTCATTATTTAGAAATGCTTTCACAAAACAGAGACAGCTAACTCAGGTTCATTGGTACAGATATAAGGACTGAATCTGTCACTGCACTGATGTTCTGGCAGCTAAGGGCTCACTACCAGGTGCATGAGAACAATTTATGACATCAGGGTTTGAGACAAAGGATAAAAATATTGACTGTTTATCAGTTGGCAAAGAGGCAAAAGGAAAACTTAATCTATGTCCACACCTGAGAAAGGAAATGAGGTTTGGCAGGTTTGGGCTACCAAGACTCAGAATAAAGGAGTTACATTTTATTGGCAACACAGTGGGTTAATTCCAAAGAAATGTAGACTTGATTGAAGTTCACTGACTAGTTAAAGGGCAGTTCACACATGAAGAGTTATGAAGAAGCATTTCTTCAGCTAACAGGGGTTTGAATTTGTATTGAAAACCTGTCATCCCTAGGTAGCCCTTCTCCTCGGCATTTGTATCTCCCAACACCAAGCAGTCTTGGAGTGTAGCTCAAGGTTAAACAGAAAGACTCCATGCTCTCTAGATAATGGCTTTTTTCCCTTTCTCTTGGGTGTTCTTGAGGTATAAGACCTATGTAATCTGTTTCATGTTCACTCCAACCCAGCATCATCAGAGTTACCCTTTACGAAGATAGTATGAAAATTTCAAGACATTCAGCCCATATTAGATTACTGAAATCCAAAATTATTCATTCATAAGAAAGTAGGTTGCAGCTGGGAGAACTGCCAGATATGAAGTAGATTTCATAGTTAATTTTGAATTTCAGATACACAATGCATAATTAATGATAATTAATCATAAATAATACTGTAAGCATTATTTAGGAAATTTTCACTAAAATATTATTTACCATTCCTCTGAAATTCAAAGAGGGTGTGGCTTTTTTCTTTTCTTATGTATTATATCTGGCAATCCTAAAGCCTCATTTCTGGTATTCCCATGCCGTCTTTGACAGAAGCTTTATTTTTCTGCTTTGGGCTTCCTGTACTTGTCTTGCACAGACCACTTTAGAATTCTCTAATTCCCAACTCTCCTGACCCACTACAGATAGGCACTTTGTGCAGCTCTAATTGCTGCCGTCAATCTTGCCTCCATCCAGATTTAATTTAAGCCTTGAGCTACATTGCAGCATTTGTTCAATTGTTCTGCTTCCCGTATATAAGTCATTCTTTGGCACATTGCTCAGTGGAATTCCAGGTAAAGCTATATGTGACTATAACCCAGGATTAGGTCAGTTATCCTCAGAGCTAGTTATTTCTTCATTTTCTTCCTTCTCTGAATCTACTGAAATGTGAATACAATATTAATATCCCACACATCATGTGAAACTAGCCCAGCAATAAAAAGAAAACCACCTATCTAATAATTTGGCCCATTACAATAATGGATGAGATCATTCAAACTGTAACTTTTAATGGGATGTTTCAGCAGCACTCAGCAGCTAAATCCTCCATCGTATCATGTCTGCTAGAATCTTATGTTATTTGCACCTGTGGCTCAATACACTATGTACCTTATTGCCTTGTTACACTCACCTCTCTCCACCCGCAAGCCTAACCAACCACCCAGAGCTGCTGCCACCCAGAAGAACTGGAAATCTGAATTGCACTAGAAGGCAAAATACAATACTGAAGTTTATTTAACAAACTAAGTTCAGAAGAAATGTCAAGATCGCCATCTGAAACCCAGTGAAGTTTGGATGCATTGTGCTGTATGCTTACTACTCAGGCCCCTTCCGAGCAGGTGAAAGCAAGAACAGACACAACAGTTTTTGTTAAAGGAGGTGAGTTCTATGATTTTCACAAAGGTTTCTAGTTAATTTAGAAAATGTTGATCATGCTATAATAGTGTCTTATTTCCTTCCAGTAAGAACTCTTAACATTTGTTACTAGTCTTTTCATTTTTATTTAAAAAATAAGCATTGTCAAATAATTGTGGTCTTCTAATAATATAGTAATATTATTCATTAATCATTTGAATCTTTCCCAAAACAAAGTCAAATTTCTAATTTCCCTCCTTAGGAAGCACATCATCTTTTTTTTTTTTTTTCTAAGATTTGTTTATTTATGACACAAAACTTGGGTACAGGACATAGGTGCAGGGGCCTCTCCATCTGAGACAGAATGGGATAAGGACAGGCAGTTCTACTGAAACATACTCCTGAGGAGAGCAGCAGGCAAACTAGGAGAGGTCTGCTGTGCCATGTGGGTCACCTCCAGGGTGGGGATTGAACTCAAGCTGAAGCAGCTATGGTTAGCTTCACAATGCTATGCTAAACCCATTGTGACACCAGTGAAGCCTAGGAAGCACATCATCTTTTCCAAAAACAAACAGCACAATTTTAGTTCTGTTTTTACAAAATTTATGTAATCAACAAATCAAAGAGCATGACTCTGATGAGAACTTTGCATGCATTAATAAGAGTTTGAATGATATTCTCAAAGTTTAAAAATGTTAACACTGAACTCAACATAAGACTACCTACAACAAACTCATAACTTTTGGATAGAATATTGTCTACATGTCAACTCAAAACAACTTTTAAAAGAGGTCTGCATGTGCAAAAAAAAAAAAAAAATTGGCTCTACAGACTGAAGGGGATTATCAGAAGAAGACATGGAACTTCAGGAATAAGGAAATAGCAAAACCCATGTAAAATATCTAATTAAATATAAGAGGTTATATTTTGTCTTCTTTAGAGTTTTTAAATATATCTCCCTGTTAAAACAGCAACAACAAAAAAAAGCAATGCTTTTTCACATGATGCTTTAGTATGTAGATATAAAGTGACACTATAGTATTATCATTTAAGTGTTCAAGTTTTAACTGAGTGAAAAATCAGATATGTAAATAGCAATTTCCAGAACAACTTCTAAAAGGTCATGCATATAGATCATTCCAAAAATTTGTTAGAGAAATAAAATATTCTTTTCTGAACATATATTCCAATAGCTTAAATGAGTGCAAGGTAGACAAGAGTTTTGTTCTTGGTAGAATGACAAGTAGATGTCATTCTACATTCTAGTTACCCACACTTATCACTGGGTGAGGCACACACACCCAGGAGCCTCTGAAGTCCCAGTCACTCAGGTTAAAATCTTAACTGCATTGTGTTCTCAATGCATGAATGTAGAATACACTCTTTAATGTGCATTAAAAAGCCTTGAGCTTCCCTGACTGAGTAGGGATGAGGTCTCAGTGCCATCACTGTAAACTTATTTTGTTCTATCTTCTACTTCTCTAAAAAAGCCTACCTAGTTCTCACTAGAAATTTCAATACTGATAACTATGCATACCAGCTCTAACCTAAACTCACTCTAATTAGTCTGAAAAATATTGCATAGCACCAAATATCTGTGAGATTAAAATCCCACGGATTGACCACATCAATGCAAACAGAGACATTGGACTTTTTGCTATTTTTGCAGAAATTGTTAAATGACAATAATCTTGAACAATACTGTAGTAGTTTCTCATTCTGCAGGGTCTGAGTAACAGGAAAACTATGAAAAGTTTAAAATCATGTTGAACTTTTTCTTTCATATCTGAAAGGCAAGTAATCAGATCAACCTTGGTGACAGAACAAAAAATCACAGCCTCATCCGACACGTGCTTCTGTCCTGTTTAACCCACAATATTAAACTTAATGTTTCTCCCAACATCAAAGTGCAAAATAACAGCCCTTCATCAGATCCTGGAAATACATCTGGGCTTTCTGTCAAGTAGGGTCAGCTGGATCATAAAAAAACTCTGACAGATGTGCCAGTCAAGTGAAATGGAAAAGATGAGCTGTTAATTCTTTCTTTCACCCAGAGACTTCTTTTAGTATGAACGTCTCTGGGAAGTCCTATCTTGGACAAGAATAATCAGACTTAGGTTCATCTCCTCATCCCCACATGCCCCCAAAACAGTTTTGACTTGAAGATATGTGATGTCAATGTTATCACTCTACCTAGGTTTGGCTCCAGTTGAAACTGGACTTAACATTCAAAAGCATCATAATTACACTGTTTTTGATGACTAAAAATAAAGAATACATTTAAGCAAAGTTTTCAATAGAAACGTGTCTTGTTCATTTTAACTGACTAAAAGAAGTCTGAAGGGAAATGTCGAACACCACACACATAAGCATGTGAACATGCTTGTGCACACAGGAACAGCCCACGTGGTTAAGTGGCAACTCTACCTCCTGCCCTTCTAAAATGAGAGGTTGACATTCCCTTTATGTTTGTCTCACACAGGACTGTCATCAGAAAGAAGACTGCCCCACACTAGGATGTGATTGCTTTCTGAAGTATAGTTATACTTGGAAAAGTAACTTGAAGAGCTTCATTTTCTCCCATCATATTTTATTAACTTGACAAGTGGGGTCAGTTGAAAGACTTTAGCTATTTGTGTTACTCTTCTGGCAAAAATGTTAATTACATCTTGTGTGAATTTTTGCAGTGACTTTTGAAGACAGACATTTGTTTCTTGATACTCTTCATAATTCATGTTTGATCTTTTTAAAACAGATTTAGTTTCACAGAACAGCAAGGAAGTCATGATAACAATGTCAGTGAATGAGATGATGCTCTCTTTTTTCCTTGTAGCTTTCATTTTTTTCCAACCACTATCCCTTATACAACTCTGACCCTTCCTCCTTCCAACCTTCCTCTTAGCCTAACTTCAAAATAATCTTCAAAAGTCTCACTTTTTTTCCCTTAGTGCCTACTACATAATTCCTTTTCTTTGCTGAATTATCCTCTATGTAAACATTAAATATTTATTATACTGACTCACTTTACTGCTCACAACTTTCTTAAACTTTCATTTTCTGTAAGACAAAATTTCATCTTTCCTTATGACTAAGTAGTATTCCATTGTGTGTCTCTGTCATATCTGCTAAACCGAAAACTCTATCAATGGGCACCTAGGTTGTTTCCATGTTCCAGCTACTATAAACACTTCTGCAATAGATATTATTGAGTTATATATTTTTATCACAAGTGGGTGCTGATACTTGTCAAATGCTTCCTTTGCATCCATCACTGTTATCTCATAATTTTTTATCTTTTCTTTGATTAGCTCAATATATTACATTGAAGTTCAATATATTAGATTGATTGGTTTATGTATATTAAACCATCCTTGAATCTCTGGGATAGATCTCTCAATCATGGCTCATAATTATTGTAAAGCATAGTTGAATTCAGATTTGTTAGTATTTTGTTGAAGATTCTGTGTCCGAATTAATCAGGCTGTAGTTTTCTTTTGTTCCCTTTGTCTGACTTTTGTACAGGGCAATGCCTGTGTTAGGGAACATTTCCTCCTCTTGGATGCTTAGTAATAACTGACGAAGACAGGTATCCTTTCCACATTAAAATTTTGATAGAATTTGTAACACCATCTGGACCAAGATTTTTGGTTTGGGCGAGATTTTTCATTGCTGTTTCAAGTTCTATGGTTGTGATTGTGATTAGTTTACTCAATTCTTCCTGGTTTAGTCATGTTAAACTACTATATGGATGTAATGTTGCTGACAGTAATCTCTCACAGCACTTCATATTTCCATGCTATAGATAATCAGTTCTTCTCTTTCATTTCTACTTGTTTATTGATATACTCTTTCTTTTACTAGCCTTATTCATCTTCTAAAAAAAAAAAAACCTCACAGTTTTATCTTTTTGGATGATATTATAAGAAACCCCAATACATTCTTATTGGTCATTTATTTATTCTCTTATTTTTATTTTTTTCTTCCTTCTACCAACTTTTGGTCTTTGCTGGTCTTTTTCAAAATGGTTTAAGTTTAATACTAGGTTGTTCACAATTTTTCTTGTGTCATAAGGTGGGCTGTATTGCACTTATGTTTCCTCTTATGACATATTTTGTTTGTTTTTTACATTCTGATAACTTGTACCTCATTTCTATTATTCTCAAGATGTTTTAAGTTTCTACTTTAATTTCCTTTCAGTCCAATTCTATTAAGCAGCACGTTGTCTAGTTGCCATGAATTTATAGGTTTTCTTAAAATTTGATTTCTAGATTTATGGCATTATGGTCACAAAGACTACTTGCTATGATTTAAGTGTTTGTAGTTTTATTCACAATTGATGTGTAATCCAGTATACTTGAGAAATAATCTCCCAAGAGAAATACTTTGGACTCTGACTAACTACACCCTTTACGGTGTTGTCTGAAATGCTGAAGTCTAGTGGAGTTATAGCTTCTGGGTTATAGCTTGAGTATTATTGCTTTCTCTTTACAGCTCAAAGATTAGAGCAAAAGTTTATTTGGGGATTAGAATATGTCAGAATAGAACTAATCACAAACAGGTATTGCTAAACTACACTTTTATTTATTAATTGATGTTATTTTCCCTATATAAGTAAGGGTAAAAGAAGAATATTATCTTTAAATTGTTACAAACATTATTCAAGTAAGTTTAGAAACCTGACTTTATTAAATCATTCATGACTCACCAACACCCCAGCTAGCCTGTAGATGGGTGCATTAGAAGTTTCACAAAAAGGAAGTGTTTCACAGTTCAGAAGGCACAAGGGAAACTAAAGATCATTTCATGCAAAATCACCTTCCCTTAGAGGAATGGGGAGACAGTATCTTATCATACAGAATACTAGTGCTAACTAAAATGTCACCCAGGCCTCTCACCAAGCCCCTCACCCAGGCCCCCAGTTTGGCAAAAGGAAGAATATCTGGCGGTAACAAGATGAGATAGCTACTGAGTTGGCATCAGGATGCTGCCCCAACTTGCTGCTTCCTCTCCCACGTAGCCACTCTGATAAGGAACAAAAACCCTGAAAAAAGGGGGCCACTGACCAAAAGGACAGCCTGACTCTTCCACTACTTCCCCAGGCCTCACAGAGCAGGCCACATAAAAGACCCCTAGCCTGCACACTGAGCTGGACTTCCAGGTCCCTGCTGGTGAGGGGCTGGACCTATCCTGCCCAGGAGCACAATACAGCCTTCCCCTTTCTTACATCTGTCTCCTGGCCTTATTCTATCTGAGGGAATTTACACTGACATGCAACTTCTAGATTGAATGCTTCAAAGTTCTACTTTGGGGGAGAGGTTAAAACTACGTTAGATTGGGCCCTCCCTGGTAGCGCAGCGGGTTAAAGCACAGCACTAAGAAACTAAAGCCACTTCAGCATGAGTTCCATCCCCTCCTCGGAGGTGACCCACATGGTGTGACAGACCACTCCTAACCTGCCTACTGCTCCCCTCAGCAGTGTGCTTCATCAGTTGGCCTGTCCTGCTCCCCATGCTGGTTTTGGTAAATCTTCTCACTGCCCCTGCACCTCTGGCCTATACCCCAGTTCTGTATGCATAAATAAAGAAATCTTAAAAAAAGAAGTACTACATTAGGGTTAATCCTTGGTAGCCTAGGGGTTAAGTCTCAACACTATCTTGTTACAGCCTGAATTATATCCCTTGGCCAGGAAGCAAGCCCATCTATGGCCACATGGCACAGCAGACCTCTCCTGTCCTGCCCTCTGCTTCCCCTCAGCAGTATATTTTCATGAATCTTCCTATTCTGTTCCCCACTCTGTCTCTGGTGACTTCTCTCACAACCTGCACTTCTGTCTACATCCCAGTTCTGCAGTTAGGTTAGGTATTAAGTCTGGTGGAGCATAATCTAAATGACTCCATTTAGGGCCTTTTCTTTTAACAAAATGCTCTAAATCCCCTTTAGAATTCAAGTATGTGTTTTTGTTTTTGGCTCTTGGGCTTTTTTCCCATGTGATAGATGTACTTAGGGACTTACTATACTAATTAAAAATAATAATTCCTATGCTAAAATAATTCTAAATATATATTACATGGTTTATTACATTTGCCACAACTTGTACTTGAGTGACTTATAAATTGCCTTTCTGCAAATTGCAGATTATTGGTGAATGCACAGATCTAAAAATGGTAACTCACCTGAGCTGAGTATGAACAATTTTTTTTCACATACCTTACCTTAATTACAATTCAAATGAAACTGTACTAAATTTTGGGATTCTGATTCAGCTCTAGTAAATTTACACATCTTTACCATAGTCTTCTGTAGATTTGGCTCTAAATTGCTAATTGGATTATGCAAGTAGGAATAAAAACTTCTACTCAGGAAACAGGACTTAAGTTTAGGTTAAGTTTACACCACTGCTTTTTTTTTTTTTTAAGCAACAAGTAAAATCAAGAAAGCCAAAATACTACTTAAAATGTATTACTAGCGTTTTGTGATAAATGTGATGTTTAGATAAAACATTTTGTATAAACAGTTCTAAACATGCATGCTGAAGCACTAGATAAATTATCCTCCCTCAAGTGGCAAAACTATTTACAACATTGTTGTACTTATTATCTACTTATTATGTACTCTCTTATGTACTTAATTTTCTACTAAATAAAGGACAATAGGAATTTGATTATTATACTCTCCCCTGTCCCTTTTCCTTCTAAACATAGATATTGCATATACATACATGTGCGTATATAAATATAATAGCAAGTGTGTGTAGCCATGTGTGTGTGAACGTATATGCCACATCTCTCGATACTGTTTTGAAGTCAATACAGGGTCCTTGGGTTCACTCTGAGAAAGGTTTCATCAGAGCTCCCCTTCATGTGGCATGCAGTGAGTTCCCCAGGCGAGTTTCTCCACAAGACAATGGCTCAGTTATATTTAAAGAGCAAGTTTATTAGGGAAAAGGACAGAGGAGGGAAGGACACTTGCAAAGATGCAAGTAGGCAGGAAGAGCTGCCCCAAAGGGACACATTTGCTGAGAGAGGATTGCATGGTGACAGGTGATAGGACTTAGGAAAGCTGCCTTCACTGAAGGAGGTCAGTGCAGAAAAATTCTGGCATGATGCAGGTCACAGGCAGGCAGGAGACTGCTGTCCTGCAGAGGGAGAGGGTGGGTGCGAAGAAGCACCTGCACAGTCACAGATGGGCAGAGGACTGCCACCCCTGGCTGGTGCAGAGACTGCCCTGATATAGTCCTTTTCTCTTTGGGAGGGGCTCATTTCTTTGTGGAGTGGCCTTTTTGCTGCTTATTTTGGATAAGTGTGTGGCATCTCACAATGGGCCCAATCTCTGTATCTTTAACCTCAGGTCTATGCTTCCAAAATTCCCTCAGAAGTCTGATATAACAGTCTGATACCTGCTTGGGCCTTATGTCTTGGTCTCTATGATTGGGTTAATGTTCATGTTAGTTCCTTTTGCCCCCACCTCCTTGCATGAGTCAGGTTTTAATCATGTCATGTCTCCTTCAGGTTTTCTATTCCTTTCCTCTATCATCTCTGTCTTCTTTTGGTGGATTGCATTAAAAATTGAAAGAGTTATTCAAACATAATAACAATATTTAATGGAGATCACATATCATTCAACTCAGAACATCTTTCTGTATAAAAGTTTTTCAGGTCAACAAATAATGTACATACCTAGAATTTTAGCAAATATATCTTTATTCTGATATTTCTGTTGAATATTAATGATATCTACCCTTTCTAATGTCAAATTTCTTTCTCAATAAAGAAAGTCAGTGATCAGACATAAAACGACCGACGTGTATCCCTTTTTACTAAATCTCAGGAATTGCTGGTTCCTATTTGCCTTTTTGTTGATTTGTTGGATAATGATCAGAAATCATATTCTGAACTTTATGTGCCCTGCCTCTTACCATTTCTTAGAGTATTCTATTTCATCTATATTCTCATTCTTTATTGGATCTTCATTTTTTCATTACCCTTGATTTTCAGAACTAGATGCATCCTGTTGTTGGCTTAAAACATCTAAATTTCATAATCTTCTTCAAATAGAATAACTAATCCACCATAGTAACATTATAAATTACCATTTGTTTTTTTTTTCTTTAATATGTATAGAATATCAAATAAAGAAACATTCAAATGTATAAGGAAGAGGATATTTTAAAGAAATATCATTTGATATATACAGCATTCTTATGTTCATTTTCTTATGAACACATGATACTAAATATAGTTAAGGAAAAACAGTTGCCAGAAGTGAAATGATAATAAGTAAATGGCAGGAAACTCTTAGGGAAATAAAGAAAAATGGTCAAAGAAAATCCAAATGTCATTTTTTTAAAGGACAATGTCTTAAGAAAGTGCAATGAGCAATTCTCCTTTGTATGTGGGTCTAGAGTAACTGTGCAGACTGACATGGAGCACAGCATCTGGGATCAAGCAAAGGTTACATAGCTTTGGGGATGATAAGACTGGGCTGAGCATCACCTCCAGGGAGTTTTCAGTTTCTCTTCACTGAGCTGCTCTCAGTTGCCTACATTCCCATTTCTAGTTTGTAAAATTAATCTGCATGCCTGGCCCATTCTCTGGACTGCAGTAGTAGAATTAAAATTGCTAAAAGTGACAGTTATCAAGAAAGACTAAAATGGCAATAAGATGACTTGAGAATATGTTTAGATTACTTTTTAGAAAAATAAGATAGGATGAAACATGTTGACATTTCATAGGTCCTATAACAGAAGACGTTAATCCTGACAAGAATGGAGTTGGAAAATATTCTCATCGGTTTTATGGAGAATTGAAAGATTGGATATAATCTTAGAAGGATCATATTGAAAATGAGGTTTTTTCTGTTGTTGTTGTTACTATTGTGATCTCTCTGTATTGCTTCACCTCAGAAAGTGAATTTCATTCTTTTTGCATGAAGGAGGCAGAACATTATCATACTGTATCTACTAGTAAAGCAAGAACAATATATGTGACAGAGAATAAAGCCATTCTCTAAGATTTATCCAAACTTTGGCTATTCAAGGGTTAGTAATCTCAAAAAAAAAAAATTGAGAGAGATATATGGACCTTAGAAATCAGACCACGTCAGTCTATTTGCCAAACCATAATTAACAACAGTAGTTGACCTTTAAATATGGATAGCTTTTAGTTGAACTACTGACACAGGGTGAGGACTTTGGATATCAATGTCAATCTTTCTCAGAAACTCTATATTAAAATGTATTAAAAATTAAAAATAAAATACTTACTATGGGTGAGGTGTCCCTATCAACAGTCCACAATTGTCATGCATCTTTATTCTGTATCTGAAAAGATCCTGCTAATAATCTCACAGAATGTCATTCTGCATAAAGTAAGCTTTCCAGTGAAAGTAGCTGGCAGTTGCCTGAGAAGGGCAAAATTCCTCTCAGCATCACTATCATGAAATTACTATTAGAATGAAGTGAATGATTCTTCTCCAAAGTATCTGGTGGAATTTGTATGCTGTCTTGATAGGTAGATGAAAGATGTAATCTATGGGGAATTATTATATTTTTTTAGATTTACTTATTTAAACATACAAGAACTGGGGTACAGACCAGTTGTGGGTGTGTGAGAGGATTCGGCAGAGGCAGAATGGGGAGAGAACAGGCAGGTCTACTGAAATACACTGCTGAGGGAGCAGCGGGTGAGACAGGAGAGGTCTACTGTGCCACGTGAGTCAGCTCCCTGGCTGGGGACAGAACTCGTGCTGCAGTGCCTTCAGATAGCTTCATGGTGCTGAGGCTTTACCAGCTGTGCCACCAGGGAGGGCCCAGGTACATCTTTTAGAATTAAGCATAGTAGAATATTTTTGGTGCTACAATTTTGACGTGAACATAAAGATGCATATAAATTGCTTGAAAATGTATCTCAGTAAAATTTTTTGACAAAAGTAATTGGATGAATAGCAAAACAGAAAGAGATGTATAGTCAAACATTTCAGATGGTGAAAGAAAAAAAAAAATCAGAACCACAATTGATCTAGTGAAAGTTCACCAGTTCTATCACAAATGACATTTAATCCCAAAGTGTGAATAAAATAATTCAGTGATTTCTGCTAAATATTTCTGGTGAATACCGTCACAGTGAACAATGAGTACTTTTGCTATAATTTTAAAAATAAAAATCATACACAATCATGTAGGAAAATTAAATTGAATATGACAGACTTAAATTAAACATTTTCCCAAATCTCAACAATAAGATATGATGTGGCAAAAACACAGCTATCTATGCTATCCTAAGTACTAAGCATTCTAACCACTAAGCCATCCTAAGCACTAAGAATCCTATCTAAGCACTAAGAAAATAAAGGACTGAACTTTGGGCCCTATCAATGAAGGAAATAATTTAGTTTGATTTGATTGAGTGTGTATGATCCTCCACATATTTCTTCTACTAAAATAAAATATGGAAGCATCTCAACATTGACTTATTATTCGTTAAAATTCTTTTGGGATATTTTTGTATATTTCATAACCTCATAGAAGCATATGCATCACTACTAATAAACCACTATAAAACTTGTGTTTTGAAACAATTAACACTTTCATTTGCTCACATGTCTTCAGTAAGCAGAGCAGTTCTGATCTGACTCACTCTTGGCTATTCTTGGTTAGACTTGCTTGAATGTCTGAGAGTAAACTTGACTGGCCCTTCTGGACAAGGCTGACCAAATTAACAAATCTGGGACTTAGTTGTGAATGAAAATTAAGGGGTAAATAGGCAACATGTTTTCCATTGTACAGTAGGCTAGCCTTGATTTATTTAGTCTTGTTTCTGGCAGAGAAGAAGAGTGGAAGCATATAACCATTTCCAACATAGTATATAGGAATGGCTAAAATATAATTTCTACTTTGTATTATTGTCCATGGCAAGGAATTAGGGGTGGATTTTAATATAGGCAATATGAATTTGTGAATGAGTTTTGCTAAATATGAGACTGTTGTTATTAAGATTTAAGTTTATCTATTCTTACTTGGATAGCTATAATTATTTCTCCTCTATGGCTTTGGCCATAGTACTAGAACCAGACGGGACTTTGGAAGACTGGCATATGAATCCACTTGAAACAACACTGCTGGAATTATCGCTTCAAAACCAAAGCTCCACAGAAATTCTGACCAAATATAAAATGGTCCTCAGACATTTTCATAAAAGAGCGAGCATTATGTGAAATATTCTTGCAGTTTGCACTTAGAAGAGTTTAACCTTTTGCCAAATGTGCCCCAGCTGTTCCATTTGGATGCTGAGTTTAGCCTTTTTGTTCATATCCCTGCTCAATTTGAAATTTGTTATGCACAATTAGGACAGGGAATCTCAACCACTGAAATTTTTCTCAAGATAATTAATGGTACAGAAAAATAACTAGAAATATCTACATAAAATTGCTGTGCCAAAATATAATTACATCTATATCATTTACATAAGGAGTGCATTCTCCCCCCACAATCCATGACCATCTGGAACCTCAGAATATGACCTTATTTGGAAATAGCATATTTATGAATGCAATCTGTCAGATGAAATGATATTGAAGTAGGGTTGGTTCTAAATTCTAATGCTAGTAACCTAGAGCACACAGAGAGCACAGCCTGTCCAACAACTATCTTGATTTTAGACTTCTAGTCTCAGGACAATGGGGGAATACATTTTTGTTGATTTCTGTTACCAAGGTTATCGTATTTGTTATGGTATCCTTAGTAAGCCAATATAAGGAGGAGTAAGCCAATATAAGGAGAGTAAATAAATATGCTCGTCCTTTTTTAGACACACAGCTCAGATTCTTAATGAATATCAGCACTTTTATTGTAACATACTTTGCATGCCCTTTTAAAAATACAGTTCTATGAGTTACACTTCTCCATCATGAAATCACCACCATAATCAGGATATAAGTTCATCATTCAAATTTATTCCTTTGTCTCTCTTTTGTCATTTTCCTTGTCACTATGTACCTGATTTCTTAATGTCTATTCGATCCTAGAGGAAATTAGAGTAGGCATGACTCTGGCTTCTTTCACATAGTAGATTGTCTTTGAGATTCATTTATGTTAGCGTCAATATCAGTGATGAATTTATTTTTATTACAGAGTAGTGTACCATTGCCTAGATGTAAAGATGGTTTGTTTATCCAAATTCACCAACTGAAGAGTACTTGACATATTTCCAGTTTGGTAAAATTATGGGAATATTAATTATGTTTTTATAAGATTTGTGGGAATATAACTTTAATTGCATCTGAATAAATGCAACAACTGAAATCACTGGGCCATGTATTAAATATTTGCCATATATTAAATTCCTTCCCAAACTGTCTGTAGCATTTTAAATTCTTACTGGCAACACAGATATTCCAGTTCACCCACTTTCATTTCAAAATTTAGTAGAGTTGGGTCTTTTCAAATTTTTTTCAAATGCTAGTTGATAGCAATATCTAATTTTAGTGTTACTAATGATTATTGATGCTAAACATTTTATATCTAACTATCACCACCATTTTTATTTTCAAAGACATATCTGCGCAAATTTGGATTTTTTTAATTTTCTGAGAATTTTTAAAAACTTTATTATTTATGAAAACCCTTTGTCAGACAGGTATTTACACATACTTTTTAATTGTCTATGAATGCTTTTTAATTTTCTTAGTAATATTTTTTTCCCTAAACAGGTTTACTAAGTCATACTGCCATATATTACCCACACTGAAATTGTACGATTTAGCCAGACTTTACATAGGTCTACATCTGTAAAACCAGAATTATGCTCAAGGAAATGCATAGTATTTTGCTCCCCAGCATTTCCTTATGCTCTGATGCTATCTATCTAACCTGGCTCTAACCACTATACTGCTGTTCTCTCCCAGTCACCACTGATCCACTACACTGTAGATTTAAACTTCCCAGCAACCTAACCACATGAAGCAATTTACTAGTAATCAGCTTTTAAATTAATGTTTCTAGATTAAGAGGGATATTTGCATTTCAGTTTTAGAAAATAAGCCTATGTAGTTTAGACTGTGTTAGATTTAGATGTCTGCATCATTTCTGGCCTTCATGGGAGTCATTTTAGCATAGTGATTATGGCATGGGCTTGAGAATCAGACACTTTGCATTACTTCTTCATATGGTAGAGAAGTGATCTCAAGCAGGATACTTAACCAAAGTACAAAGGCTTATTTGTTTTATAACTGTCAAATGTGAATAATGCCTGTTTAATGGAGGTGGTATAAAAAGTGATTGTGTCATCTGTCAACCTGACTAAGAAAAATACCAAAGATTTTAACAGAAGAATCACTAGTGAAGATAAACAGATAGCCAATAATCACATGAAAGATATTTCATACAATGTGACCCGATGATTAAAAGAGTTACTTACTATTACCGACCTACAGAACAGTCAAAATTCATAGCACTGAAAACACCAACTAGTAGTGAGGATGTATAACAACAGGAACTCTCATTCATTGCTAACAGAAATGCAATATAGAACAGCCAGTTGGAAGAGAGTTTTGTGGTCTTTTACAAAAACTAAACATGTTCCCATCTTTGATACTTGCCCAAAGAGCTGAAAATTTCCTATTTACATAAAACCTTGCACATGGATGATTACAGGATCTTTATTCCTAACTACTAAAACTTGGAAGCACCGAAGATGAACTTTGAATAGACTAAAGGATCTATAAACTGTAGTCCATCAAGTTTAATATTAAATAAATGGAGTATTTAACACCAAGGGAACAGGAGCTATCAATCCATTAAAAAAAAAGTAGAAGAAATATAGGTGGCATTAATAAGTAAAAGATATCAATCATGAAGGATAATGCTATATTATTCCAATATGATAGTTTAGAAAAGGCAAAAGTATGAGACAGTTAAAGATCTGCTTAAAGATCTTAAAGACAGTTAAAGAGACTGCTAGGCTCTAAAAAGGGTATAAGATAAAAAAGGTGACTTGAAATAAATTAGGAGGGGTATTATAGACTACATAAATACATTAATTATATATATATATATATATATATATATATATATATATAAAGGGGGATAAAATAAAGTTGCAGATCATAGTTCAAGGGTTAGATTGAGACTTTCATGCATGCCATAAAAGTCAAAATTTTGTTAATAATAAAGATGTAATTAAATAGCATATATAGTAAAAAGGAAAGGAGAAAATAAAAGAAAATGAGATTTTTAGAAACCCTAATTTTAATAGATGTTCCTTTTCAAAATATCTGAGTGTCACCCCTTGATAATGATAGACATGTCATGAAAGAGATTTTCAAAATTCTCCACATGTTCATCTCTAGAATAATTGTTATTTTGACAAACAATTTTTTACGATAACACCCACTCTAAAAGTTGTCATGAGTTTTCTCTACCCTATTGAAAATTTCTTCAAAACAACTAGTCTTATTTTGAGGTTTAAGAACTGCCTCTACATTTCCCTTTTATATATCCAAGATGTTCATAGTCTCCAGTTGCATTTTGAGATCATCCTTTTTTAACTTTTGATGAGATTTTACAACAGAAATTCTAGAAATTCCTTCTCTTTTTTTTTTTTTTTGAAGATTTATTTATTTATTCATACAGAACTGGGGTACAGGCCAGAGATGCAGAGGGTGAGAGGATTCACCAGAGACAGAGCGGGGAGCAGAACAAGCAGATAGATAAAGTACACTGCTGAGGGGAGCAGTGGGTGGTTCAGGAGAGGTCTGCCACACCATGTGGATCTCCTCCAGGGCAGGTGGGAATCAAACTCACGCAAAAGTGGCTTAAGCTTCTTAGTTCTGTGCTTTAACCTGCTGCGTCACCTGGGAGGGCCTCCTTCTTTTTAAAAAATGTACTTCTATTTATTTATACATATGAGAACTGGGGTGTAAGCCAGAGATGTGGGGGTGGGTAGGATTTAGCAAAGACAGAGTTGGGAGCAGAACAGGC
This sequence comes from Condylura cristata, assembly GCF_000260355.1. NCBI lineage: Eukaryota > Metazoa > Chordata > Mammalia > Eulipotyphla > Talpidae > Condylura > Condylura cristata. Next base: position 14,833,289 of record NW_004567114.1, read on the forward strand.
AGATCTATTGAAATACACTGCTGAGGAGAGCAGTGGGTGAGACAGGAGAGGTCTGCTGTGCCATGCGGGTCAGCTCCCTGGCTGGGGCTTGAACTCATGCTGCAGTGACTACAAAGAGCTTTATAGAACTGAGGCTTAGCCCCTTGTACCATAAGGGAGGCCCCAGAATCATCCTTATTCATTTAAATCTCATATGAAAATCTTGGAAAACTTTGCCTGTATGAAGTTCATGCAGAAAATATTTTCCCTGCTATACTCTACTTTTTCCCAAGCTGCACAAGTATATGCCACTACTTCCATTCTTACCAAGCATTTTTATTTTAACTTTTCTTCTTAGTTTAGTAGTATTATATATATGACTTTGTTCTCTTTTTAGTACTGGTTTTAACAACTATGTCTCTAGGCATAAAAAAATCAGTTGAGATGTTTTCATTAGGTTTTCTGATATTTAGTAAAATATATTTCAACCAGCCCTCTGAAGATAAACAGTCAACTGTGCATACCATTATGCAGAAACAACCTTTCTAACAAGCAATATGATGTGACATAGGAGAATTTCTGAAATTACTTTTTATATGAGTACCCTATATTTACTGATGATTAGGACTCATGACAAGGCATCTGTCTATTTTCTTATATTCCTTTAAGACCTTGAATAAAAATATCACTGTGGTATTAATGATGACATTGACAGTCTCTGTATTACAGGGTATTCACTAGAGGTAAATGGCCACTTACCCATTGCCAAGAAATCTGTACATATGAGTAAATTTCAGTTCTCTATGTTGGCTGAAAGTAAATGCATGAGATCATCCATCTAAAAAGATGCCATCAAGTGTTGAATTTTTGCCCCAAATAGGAATGCATTTACTGTGATCTTCTGAATTTTCCAGAAAATTCCCTAAAAGAAGGTGAGTTTTAACCTATTTAAGACTTAACAATAAAGATGATAATCGTCGCAATAACATAAAGTTCTTTGCCTTCAGGTATGTTCTAAACAAGTCTTGTTGCCTGGTATATGTTATCTCAAACAAAACCAGTAACTTCCAGTTTAACAGGTTAAGGGTTTTAGTAATAATACCAGTTTATTTATTAAATTATTCATAGTATTTATTTATTTATATTATTTATTTACATTATGTAGTAAATGCATTTCAGTTGCCAGGCTTCAGGCTACGCACTTTACAAGCTTTATCTGAACTAATCATTACAAAACCCAATTTATTGAAAATGGAAATCCAAAGAGAAATTAAGCCCCAAAGAGTCTTTCAGCATCATTAAAGCATTACAAAACAGTCTTCTTGATCTCACCTACTTCTTGAAATTTAGCAACTTGATTTTTACTCCCATTGTTCCACGACAAGATACTATTTTAATGATACCCAGCTACATAGTAGACGGGTCTAAGTCAAGCCAGAACTCCTAAATTCAGCTGACCTCCTCTAACAGCCTAGCACATAGACTTAGTGTAAAAGTCTCCAAGCAGGGCTCTCCCTGGTGGTGCAGCAGTTTAAAGAGCCACACTATGAAGCCACTGCAGCATGAGTTTGATACCCAGCCAGGGTGCTGACCCACATGGCACAGCAGACCTCTCCTGACCTGCCCACTGCTCCCCTGAGCAGTGAATTTCAGTACATCTACTGTTCTGCTCCCCACTCTGTCTCTGGTAAATCCTGTCACTCACCGCACCTCTGGCCTGTACCCCAGTTCTGTAAACAAAAATAAATATTTAAAAAAAAATTCTCCAAACAACCTCATGTTATCACAACTTGACAGTGCCTTGTCTCCAGCCCCATTCACAACTTCTGGACTGACTGATACTCCACAGACTGTCTCTGTACCAAGCATGCATATGCTGAGCATGAAGGGCAGGTAATCAGCCTGAAACTAATAGAACAGTCTGGTAATCTATTACTGTTCTTTTTCTTCCTCTACTTGAACATTCCTAATTTTTTTTTTAAAAGTCAGTAGATGTTGTACAAATAAATCTGTTTATTTTTTTTATTTTTGTTCTGACCTGTGTTCTTTGATTGTTTATTCCTTTTCCCTTACCTCGTACCCCTTCTTATGCAATGAATAAGTCCTGCACCCAAAATTCGTATTTTGCATCTCTAATTTTCAGCATATCAGAATGTGAATACATTTGAAGGTATGACCTTTAAAGAGGTGATTATGTTAAAAGGAAGTCCTTGGGGTAGGTCCTGTCCAGTCTGACTGATGTTCTCATAAGTAGAGAAAATGTTGGCCCACAAATTGACTCCAGAGTTCCAATACACAGGAGAACCCATGTGAAGAGAGGAGGCCCCTGTAGCCAGGGAGGGAAGCCTTGATAATATGGACTACAGTGTTTTTTTCTTCATGCTGCTCATATTGCAAGTGCCGCAGGGTGGGTTTGCCACAATGGAACAAAAATATCCCTAATTTTCAGTGAGCAAAAAAACAAACAAACTGGTTTTTCATATATTGGCATTCATACTTCGGAACACAGGCCCAAACCAAAAGAATCTGGGCTGTCCTTGTGATAATCCCCATTGTCTGGATATAAAAACAGCTATGGTGGCCCTCTCTGGTGGTGCAATGGGTTAAACTACAGCACTGTGAAGGTAGTCACAATCACCTCAGTGCAAATTCAATCCCAGCCAGGCAGGTGACCCACATGGCTCAGGAGACCTCTTCTGTCCCACACACTGCTCCCCTCAGCAGTGTACTTCTATGATCTGCCTGTTCTGCTCCCCACACTGTTTTTGATGAATCCTCTATCTGCCCCTCACTTCTGACCTGTACCCCAGTTCTGTATGCATAAATAAATAAATCTTAAAAAAAAAAAAAAAA
>NW_004567114.1:14837137-14837726 GCF_000260355.1 Condylura cristata
CAACTAGTAAAGTAGTAGACATAGCAGAGTGTTCTGTGGCCACAATGTGTAGATTACAAGGCAGGAAAACTTCATTTAATTGCAAAGGTGGCCAACATCAGCCACATCTTACACCATTTCCCAGGGGCTGGCTCGAGAATATGCTCTACTAAAATAGGAAAGGTAACTACATATTGATGGGCCTGAGGACCAGCAACGAAGTTGCCACATGAGGAGGGAGAATGAACTCCCTGAGTTGGTAGTGAAATGAATGAGGAGGATGGGAAACCTGAGTTGGTCATACATAGGAACCAGCCCATCCCACATCAGTTTGAGGATGGTAGGATGCTCTACAGAAGGATACAATTCAGGGGTAACTTGAGGTGTTTATATACACTGAAAAAGACTAAAGAAAATTGGAAAATAGATTGGTAATAACTTGATGGTTCACAATATATATCCATGTTAATACAGTTTTGAGAGAAGAAAGTAATTTAAATGTTATACACATCATGATGACATTAAATGCTAATCTAAAAAATGATTATTTTTGGCCCTCCCTGGTGGTGCAGCGGGTTAAAGCACAGCACTGAGAAGCTAAAGCCACTTC
>NW_004567114.1:14838150-14838675 GCF_000260355.1 Condylura cristata
CTCTGTAATTTCTTCCGTCCAAGGTATGTAAACATGATAGGCACCTATTTAGATATATGATGGTAAATATGAATGGTTGGAGAAGTAGGGAAGGAGGCTGAGGGTTTTCTTATTAAATCTGGTAGAATGGTAGACCTTCTACCACTCATAGTCTTTGGATAAGAAATAATGCCAAGCTTCCACTTTTATTATGCCATCTTTTACATTAGTTTTATTAATTCATCCTCTACATTAGAGAACAGATTTCTACCATGCTCTGATGGGAATCATGTGAGACATCTCACCTACTCTAGGAGTTTTTAAGAGGTTTGAATTTCTGATCCTGGACTAAACTCCAAATCCTCTCCAATTGCTTTTGTGCTTTTAACATATTCACCCACTTAATAATGAAAGAATCAGGAGTCAGTAAAGAGATGGAAGTAGCTTATATCCTTGCTAGTTTCAGCTACTTCATTTGTTCTGGAAATATTTCACCTCTAGCCCTCCTCCCCAAATAAAACTTGATGCTAAGGAGTGGTATATATA
>NW_004567114.1:14838775-14879010 GCF_000260355.1 Condylura cristata
ATATATATATAAATGACTCATGCATATAAAAGAAACAGAAGTGAAATAATGAGGTCATGAACTATATGAAATGATTTACTTACTTATGGATAATCTAGACCTTCCAAAGCAAAGTGCATATACCTTCCACAGAGAACAGAAACACATAGATTAGGAATGAGCCATCCAGAAAATTCTGACTGTGATAGTTTATAGTGGTAAGACTTGAAATAGGATATACTGTTTAACAAACTCCATGAACCTCAGATTTTCTATATGTTTTGGAGGGTAAGTCTAAGGATTAAAATAAATAGCAAGATAGAAAAATGTTTGAAAGCTTTTGGGAACATTGTAAATGCTGAATTTTTTTTGTTCCATAAAGTTCCAAAGAAATGCCCTGTACACATTATTTCAAAGAAGTGTTAAGTTCTAAAACACTGGTAACCTCATTTCCCCTTGCAGTGTTCTCAATGTTAAATGAAGTGATTAAGCATATCTTTAATTATTACAAGACACCATACCTAAAAAGAAGAATCAGATTAAAGGATAATCCATTAAAGAGAAGACTGACCTGACCAAGCTAAAAGAAACTGCCCTTTTAGACACTCTGTCACAAAAGCCTACCTCAACTGATGAAATTCACTGCCACTTACCACTTTTGAGTCTTATGCTGATATGTCTCAGAACTTGAAATTTTTGTTTTTTAATTATATTTACTCTATATATTCTATATGGAAAACTGAAATAAAGTCCTTCTTTTATTGGATGATTGATATTGGAGATGATACATAAGATATGTATGCATAGATAGCTCAAAACAAAAAACAAAAACAAACAAACAAAAAAAAAAGGAAATGCATTCTGGAATATAGCCAAGATAAGATTTCCATTAGTACACTAGGCCTTTTATTTTGAAAGAACTTCAGAAAATGAACATGGAAACATCCAGATCCCAAAGCAAAGCCAAAAATATAATTCATGGGTAATTATTTACTGAATTCTTAAGGAAATTACAGCAGTTACATTAAATCCCTAATAATAATAAAATAAAAACCTAAAATTCCTTTTTGTGTACTTTTTTTTCTTTTCCCAAAATTCTATATCTCAAGGAAGTTAACATATACAATGCTCATGTTAAAAACAAAACAAACAAACAAAAAATCAACTCACTCTCTAAAATTCCACAATTGGAACCATTTTAATTTTCATAGTTCTTTCAAAAAAATGTGTGATTTTGTAGTCATTACCAACTTCTATTTATTATTCAATGTGGTAAATTTCTTTAACCCAGGAATATTGCCCTGTGTTTTAAAACATCAATTTAGGTAACAAAAAAAAAATATCTATTTGATGAATGCTGGTCTAAGTTTCTGATTGTCATGGAACTTATATTCAGGAGTTGAGGAAACTTGGAATGGTCATATCAATCTTACTTAATTTTTCTGTTAATAGAAAATATAAATGTTTGTGAATAATATTTAAATGGCCCAGATAGAAAAGAGCATTGGTGTTTTATAATGAGAAATTTGGTTTACTCAGCAAATAATAAAGCATGCAGAAACACAGGTCTAAACTGTGATGTGGGAAGACGCTTTACTCTGTAATTTCTTCCGTCCAAGGTATGTAAACAACCAGAGACAGACTGTGCTGCCAGGGTAAATCAGTGTGGCTTAACATGCTAAGAGATCCTGGGGCAATGCAGGTAGACAGAGACATGTTGCTACTTAGATAGATATACATAAATAAATGGTTTTATTCAAATAATATATGATAGATCAAATGTTTGTGTTTCGATTTAAAATTATACTTTCCTTAAAAAACTTTTAATCAAAGCTTTAGAAAAGAGTATGATAAAATATTGGTCACATTTTTGGATGATATAGAATGGATACGATTTATCCAAATCTAGCAAGACCTTGACAGAGTAAAATTACAGACTAAATTTAAAAGACAAATAGTATTAAATATAATGTATATTTAACTTCTTTCCAAGACACCATTTTATTACCATATACCCATGCTATCTTTGACAGCCCACGATCAAATTTCCCAATTTAAAATGGTAGAAATATTACTTCACAACATCACGCAAAATAGACTTGAAATTTTAATAAGCTCCACATGAGTTCACAATTATATGTCAAATGTAGATGAATCATAGAATTGAACTTCTAGTGATGAACATAATGTAGCATGTAAAGAAAATGATTAATAGTGATATACACCTTAAACTTACATACGGTATAATGCACTGTTACTTCAATAAATATTAATAAATATAAATTAAATATATGTAGATTTGCCAGAAATGTTAATTTAAATTTAGGTTGTTCAAAGAATACCGAGTGTGAAGAATGAATGCAGCTCAGAACAACACTGGCAATATTTGTCCTTGCCACAAACTAGATCATATATAGAGAATATAATGATAGTAACTTGAGAGGGATTCAAAACCCAATATATGAACTAAAGATGGGGCAACTGGGAGTTTGAGCCAGGAAGGTGAGTCACAGGGGAGACTGGGGAGTGACCCATATATAGGCAGTTATAATCGGAAGAAAGTTTAAACCTCATTGTTTTGTCCAACAGGCACAGCTAGGATCAGGACAATTTACTGAAGAATTTTATATCAACAGTTTTACTTTTATAATGCACTGTGGGAGTGTTTAATCCACGATGAGATTCTAGAGGACATTCAATCTATGGAATGGTGGTTTTGTGGAGGTGACCTCTATCTTGCAAATCTATTGTTCTTACATATTTATTTCAAAGCTCTGAAATACAGAGATTTTTAAAACATGGATCAATAATTTTTTGTTTGGAATAGTTTCAGGTTTATGTGCTTATGATTTAAAACTTCTTACTCTTGGCAGAGGCTAGAATAGACAACATCTTGAATTAATATTCTAACCCAAAAATGATTGTAAGAAAAAATAATCTCAAACTCATGTAAAGTGTTTTGGTTAAATTATTCTTAGAATTATATAGTGGAAGAAGGGATATGTGTGTTTATAATTCATATTTCTACACACATATATATGGGGATTTGTAAATCATCCATAAAATGAGCTACAAAAAATATATATCAAGGGAAATATGTAAGTCTACATTTTATTATGGGTTCAGAAAGCTATAAAAACCTCAAGTGGTTCCAGAGATCAACATTTGACTATATTTTGTCTACAGTACAGTATTAAAAAGTCAGTCACTGACAAAAGCGTCTAGGATGATAGCAAACAAATATTACCATTTGTACTTAACAACTGACATCTTCTTCTGGCTGTGCTAATATATTTGATCTTATAAATGTTTCTGCTTACTATTGTACGGGAAGTCAAACAGGTGCAAGGAGTAGCTTGGAATATCTCTCCTTTTAATGACACACATTATTTGTCTCTGAAAAGAGCAGCTCCTTCTAACAGGAACTGGAATGAATTAAAAACCATAGAAAATGTTTCTTTCTCCATTAGCACTAAATGGAAAGAGAACAATAACATTTTCTAGCCATTTGAAAGAAATACAAAACACAAAATATATTAGAGGAAGGAAACAAGCTTGTCGGGAAACTGACTTACATGTTACCCTAAGAGACATGAATGTTTTATAAGCATTAAGTGAAAAGAGCAGTTACGTGTGGGTATGTGAGATGCTTGAATTATACAACTGCAGGCTTGTGAATAGGCCTTGCATGCATCATGCCATGATGGGAAGACTAGCTTGAATTATCTGTTGACTCCATGAGGGGTAAAGAAATTGCCACTGTTTAACTGTGTTTAATCTGCTGGAGTCAGAAATGAATTAATGTTAGTTGTTTTCTGCTTCCTAAGGTTGAAGAAAACAAGTAGACATGGGAGTGAGGTGGAATAATATATACAGCTTAACCTGAATCATGTGAACTGCTCAAGAAAATATTCCCCTTCATTGCCTTCGCTGTCACTGGGGAAACTTCAAACAGTAATTCTGAGTCTTCACACTTAGACAACAAATAACAACCTAATAAAGAGCAAGAGAAAAGTTTAGTCAGAAATGACAGAAGACACTCTGGATTACCATGAACTTTAAGAAGAGACAGAAATTTAAATTAATTAGGATTTTGAATGGTCAGCAATGTCTATATATTGCTAATAAGAATGAAAATTGGTACAGTTTGGTGGTGAAAAGGATTATGCTCAAAAATCCTGAAATTTCAGTCCAGATCCAATAGGAAGAGTTTATATATGTGTTTTTGTTTCACAAAACATGTAGATCAGTTTTATAGCAGTTTTACACATAATAGCTGAAAATTTGAAGCAAACTAGATGTCCACTAACAACAGAATCAGTTTATGTTTTACTGATGCATGATACTTATGAAACACAGAGGGGTACCTGCTATAATAATTCATTCACAGAAAATTTAAAAATAGGCAATATTAACCAATGATGACTGACCTCAGAATGGTAGATTTCCAGGGATCTTGTTTACAGTGTGATGACCTACAGAAGGCCTCTATGATGATGACATTTTATTTGCATCTGTGTATTAATCACACTTTCCATACATATGTTTGTATATATGTATATGTATATTCATTTGGTTGTTTAGTGAAATTATACACATAGTACATATGTGTATAACCCAATGGTAATTTAGGAAGGACATTAATAAGTCTAGATATAGAGGTAGATTCAAATATAATTGTCCCTTGCCTCCATCCCACACAAATACTTCTTTCTGTGGTTTGAAACATGGTTGCCATTAAAACAATTCAATGCATGGTCAGAAGAACATAGTCAAATATAAAGGTAATTTCATAAATAAAATGTTGTATCTTGAATGTGTGGAAGAGATCTAAATGATATTGTAGAGGAGAAAGGTAACAGAAGAAAGAGATAACAAATAAATAAACAAAGGTATATATATTTCCTGAACAAAGAAAGGACTATGGATTTACACAGTCTTAGTGATGTTTAAAGACAAACAATTCCAAACAAGAATGAAGAAATGAAATAGATCAAAATATTGAAAACAAAAGGACATGGTTTATATCTATAAATTCATTGACAGCAAAGAGGTTTTCTCTAAAATTTTTTTCAAGCAACATGTTACTAATCTCTCAAGGCAAAAAGAAATTATCAAAGTTACTTTAGCCATTTAACTGAAGAATGGTGAGGTGATTGTTAACTAACCTCAGTTAGAATATAGTAGGAAGAACTGGACACTTCTATATAGTGAGCAGCTACCATTTTTCAGGACTTGGGTAGACATTTCAAATGTACTGTCTATTCCATATAGCAAGTAATACTGAGGTTTCAAGTTAAGTATCACCTAAATATACATGAGTATCAAATTATGTGGCATGCCCACTAAATGCCACAATCCACTGTTAATGATGTATTGCCTTGATCTTTTTTTTTTTAAAGATTTATTAATGTATTCATATAGAACAGGGGTATAGGCCAGAGATGCAGGAGGGTGAGAGGATTCACCAGAGACAGAGTGGGGAACAGAACAGGCAGATCAACGAAGTACACTGCTGAGGGGAGCAGTGGGCGGGTCAGGAGAGGTCTGCCACGCCATGTGGTTACCTCCGGGGCAGGCGGGAATCGAACTCATGCAGAAGTGGCATTAGCTTCTCAGTGCTGTGCTTTAACCCACTGCGCCACCAGGGAGGGTCCCTGCCTTGATCATTTTAACTTAAGTATCATCCAAAATGCTGGAAAGCAACTATACTTAGAAATGTTAAGTCTTTAAGTTATTAGTCATTTTTACCTAAGAGTCAAACAACAGTAGCAGGTTAAAAAGTATAGATTTTGATAGAAAGCAATGGAAAAACAGTATTAATTGATAATAATTTAGTGTAATATCATGCTAGACTTTTAGTCAAGTAAAATAAAGAAATTGTAGTGTGTCCACTGTCTTCTTAATGCCTCATTTATCATATATTCCAGTTTTCATTCCATGTTCCTAATTCTTGACATTACTATGGCAATTTTGTTTCTCAAAATTACAGAAATTACACTAGGTTGAATCTCATGTTCACCAACACATACAAATTAATTGATATGGATATAAAAGACATAATTTGGATGAGAAATTTCTTGTTAGTAAAAGAGATTATTTAAAAAATGATCAAACCCATATATACTTTATATATTTTATATAGGTTTGATCATTTTTATATAATCTCACTCACTAAAAAGAAAAAAAATTATATACTTTTTATATACTTTATATATTTTATATAAAACAGGAATTTTTTAATTACAAGTCCATAGGTAGAGTGTTCTTAAAAATGGTTTCTATGAAATTTGGCCAGAGAGAAATTATGTCTTTGTGGGAGAACATCTGTGAACATTTAGAAAAGTGTTGAAGTAAAAATCTTGTTATATACTGCTCTGTTAAGGAATATGTCTCTATTTTTATTCTCATCATCATCAACATTACCCCCACCTCTCCCTCCCTCCTCCTCTTTATCATCATATCAGGAGCAGCAAATATGGAAAAAAAAAAAAAACTCCAAAGAAAAGTCAGTGTGGACAATTATTTTAATAAGGAGCCACAGAAGTTATCCGGTTCCCCATATTAAATCTACACCCATAATCTTGGATTACTGTCATAGATACTTGCCTCTGAACATTTCATCCCAGATGTGGTGTGTTTCAAGTTTATTTGACAAGCAATAATTTGGTTTTACCTCATAAAATGAGATCTTCCATAGCAACCCAGTACTTAAGAGGTAATATGTGATGCCGTCACTGCATAGGGGTACAGGGGTTTCGTCAGTTTTTCGCTGTTGGCCCTGTGCTCTCATGCCCTATCACCTCAGAGAACCACAGTCTTCCGAGAACTTCATCTAAACCTTACTCACATTCAAATTTAACCCGGGTTTCATACAGCTCTAATATTTCTTCTACCACAGGCCAATTTGAATAATTCAATTCCAGGAACTAATCCAAAAGGACATTAGTAAGAGACAAGTCTCTATAGTATTGGGGTAAGAGACAAGTCTCTATAGTATTGGGGTTTGCTTCTGAAGTCTCTGTCCTGCTTTTTTTTTTTTTTTAATTTGGTGCAAGATACTATTTGAAAATACTTTTGAGTTTTGTGGTTGCCTTTTCCAAAAACAATTTGTTCCGAGCACATTATCTTTTTAATTTAAAAACCTAATATGTATTTCAAGGGAAATTTTATCTCTGTGTCTGTGATTAATTCATACTGAAGTCTTCAAATACACTCAAGTGAGAGCCATTTGAAGTTCAAGTGCCCTTTTAGGAAGCATTTCAATGCTTTCCCCTTTAATCAAGATTTTTTTTTTTTTTAATAGCCACAAATAGAAGTCAACCCTTCAAAAGACTTAGCTTTTGAATGTGAAGTCTTATGGAATCGGGGAGATTTCAAGTGTGTACTTTTTTTTATCAGTAATTCTGATTATTTTCTGAAATATAATTCAGTGTTCTTACATTATAAAATTGGTTCATTTATCTTGAGGGTAAGAGAATTAATGAGGTGATACCTGGCCAAGCAATTTCAATTCAGAGGCAAACTCTAAAAGTGTGATTCATATTTGTCATTATTGCAGGTTGTTTTATTTACTTTTATAGGTACAATGAATCTGGTTTTAATTTATTATAGTTTCATTAACTGTATTGCCATATTGAATCATTGGGACAGATACTGCCATCTGATCCACACATCTCTGAAATCCTGCTTTTTTATTGACCAAGTCCTCAGATTTATTTATTTTTAATGTACATGAGGGATTACGACATAATTAATTTTTATTAGCTTCAATTATTAAGAGTTACGTGCCAGCAACTATATTAAGTGCTTTAAAAACATACTTTTCTTTAATTTTAAAACAGTCCTGTTAGCTAGGTATTAAACCCAGTACAACAATAGTTAGTAGCAGCATTGGGATTTAAATCTGAGACTATTTGATTTCCTCTCTATATATCACGTGTTATTCCAGATAGTATCTAAGGAGTTTAAAACCATTACCCCATCCATTTCACAAGATACTTACTTTCTTTTAAACTTATATACCCACTGTAATTTGTTTGTCTTCACTGACTGACATCACCTTTTCTCCCACACATATTCTATTGATAAGGAAAACTTTTACATAAATAGAGTATATGCATGCATATATATATATATATATATATAATGTTCTATTTGAATCCTTAGATAATCTTTACTGGAAGATTAAAAATTACTAAAAGTCTTGCTAGGGGCTCTCCCTGATAGCAATGGGTTAAAGCACTGCATTATGATGCTCTCTGAATCCACTTCAGCACAAGTTCAATCCCCCACCAGGGAGCTGACCCACATGGTGTGGTAGATTTCTCCTGACCCACCTGCTGCTCCCCTCAGCAGTGTATTTCAGTAGATCTGCCTGTTATGCTCCCCACTCTGTTTCTGCTGAATCCTCTCACCCACCACACCTCTGGCCTGCACCCCCGCTCTGTAAGGATAAATAAATAAATCTTAAAAAATTGTCCTGCTATATGCTAAGTAGGTAAGTAGGTAATAGATTTAAACAAAAATGGCTCACAAACACATAAATATACTAAAAACCATAGAAAAAAGCTCATTTGCCCAAAGTGACCAAGAAAGTAAGCACGGATTTAAAATGAATCTGTATCTTTAAGTTCTAGAAACATACTTTGTGAAATTTTGAGAGCGATTTCTGTCTTTCTTGTAATAATTGCCCTAAAGTATTTAATTTTGGTTTGAATCATCCAAGAGGTAGTAAAGGAGAACTATTTGTTTAATAGATCTCTAAAATTTATAGAAATCATCTGTTTGCCAAGTGACAGTAGAAAAATCCATGTTCATTCTGCTTGGCAAGGGACACGTGCCTTCTTTATCTGCTGCTTGTTAAATCTTTCTCTACACTCTGCAGCAATTAGATGTGAAGAAGATAAAGTCAGTGATTCTATACAGTATTTGAATGCTTGGAAATCTTAACAGATGGCAGCCTGAAAGTGATGTCTGTCCTTATTGTGTTCTGAATCCATCCCAACCCAACACTGCCCTCACTAGCATTCACTCTCCCATCCACTACATTTCACTACTCTTTCATTTAAGGAGAGAATGATCATTAGCATATTGATTCTGGCCAGAATTGCACTGTAGAGTGAATTGGCCATTAGATAACCTTGATTTTCAGCCTTTGTAAACTAATTATATCTATTAATCATGCAAGTTCCAGAATTTGTCTCTTCCAGTAAAAAAGTTTACAAAGAGCCACTTAGACTATTTTTTAAACTGATCTGATACCCCCTTTATCTTTAATCATTCAAGTTTTCATTAGTCTGACTCCCCAGGTAAAGCATTTTAAAAACAATTATTCAACAAAACAAAGAATGAAAACACTTATTTTTAGGTTAATTAAGTACATCTAAATTTTTTTAACAACTGCAAAATCATTTAAAAAATTTAACAGAAAATTAACAGAATATACCCCAAAAATGAAGTACATACTTGTGATGAACTGAGATAAGTAGAGCTAATGCATATATGATGCTTTGCTTTTAGTCCACAACATAAAAATTTACAATGAAAAGTCTCATAGATGTTTCATCAAAATGTCTTTTTTTTAAATATTTATTTATTATGCATACAGAACTGGGGTACAGGCCAGAGGTACAGGGGCGGTGAGAGGATTCACCAGAGACAGAGTGGGGAGCAGAACAGGCCGACTGACAAAGTACTCTGCTGAGGGGAGCAGCGGGTAGGTCAGGAGAGGTCTGCTGCACCATGTGGATCACTTCTGGGGCTGGGGATCGAACTCATGCTGAAGTGGCTTTAGCCTCTTAGTGCTGTGCTTTAACCAGCTGCACCCCCAGGGAGGGTCCCAAAATGTCTTTTAACACAAGATTTGTTACTATGTCTATCCTTTGTTAATACTTACTCAATAGACATTAGTGTTAGAGATATTTTATGTCTGCATAATTGATGATTCAAATTCACACTAACAACCTGTAGATGTTCTTCATTGTAAACTACAAAATATGCAGTCATAGTGAATTCTAGCCTGCCCATCAGGATCATCAAGATCTGATTATATCCCTTATCCATGAAACATTTCACCACTGAGATTTCATGGAAAGTTTTGAGTTTTAATTCCACTAAGTTAAAAACAAACAACACAACTAACCTAAACAGCTGCTTCTTAAATTCAAATCATCTAAAATTTTCATGTCCCAGCACAGTAGTCACTAGAAATTTATCTGTGGTTTGTGTAATCAAGATTAACAGGATAACCCCGAAAAAGGGAAGATTCCAGTTTCCCTGCCCCACCCCAGTGAAAGGTGGAGCTGAAGCTAAAAAGAGACTGGGTGAAATACTGAGAGACTGAGGGAAAGAAGACTGGAGGAGGCACCCTGGCTTGGCCTTGATTTTTGACCAGGAACTTAGGAAACATGGAAGGAATCACTTAAAATAGATGTGAGTGAGAGACCCATGGGGAAGCTGACAATGACAGCCTTTATTTTAATTTTGAGTTTGATCTTTTCCTTCCTGACTTACCTGACCCTTTTACCCTTCCCCTATGGGTCCTCACCAGAAAATTACTTAGACTTGTGGCAACCTTTGGGACCTTAATTGCCTTGTTTTAGCCCAGTCATATTTGGCTTGGCTTTTGCCCATGATGGGGACAGGTAATTTGGGCTGATTAATTTGAAAAATATATTCTTTTTCCTTCTCTGTCAGAAACCATGCCAGATGTCAAGAGTTCAGCTCTGACAGGTGGCTGGTCAGGGGTCTTTTTCCTGAAGGATGAGGCAGCATTGGTAAAATGGGCAATTGAGGCAGACACTGACACCCTAGTTGGTGCAAGTATCTCCTGTAGAAAACTTCAGCAGTTCATTTAAACAATTTTCAAGTGGTGAGATTATATCAGTATGGGCATTGAAGCAAACAATTAATTTCCATGGCTACACTGAAACTTTTGTGGTTACATGTTACAAAGAAACTCTTTTGATCATTAAAAACAAACAAACAAAAAACAAAAACAAAAACAAAACACCAAAAGCAATGAGCATCCCCATTTTTCAGCATGATAAATCATTCCAGTCAGCATCTCAAATAAAGTGGCAAATCATTAAGTACTCCTTTGAACAATCCTTTCTCAGGTTAAATCTAGATTCAGATCTGTTTCTTTAAGTCCCTCTAAACTGTCCCAGGAGGAGGCACATCCTGATCATCCTGATCTGTATTACTAAAGACAATCTACACTCTTGATTTATGCTAAGGTACTTTTCTGAAAAGCCATTGTCAATTGTTAAATATTTTTTGTAACCACTTCTCAATGTCCAATTAGGCCATAAAGAAAAGAGGGCCAAGAATTGCTTGATGGTCAAATACAATTGCTACTAGCCAAGAACAAGCACACGGTAGTTCAGTAAGCACTGCTCTGGAGACTCGCCTCACTATGTCTTCTTGGGAACCAAATAGCCTCCATCCATCTTCTCGGGAGTCACCCCCCTTACCCAGACCTTGTCATAAGACAGCATGAGTAGCATAACCTAAGTCACTTCTCATGTCTCTTTTGTATCCTAATTATCTCTATTGCACATTAATTGTGTTAAAGTCTTTACTACTGACATTCTTATGCACTCTGGTATATTTTGTCTTGATATGGCAGATGGCAAAGCCCATTTAGAGCAGGCAGGTTTGGGGGTCCCGCAGTGTCCCTCCTTCTGCTGCTAACCATTCCACAAATAAAAATTGTTAGAACTGAGAAATGGTAGATATTCTGTGACTTTTTTAAGGCACCACTAGACCCTTTTAAATTATGTGGCTTACACTATATTTCTATTGAAAATCACTGCTTAAGATTTTGTCCACTTATAAAATGGTTTGAGGTCTATTTTGTCCACTTATAAAATGGTTTGAGGTCTATTTTGCTTTCATGTTTTCTTAGTTAAGTTAGAAGATTCTCAAAAATCAGTATGCCCTTATTTGGATGTTACTAATGCCACATCAACTTCAGTCAAGAACTTTCAAGTGATGGTGAGTTAGTTAACATATAAACTGCTAAAACTTTTTGTCCTATTTTACCATAATCTGTAAAGTTAGGCAAATATTTTGTCCACATTATCCCCAGATGATGCATTGATACACATATTTTTCTGAATAATCTCTTAAATTTCATTGAACCAGTAGCAAACAACAGTCAGAATCTCATAAATGAGAATTATGCCATGAGTGGAAAGTAAAACATTTTATTTTGCTATGTGAAACATTTCCAAAAATGTTAGGATGTTAGGAACAGTATAAATATCTTCTTCACAATGGAAGTCACATCATTATAATAAGTGTATGAAAACACCATCACAGCTATTTCCAAAGTGAATGCATTTCAGTCTCAAGTGATTGTTTTCCTTCTAGTGTTAAAGAAAAAAAGAAAAAGACAGTTTTTTTGAAACTTGACATCTATCAATTAGTAAACACTAAATGAAAATAATGAAGGCAAATTGAGCAAAATAAATAAATAAATAACATCAAAGCACAGCAATCTTTACCCAATTCTCTAGTTCTTCTGTTTGTATAAAACGGGGATAATATGTTTTATTTTCCCCTTGGGGGATTAAATACAGAAATATGAGGAACATGAGAAATAACACATTCACATTAATGATGTCCACACATGCATTCATGTGAGTACTCCCAAATATGTTCTTATACAAATGGGTCCTATCTGTGCAGTTTTTCCTGAGAGCAGCCAAGTTTCTTCTGCTCTAAATGGATACATCCACAACCTGCCCAAATGCTGTTCTTTGCAGTGAAATGCAGTCAATTCATATTTGAGTATTTTTGTCGACTTGTTTCCCAGAGTTCTTGTTTTTCCCTTGCCTATTTTCAAAATAAAGTGGGATGTGTTTACTCACCCACAGAACTATATAACAGAATACTTGGGTAGAAATTCTGGCTTAACTCTGAAGGAACTGTGTAATTAATTAAAGTTTAGCAGTTAACAAAAAAGAGCAAAGGAGGCCTTTGAAGATGATTACATGGTGAAAGAAAGTTGAGATATTGGATTAAGATGGATGTCATTTACACCGCTTGAATTCCAATGCCTCACATATTTCTCTGATTGTACTAGGGAAAAAAAAAGATACATTAATTTCTTAACACTGCATCAAAAAGAAAAGAGGAAGTAAATATTTCCTTGGCTCTTGGAAAAAATACTATAGAAATTCACATAGAACATCAGAGAACAAGAGTAGGAAAGGCCATCACCAATATTTAGAGAATAGGGTGACATTTAAATGAAAAGCTTTTGTGTTATCAAAATATATATATGAGGAAAACTACATCTTTCCAGTCCATCACTAACACTTGTGTAAGTACACAAAAATTGTAATTCACATTGTATTTCTGGTGAGCAATGTAGATAAATGTCTTCTAAAATAATTGGGTATACTAAATTATATTTGCTGAATATAGTCTTTCTTTGAACACATATATTGGAAGACAAAAAATGTTCTATATACTTAAGTATAATATATAATTCAAATAAATGGTGGATTCTTTTAGTCTGCAATATGCAGTGACTGATTATTACATTGAGTATGATTTCACAGCTAGAAATACTAAAGAATATGACAGGAAGGATTCCATCGAAGGGAGATAAGATAATAAGTGAATAAATGGATACCTGTAATAATTTCAAATTTCATAAATGTATAAGATTGTAGGAGACAAAGTACTCTCAAGTGCTTGAAGAAGTGAGCTGCTGTTTTAAAAAAGGTAGAGCTTTTAGAAAATCATACATACAATGAGTGGATGAGCCTTGAAAATACACAGGAGACAACATTCCAGCAAAGACAAAAAATTTGAGTAAATCTTAATTGGGAAGTGAACTTGGCCTATTTGAAGACTGGTGTGCAAATATTGGGCTAAAAATAAAATAAGAATAAATATGGAGATGCTGGGAACTGAGGCATAAGACAAAAGCAGGGCCAGTCAGGGAGAGAGATTTACTGTCATTCTGAGTGAGTGGTGGGAAAACCCTATGATATATCCAGGATATATAGGAATATAGCCAAAGATTTAAAATTGAATTCCTATTACAGAGAGATGTAGACTTTTTTCAAGTTAAAAAAAAGCAAAAACGTATCTTAAAGAGAAATACCTGTTTGTGTCATCTCTTTTGATCTGTTCTATCAGCTGGTTATCATCACTATTTATAGATGAAGAGACAGAAATTGGAAGAGGTTGGTCTACTTTCAAGTCAGTGGTGGAGATTGTGTTGCTACCTGAATTTGTGTTATTCCAATCTCTGCCTTTTTTTCCTTTTGTTCTCTCAGTTACAATGTGTTCTCTGCATATACCAGAATGTTTAAACATATAAAATCAAATGAAAATGGAATGCATGTTAACATGCCAGAGATTTCATTTGCTTATTAATTTAATTCTCATTTCAATTTTATAAGATGAGGGTATAATAATTCCTTTACCATGAGTGGGAGATACTCAACATCATAGACTACATATAATCTAACCAAGGTCACATAATCAGTAGTGAACTCAGCAAAGGACTGTCCACCTGCCTCATTCATTCTTTCTTCAGAAGAACAGGAAACTGTGAAACCCTGATTCTGATGGCATGCTACCATTAGACAACCTTCTGAATTTGCATTGTCTGAAACAAAATGATTTCTGAGTGAGAAAAAGTGAGTACCTTTTAAAAAAAGGAAGCTGGCAGATGTGTTAAACTCCAAGCTTCATCCAAATAAAAACATCCTAATTTCTGAGTCACTAGGTCTCCCCTACTCGCCTAAAGCACAGGATGACATTTAATCACCTCTTAGCAATGAAGTTATGGTTAGTTGGAGACAGACAATGGAATGGAGGGATATGAAGAAGCTCTCTTAGGACATTAAGCATCATAAATATTGGCCCTAAGTACTAGAAATCTGAGACTGGATGAGGGTCTTGTGATACTGATAACCAGGAAAGAATCATTTTATTTTGTTATTTTGCTCTGGGTAAATCAGAAGAGATCAATTATTTTTATGAGATAATCTCTGATTCCGTGTGAAAAGTTTCATTCCACTGAATAGAGCTTATATTCTGCATGAGTTCTAATATTCTATATATTTTAGTAAGAGGTTCTCATTTTACATGTAAGTGTGGGTAGGATTTTATTGCTATTATCAGCAGCATCAAGGATCACTTCCCTGTTTTAGATTTTGTTCTTGTTTATCATATGCTTCATTCAGTCTCTGATATTTATCACTTGCATTTCCCAGAAAGAACAATGAAACACTATTATCTGGCATCTTAACACTAAAAGCCTTGTTTTTTTTTTATTTCCAGTGCTGCTGAAGCATTCTTCAGTTCTCATGTTTTCTTTCCAAAAATGTTGCAGCTCAAGTGAAACATGAGACTTCATTGCAGAAGTCATTAAAGCAGTTTCTACAGCAAATCAGTAAATCACAAAGACATAAATCCTGTTATTTTGATAGCATGAAGGAAGTGGAGGTCATGAGAAGTCTGATTATTTTGCCTAGTTGCTTGCAATTTGATTCAAAAACTTGAGGCTAGAAATTGAAGAGATGTGTTTCAGGATATGGCTGAGAGTTAATTCTAAGACCCTCCCCTCCCACAGAACAGACAATGGAAAGAAAAGAACACGAAAGAACACGTCGAAAGAGAGCCATGCATGTGATCTGCATAGAAGAAACATTTCCCATCAGAAAGACAAACTAATCAACTTAAAAAAATAAACAAACCTCAATTAAGTTATAGTTATAGATACTTTAGTAAGGGGTCAAAAATAAATTGTAAAAAGTACACAAAGCTCCAAATAATAAATTTCTAGCAAAAATTCAATTTTTGCTGGCATCTTGCAATAATTTGTATTACTTTAACATACTCCTACAAAGTAGGAATATTCCAACTACTAAATTAAGGAAAAACATGTATCTATTTGTATCATTTTTTTAAAGATTCATTTATTTGTGCATACAGAACTGGGGTACAGGCCAGAGGCTCAGGGGCGGCGAGAGGCTTCACCTGAGACAGACTGAGGAGCAGAACAGGCAGATGAACAAAGTACACTGCAGAGGGGAGCAGTGGGTGGGTCAGGAGAGGTCTGCCACGCCATGTGGTCACCTCCGGGGCAGGCGGGAATCGAACTCATGCGGAAGTGGCTTTAGCTTCTCAGTGCTGTGCTTTAACCGGCTGTGCCACCAGGGAGGGCCTATTTGTATCATTTTTAATTGTTCAAGATTAGGTATGCAGTTAAAAAATGAAGTTTGTATAAGAGGGTAATCTTGACTAATAATGTAATATAGTAATAATGCAAGAGTCCAGATGGACGGCTCAATGACAAAAGAAAAGGAACTGGGAAATGAAGAGAAATTTGAAAAAAAAAGTCAAAAATATCAAAACTATAGCTTCTGATGATATGACAGTTTCATCTCTAGATATATACATATAAAAGAGAAAGGGACATCTATGTCTACCTAAAAATGCAGACAAGGCATTTCATACTGTAGCCTCAAATTAGGTATTCCCTAAGTGTCCACCAACTAAAGAGTCAAAAATGCAAATTGTGACATATTTATTCAGTAAAATCCTATGCAGTAATAGCAAGAAATAAAACATTGATACACAAAACAACCTGCTCACATCTTGCAGATATTTAGCATGAAAGAAACCAGACAGAATGTGCTCTAGAAGCATTCAGAATTCACTAATATTGGAAGAAGTCAGAATAAAACAGTTTTCTCTGGAGTGTGTGTGGATATTATCTGGGAAGGAAAAGAACAAAGGAATATTCTGGGATGTGAACATGCTTATCTGAATCTGGAGGTGACAATATGCATGTAGACAAAGGTTAAAAAAAAAAAAAAAAACTATAGACTGAGTTTATTTTTGTCATGTATTTATTCCCCAAACATTTAGAGTAGGAAAATATGAAGGTGTCTAAATTAAGAGGGAATGCCTTAGAGGCCCTAAATCTCTGTGTGCATAACCAAAGGAGAGGAAACAGTGAAGAGGAAGGACACAGATTTGTAACCTCCTTAGCTTCCCCGTTTTTTATGATAAGGATTTTAGGCTCATTGGTCCTGAAAGGATGATACAAACGTTTGATTATTCTACAGGCCACACATTTCAATGATGCTACTTTCTGCTCTAATTCTGCCTAGGACACAGACTGAGTCTTTATTCTCAAACAGGAGATCTGGAAAGGATTTTGTTATGTAGTATTCCATGGCTATGTCTATTCCATGAGCCCACACGCAAGTGAACACTTGCCATTCAATTGTTTAGCTCTTTCTGGAAATTATGAGATAAAATTGCTCATGAAAATAGAGATTCAACTATGAAGACCTTTGAGTACACTGAAAACATTAGAGTACTACTGAAGTATTTTTAGCAAGAAAGTAAATTATTCATTTTAGAAAATCTAAGCTAGCAAGACAATGGAGAATACCTCATATTAGGAGAAATATGTGTCATTTAAAAGGAAATTATATGAAAAGTAAGATACTTTTTTGGACTTTGGTTGATTATCATCAGTCCCAATACTTGCAATAGTTTAAACTTTCAATCCACAAGCAATTTTATATGGCCAATACTACTGCAAGCTTCAGATTATGAAACACTGAGGTACACAATTTGTTAACTTGCCCAAAATTACAGCTGGAAATAGCAGAATGAGATGTTTGCACTGACTACCTACTCCAGATTCTATAAAAGGAGCTATCCAGGTAGAGGAGAAAATCATATTGGAATTAGAAGGGACAGAAAAGAAGAAAGCAGTATCTTTCCAGGGACAGGGCATCTTTAAGCACTAAATGGTAATTGACAGTGCCTGCTAAATACAATGAAGAGTGGAGGCTGCTTGGAGGCTGCTAGGAGCCAGCTGAGGAGATGTGGTCTAAAGATGGAAAAGCCTTGAATGCCATTCAAGCTAAAAATGGCTAACTTGAAATTATGCTATTTCATCAAAATATTTTAATTTCTAGAAATACTTTAATTTATTTGGGCAAGTTATGTAGTCTCCAAAATCATTAACTGTCAAAGTAGTGATCTTTGACAGGATTAAATATATAAATATTGGGCCCACCCTGATGGTGCAACGGGTTAGAACACAGCATTGCAAGATGGCTGTAGCTGCTTCAGTGTGAGTTCGATATCAGGGCTTAGAGGTGACCCACATGGCACGCAGACCTCTCCTGACCCACCCATGGCTCCCCTCAGCAGTATTCTTTATCATCTGCCTGTTCTGCTCCCCACTCTGTCTCTGGTGATTCCTCTCACTCCACCTGCACCTCTGGCTTATACTCCAGTTCTGTATGTACAATAAATCTTAAAAAAAAAAAAAAGTTGTGATGCACATGAAGCCTTAAAAATAAATATATATAAAGGTTGTTATAAATGCCAAAACTATCAAAGCTTCATTTACATATTTATACTCTCCTTTGATCTGGAATCGATATGTAATGTGAAATTGTTTACAAATTCATATTTATATTTTAAGACAAAATATAAATAAAAAGTTAATGTTTGCTACCATTGCTTATATTAAGGAAAAATACACATTCCTTGAACCCAAAACAAATGGTACCTTTCACTCGCTGCATATTTTACCTGCTCCTAGTTGCAACTCCATAAAAGTTTTACTTGGCATTCCCTTATGAATATGATCCAGAAAATCTAGGAATGATTCTTCAGAGGATTTTTTTTTTTTTACATTGGACAAAACCTGGGATTCACGACCAGCTAGAGCTGTAGTAAAGAAAGATGCAGAAAAGACAAAGACAGGAGGCTTGCAGTAAAAAGGGTGGAAGGTGAACAAACAATACCAAAAAAAAAAAAAAAATGAGACTTTGACATTGTCTTTCCTCCAGGAGGCTGAAAATAACTGAACCTTCACATCTTGCAAAGCCTATCTGGCCCCAAGGGGGTTATGCTGACCTTGTTGTCTTTTCCTCACCTTAACTGGAATATACTAAAGTTGTGATTCAAGCAGCCTCATGGTGATGCTCCTCCAGCACAGTTCCAATGGGGGAGGCATGAAAAGTGAGGTTAAGAGCAAGAGAGGAGAGGAAAATGTGTCACTTTCCTAGACTGGTAAGTAGCTATGCACTCCGTAACTTGTTGACCACATGAAGGTCGTGATAAACATGTGGCACAGACTAGGTCAGGAAGCAATTTACTTGTCACAATACAAGACTCTATTTTTGTTTTTGCTTAATGGACTGAAAGCTTCCAGGACATCTTTCAATTTTAAACATACCCTGCTTATACACAGCAGGTGAGAGAATGAACTGGCCTCCAGATATCCAATCTCTCTGTTTTCTGATCAATACTGACTGCTGCAGCCAAACTGATTATACAGCAATTCTTTAGACCACAAAAAATTAACAGACTACAAGGTATATTTTTTTTCAAATTTATGCATAACTGCCACTTGGTGTGTTAAATTGATCAATAGGCCATGCCTATGTCTTTGGTTACTAGACCAGTCAAAACCCTTTTGTTTGCCTCCCTGCCTACTTCTTCCCCCACTTTATCTTGCTTTCTCCCTTCTCCCCCTCCTACTGAGTTCAATTTCCTTGGTTTCTCTTTCATTTTAAGATTTATTTATTTATTTTTGCCAAAAGAACAGGGGTATAGGCCAGAGAGTCCTCTGGTAAAAGGACTCACCAGAGACAGGAGGTCTGCTGTGCCATGTGGATCACTTTCTGGCCAGTGATCCAACTCAGGCAGCAGGGGTCATAGTGCTGAGACAACCCGTAGGCCGCCAGGGAGCAGCCAGGGAGGCTGATTTTTCTTGCTTTCTTGAGTTCCCTGTGCATCTATGCATATACACATTTACTGCATCTAAGCTAAATTGTTGGTTTACTAGTATGCTCTGAGGCAGACAGTAGGTAGAGCGGAAGAAAAAAAGAAAAAGCTGACAAATTATTTGTTTAAATGTCATGAGATACTTTAGCCAGTTTAAGGCAGGGCAATTTATGGGTGTGTGTATATAGGAGGGTAAGAGTTGCCATAGTAGGGAAAGATGTCACCTGTAGACATCTTGCAATATCCAAATCATTGCTGTCAATATACAAGTCATGGCTGGATTTGTTTTTTAATTTCATTAAGACCTGTTGCCCAATATAGGCCTATACAAATTTTTACTATTTCCCCTTTCCAGATCTACAAAGTTGTATATTTAAGCAGAATCTTGGTAGTAAAGCCATTTGACAAAAATAAGTAACCAGGGATTTTAGATGGCTGGATAGATAGACAGACAGAGATTGACTGGTTGATTTCAGGTTATAGGGAGAAACTCCTCTTTGCTAATTCGGAACAAAAATAATCAAGTTAGTATAGCTGACTTTCCATTCACTTTGATCCAGGTTTCTGATGCCAATTTGACAGCAGAGGGCTATGGAGGAAGAACTTTGTCTCAGCTGTCCTCTTATTGAACACTGGATGAGTTCTACATCTTATCTCTCTAACTGGAGTCCCTGCTATTGGCAAGAGGGGACACAGTAGAGGTTTGTTGCTGCAGCTAATCTTACAGTTCATTAGCGCCTTAGTGACTACGGATCTCACTTCATTAAATGTGTTTATTTGGGTGCCTCAGCTCTGCTTTTTAAATGTCCTTAAATAATAATCCTGGTCCCTTTTAGGCTGATGTTTCATAAAAGTGAAGAATGAAGTTGTGTTGCAATGGGCAACGGTACCATTAGGGCTTTAATCTAAAATGAGCAACTCGGGGTCATTTGGCTATTTCAAATTAAGAGACTCAAGTTTTTATCTCATGCTGTGAAATGTAATGTACTCTGCTTTGTGAGAGCTCTCATTTCAGAAGAATTTTCATGACTTGGTAAATCTCAGAAAAAAAAAAAAGCTTCTCATTTTTTTCTTAAATTTAGCAATAGGCCAGTGATGTCAATGGTGAGAATACAGTGAAAATAAACACATTAAGGAAAATAAAGGCAGTCATTGGTGATCTCTCCCAAGCATTGTGTAGAGACTTTTGTAAAAAAAATTTCTATCCACACAGATGCAAGTACTTACATCCCAGAGGCGCAAGACACTTGAAATGATCAAATCCTAACACTAACCTAGAAAGTTCATTGTGATAAGACTCCTAAGCCCACTAAGGTAGTATCTGTCTGATGGTGGAAATTCACTGTTTCATGATCATTATTCATTCTTTAGCTATACTCTCAGTCAAATAAAGGGTAACATTACCGATTTAAAAGTGCTTGTTTACTCCAGTGATTCAAAATGAAGTTCACGTTCTTTAGATTTGTATCAGGACCTAATAAAGAACACTGAATAAGTTTGTTTAGTGAATGATGATTTTCTCTTATTCTTTTAGTGAATAATATTGCTAGTCAATCTTTACCTTTGGTCCCAGTCATCTCCAGGGGGATTGATTTAACTGATGCTTTTGAATAAAAGTATTTCAGTGGGCACTTTTTGCTGCCATAGGAAAAAGTTGTCAAGATATCTTAATAGAAGCCAGAAACAACTGAACTATTTATGTGTGATAATTTATTTTAATTTAATTTAATTTTATTTTTTTAAGATTTATTTATTCGTACAGAACTGGGGTACAGGCCAGAGATGTGGAGGGTGAGAGGATTCACCAGAGATAGAGCGGGGAGCAGAAGAGGAAGACTGGTGAAGTACACTGCTGAGGGGAGCAGGGGGCAGGTCAGGAGAGGTCTGCCTGGCCATGTGGATCTCCTCTAGGGCAGGCAGGGATCAAACTCATGAGGAAGTGGCTTAAGCTTCTTAGTGCTGTGATTTAACCCGCTGTGCCACCGGGGAGGGCCCAATAATTTATTTTTTGAGAAAGCCTGTTCACTGGCATTCAGATATTGCTTTCTTATCTATATTTACTAAAACATTTTTTAAAAAAAATATTACCAATCACTCAGAATATATAGGGCAGCTAGATAACTAGGTGGATAGAATGACTGACTAATTGATTTCAGGAAAACTATTCCTTTAATTGCAAACCTAAAACAAATATTTGAGGAAATACAAGTTTTGTCTTTAATATATGCTACACAGAAAATTCCTGGTTTGTCTATCTGTTTTTATAGCAAGTTTTTATCCTTTTGTGGTATTATCTGTTAATACAAAATTTAGGCTAAGATGTGATAGCAGCAGGATATGTCCCTATTACTGTAAGAAATAAGTCAAACTGTAAAGAAATTAAGCCCATAATTACCAAATGTTAGGACACAAAAGAGAAATAAAATATATTTCTGTAAAGTTAAGCTGTACATTCAAAATAAGATGACTTATATTTTGATGAAACTGCCTGTTTTGCTGGGAAGATGTTCCATTATTCATTCACTTAGCAGGTATTCAATATTTGAGATGCTGCTTATAATCTGGGAATCCAAGAAAATATTTTTAAAAAGACATGTAAAACCCTTGATCTCGGCCCTCCCTGGTGGCGCAGTGGTTTAAAGTACAGCACTAAGAAGCTAAAGCCTCTTCAGCATGAGTTCAATCCCTGCCTGCCCTGGAGGTGACCACATGGCGCGCAGACCTCTCCTGACCCACCTGCTGCTCCCCTCAGCAGTGTATTTCGTGGATCTGCCTGTTCTGCTCCCCACTCTCTTTCTGGTGAATCTCTCAACATCCCTGTGCCTCTGGTCTGTACCCCAGTTCTGTATGCACAAATAAATAAACCTTAAAATAAAACCTTGATCTTGTAATGAAAAAAAAAATTACTAAAGAAGTACTTTTTGTAAATGATATGTATTTCCTAACAATAGCTGACATTCCTATTGGGAACAATTAAATTAAAAAAAGAAAGAAAATAAAACACCACATAGCACAGAGTATCTGCTTGAGAACAACAAAATTCTATGAGAATTGAACAGCCTAAGATTTCAGAAAGGGAAGAATTAAAAAAAAAAATGACCCTATCCCATGGAGACAGCCTTTTACCCTTTGTGTACTTCCTAATTATGGGTTTGGGCAAAAGGTTGAAAACGTATCCAAAGAGAATTGCTGCCGGTGTTCA
Source organism: Condylura cristata (assembly GCF_000260355.1). Classification (NCBI taxonomy): domain Eukaryota; kingdom Metazoa; phylum Chordata; class Mammalia; order Eulipotyphla; family Talpidae; genus Condylura; species Condylura cristata. The sequence goes on from NW_004567114.1 coordinate 14,861,754, forward strand.
GAAAAAAAGAGAAAAGCTTGGGAGGATGTGCTCCAGAATGCAGCTGGTTGTATTACTGATAGACTGGCTGCAGACTGGAACAGCTTGAGTGAGAAGACGACAGTCCTTAGAAGGAATATTCTAAAAACAATAATGGAACTTTCAACAGCTTTCTGAGCTCTAGTAGCTTAGAATTTCTAAAATTGAATACAGTCTTAGCAGAAATACCTACTAGCCAAAATGGAAAAAGCTCTCTGAACGCCTACGACATTCAGGGCAGACCACAGACATACCAGAGTTCAGCAACAGAGCAAGTTCTAGACTGGGGCACTGGTACTCCTCCCTGTCACTATTGCCATATGGATGCAAACTAACACTTTGTTGTTGGGAAACTAAAGTGTGTTTGACTATATAATTAGAATCCATGATCTCCCACCCAACATCAGTAACAATCCTTAGTTGTGACAACTAGCAATGTGTCCATTGTGAAACTTGGAGAGTGATTCTGGATGGCCATGGTTACCTCATGTCCATGTAATTGTCCTGTTTTCTGTAGCTTCTTCACCAAGCTTTTGATTGCTTTCTCACACTACTTTTCTTTCTGTCTGTTTCACTCGTCTCTATCTGTTCTTCCAGCCCTACAAGCTGATCTCTTCCATCCCAGCAGTCTCTTCATGACGCATGGAGTAAATGGCAAAAGGAACTATGTGTTCTTACCAAAGCAGATACCACAATAAGAAAATCTTCTTCATCTAACTTCCTGGCTGCTTGATCTAATCTTGCTGGCTGATCATGAGGAGTTTCTCTTTATGTTAAACATTTAGGAAATGGAATTAGTAATTGACAAGATAGGATTTAAACCAAGAAGTCTGGCTCTTAACCTACACTTTGGACAACTGTGTAAACCCAAATACTCCAGAAAATGATTTGTCTGATGTAACTGAGGTTGCTGTTGTTGATGGATATCAAATATCCCAAGCATTTCCTCTCTGAACTAACAGCTCTATCTGTCCTGGTTATATTTTAAAGCAAAATTAAGAGTTTACCTCTTTCTGAGTACTCTGAGAATGCAATATCATTTTGACATTTTCTAAGCATCTGTCCAAGTTATTTGACTGAAATCATACTCTGCTATATTAAAAGTGACTTAGAAGAAGTCGGGGTTTTGAATAACTTTTTCTTTTCAAAGATTTTTATCTATCCAGTGTTAATGTATGAGAAAGGAACTCCACTCTTATGGAAATTTTTATTCATTTATTTAAATTCCACTTGAGTCTAAATAACAGGAAATTTAATTTTTGCTCCAGATAGTATAATTGACAAATTATAATATGATAATAATTTATTCTGAGGTCAGTGAGATGGTTTGGCCAATTCCTATGGTTTGGATAAGAATAAACCACTAAGTGTATTTGTACAAAGGAATTTAATGTTTAAAACAAAAGGATACTTTTCTGAAATTCTAAGAAATAAAAATAAACTCCATAGATACTGAATCAGGGCAATTCTGTTATGCTAAAAAGTTATATTACTATTATTTTTCAATGGGAATTCTAGACCAAACCACAAACCAGATACATTTTTGTTAGTATGGCTAATATAGTAATACATTTGTGAGACATAATGTAAATAACTAGTCTGTACACCTCCGTTTCACCCATATCTATTTTAACTATTTCAAATGTATGATAACCAAATGACTTCAAGATTTTGCTACTGTCACTGGCTTCATTTTAAGTATAGTTACCTGTTTCAATTTAATGCATAATTTTTGCAATTAGAATTGAGTAAGATTAATTTTCATTCTCTGTGGCTCTTTATTGTTTTGTTATGTCTAGACATACACACATTTGCAGTAAACATTTGATTTTTTTTACTGCTACTGAGATGTTTACATCATGTCTTAATACTCCATCCAGCATAATAACATCAAGTAAAATGCATGGTGTTGGTACTGCTTATGGTGACATCATAAAAAGTTTATTCACCAATAACTCAGTGATGGCTTAGGAGGTAAGACTATTTTCTGTTCAGAAACTAGTCTGGCACATATGTGAGACTCTTTTCTGCCATTGCTGTCATATAGAAATTTTGGTCTTAAGACTACAAAGAAAAAAGAGATAACTTGAGCTCTATAACTACAATAAGTTTGTCTGTTTTCAAAGACAGATGAAGAATGTGAACCAGAATTTATAATTAAGAGCTGATTAAATATAACTCCTGAAATTTGCAAGAAAATTTGAAATAAATATTGGTATTTGGAATTTAAAAGTGTGTGGTAAATTTATTTTATAAACCATTCATAAAATAGATCTCAAGTTGCAAATTTTCAAGGTTCTTTGAAATGGTTGCTTTTAACCTAGGGATATTTCTGTAAAGCTATAGTCTGTACTTGTCTGCACCAGGACTGGGTTTCATCTAGAGAGATAAATGAAAAGTCACTGTTTGTTTTTATATAAAATAGGATCATCTCCTTCCACCATATGCTCCTCCAGCACATACAGAGAAAGATCCCTAAAAGTTAATGCAAATGTTTCCTAAGAGGAGATTTTCATTTGTCTGTGAATCCCACAATCCTGCTTACAAAAGAGATTCTATTATTTTAAATATCAATATTAGCATTTTAAGAGGATTATTTATTGGTTTGTCAATGGGAGGGGGTCACAGGATGAAATAGATTAGAAAGTTGACAGGAGAGGAGTTCCAATACCATGTAGAAGGTCTCTGGGAGGCTAGAATATGAAACACAATTTCTGGTTTCATAAGTTCCTCATTAAAAGAAAAACATAACATCAATAACGAAATTATCTGGATTGATTTTTATTAAAATAGTGTTCACTCATTAAAAATAAAGGAAGCTTTGAAAAAAATGATAAAGTTTTGTTGTCGTTGTTGTTTGATATTGTTGTTGTTGCTTGATACAGTTTGCTACCTGATCAGTTCAACCCATACCTAAATATTCCAAACCATGGGTTGGACAGAAAAAAAAAAAAGTTATGAACCATATAATCTTGAGTAAAATATGTAGCAAGAACAGATGGTTCTAGTTATAATTATACAAGAGTAACTTAAAGATAATTAATACTAGCATATTACACAAACAACAAATACAGTTTACTCTTGGTGTTTATGTGTTGTCCTTCCATGGAAGCATGTATTTTTTTTTTCCCAAAGACTACATTGAAGTGGAAGATAACTGCTTAAATGAGTAATTTGTTTATTGAAAACCTTAATGACATCTGGGTACAGCACACAATTATCAACAAATATGCATTTATCTTATTCTCTGTGAAATCTGGAGCCAGACACTGTGGAGACGGAGAAACAAATGACATTTGTCCTCTCCTTTTGCTGAACTTGCATTCAGCTTTGGACCATGAGTCATATAAAAGACAAGTAAGATGTATCATATCTCCTATGGGATATAGGGGAAAATATTGATCACAGTGACCTCAGCTGGTGAGGAAAGGTTCTGTGAAGGAAATCAAACTTGACCAAGGGCATAAAAAAATGGGCAATACATAACAATAACTCATAAGCTATATAATGTGTTATTGGTCTGAAAGCATTTTACTTAGGCATTACCTCATTTATCCTTCACAGCTGAGGAACAGTGAGTAAGCAAACCTGTCACAGACGGGATGCAGTGGCTATTAGGAATTGGCTATTATTATCACTGGAAGGGAAAACTATAACAGAAAAGGAAGGACCTTAAGTCCCAGAAGCTTGAAGTCTGAGCTGTGTTTTAAGCTACTGAAGTATTGGTGTGTGTGCATGTGCACACACATATGTATATGCATGTTTATACACACATACATGCATACATACCACATACACAAATATAATTACACACATTTTCAAAATAAGTTTAACATTGGTTGAATTGTTCAGTTTCTTTCAAAACTCATGAATATAGGGCACTTAGAGAATATCATGTACCACCGCCTGATCTAGAAAGGTATAACTGGCATTCACAACCCAGCACCTTATCCATATAGAGTTTTGCAAATTCTCCCCCATACAAGGCTCATATATGGATGAAGTGTGTAACTGTGTAAAACAAATTATCAAAAATCCTTTTTGACAAATCAAGTGCACACACAAATACTCCAGAGAAAAAAGTCTAGAAACTGACACTGCTTTACCAAATGAGAAAATCGCAGAATTCAAACATTTTCCTTCTGAACTTAAATCACAAAAAACGCATAATGAAAAATATGCTAATGAAGCTAATATAGTCAGTAACAAATTATTTAAATGACCTACACTTAAAATAAAATGAAGTGGCATCTTTCAGAGCCACAGATCATTTCCTGAACTTTCAGCATTTGACAATCATAATAACAACGTCTAGTGTGTAAGGAAAAATGTTAGCCTTCCAAGAGACACATGAGTTTGTACTTGTCTACTCTACAATTTTCATATTTTTATTTTCTGATAGGGGATTGTTTGACATCTAATAGTTAATAAATACTATTTTAGGTACACAATTCCAAACCTTTCAGAGGCCATTGTATCAAACTTAATCTTCAACCATGTTGTGAGTGCTAATTACAATCTTCCATGTGATTTCCATACAATGTATCATATATATTTATGAAAGAATAAAGTACATGAAAGCTAGTGTCAGGAAACAGCATCTAAGGAAAACCATTGCAAAAAGTAATAAAGCTGCTTTCATATAATTGAAAACTTCTGGTCAAGCTCCAAGTAAAATCATCAACAGGAGGTTAATCTTAAGTAAGCACACCCATATCCTTTACTGCAGAAAAGAGAACCAAAATTTATTAAGTACTGTACAGTGTTCCAAATTGCAAAAAAATAAAATTAGTTTTAGTAAGCACTTTACAAACTTCATTAAATTTAGCAGTCAACATTTGGGGAAATATATGTCCTTATCCCTATTTCAAAGATGAGAAACTGGCCCTCCCTGGTGGCGCAGTGGGTTAAAGCACTGCACTAAGAAGCTAAAGCCACTTCTGCATGAGCTCATCCCCACATGCTCCGGAGGTGACCACATGGCGTGGCAGACCTCTCCTGACCCGCCCGCTGCTCCCCTCAGCAGTGTACTTCTTTGATCTGCCTGTTCTGCTCCCTACTCTGTGTCTGGTGAACCCTCTCACCCTCCGCATCTCTGGCCTGTACCCCAGTTCTGTATGAATAAATAAATAAAATCTTAAAAAAAAAAAAAGATGAGAAACTTACAAATTCAGAGACTCAATAACTTGCTCTAGTTCATGCACCTAATTAGTGATACCAAAACAGCATTCTTTTCAGATGTCCTGTTTCTCACCATATTTTACACCCCCCTTTGATCTACCCCCTTCCATTCAACCCTTGAAATAAATAACCAGATATCCTTGCTTCTCATGTGGTTACAATGATTATTATATTCAAATATTCCCTAGCAAGGATCTATAAGACTTCTTTTCAGTAAGAAAAACTTGTAAGCCAATTTCTAGTTTATGTGTTTTTTACAGGGAAATGGAAGCTTTCACTGTTGCCCCAAACACAGAAATCGGAGGATAAATTCTACCATTAGAATTCAAGATAAATATTCTTTCAAAACCAATATACTGATTTGTGTAAAGGTATTCCTTATGAACCCTCAAGTTGCTTTGAATAAATAGTTTTATTATTGAAGGATACTCATGTGACAATATCTACTGTATGGGGCTACAGAAAATGTAGGGCTCTGTTTTGGAAAATGTGATAATATTTTTAAAAGACAATGTTTTATGTATTTTTTATAATTAGTGAATTATAAAAAAAGTGAATTGAATTCACTTACAATTTCAGATTTGAAACTCAGTAGTTAAACAGGCAAATAACCGGTTCAAGCCCAGATGGTGAAGGCAGTGGAGGTTATAAGAGTAGAAAAATTTGGAAAAGAGTCTCCACAGGACCAGAAACGTGGGCATCACAAAACCATGAAAAATATAGAAAATATTGTACTGATTCCACCTTTGAAACCATCACTACAATTCAAGATTCAAGTTTACGCCAGCTTATAAAGAATTTTTCTGATTTAATTTCTACCTGAGCTGGCAGAGATCACTGTAAACTGCATTCAATAGCGTTATATCTATATTATAGAACACAGTTTCTATTGTCTTTATTATTGAATGATGAGGGAGAGGGGGAATGACTCCAAATTGATTAATTGTGATTCTGAATTATACATAGCACACACACATCTCTCTCTCTCTCTCTCTCTCTCTCTCTCTCTCACACACACACACACACACACACACACAAAATCATTTCTCTATCCAGAATCTCACCACCCTAGCATATAGGCTCTGTTATAATGTGTTTTATGGAACATAGATACTATTTAAGTTTTACTATCTGTATCCAGCTTTTGGGAAATTATTTTATTATCAATAATAATGTTTTATTTTTGGAGGGAACTATTGGCAGATATACATGATCACACCTCTTATTTGAATTTCTATAATATAACCTCTTACTTACAATATATGATAAGGCTATTCTGAAACTAGAAGAACCCACTATCTTGTTTCTGTACCTATTTTGACCCATTTTAATCATGGCCAAGACTGTAGAGTTGTTAAAAGAAGCTAAATGCATTGTTCACAGTAAAGTTTCTCCAATTCAATAGCAGAATGTGTAGGCTTGATTTGTGAAGAAAAGTAAAAAGTTATTAATGGTTAAAGTGAAAAGAAATTAACTTTGTTTAAAACAAAAACAAGTTCACAGACTATGAGTGAGCAAAAGAAGCCAAGAAAAATTAACTCTCATGTATAGATTTGTTCTTAGACTCAGACTTTTTAAAGAAACTTTGTGGAAAAGTGATTACAAGATTCACATACTTGGAAGAGTAATGTTGAATGCTAACTACAATAACGGAGCTAGCATGGTCAGTCATACGTAGCTATCATTCTACTAGCTTTTGAGTTCTTTTGAGAGCCAACTAGTTCTATATAATGCTATGAATAATTTTGAAGCTTTTCTGATTATAAAAACAACATATAATGATACAGTAACAAGATAAATAAAAAGAAAACAAAATTAATCTATATGTACTGACAAAACCATTTTAAACATTTAGGTTGTATATTTATGTTCATAGATTATGTGGTCTATAAACATTTTATGCTACTTTACTACATAATACTTTCTCATTAAATCTATTAAGTCATTTCTTGTTTCCCTGGAGGTTTATACTCCAATATGCTGGCAGCTAGTTGGCTTAATTAGTCAACATTTTTAGTGAGCAACTGGCTGAATGAAAAGGACTTTTATGAGTCTCAAGGAAGGCCATCGTAATCTTTATTAAATGCTTTAACAGAAAATTTGGTTCAAAGTTTTAATACTGTTTTATTTTACTTTATCTCAATCATTGCTATATTTGATAATCTCTTTAATTTATACTTTTTAATAACAGCAATAGTCACTGTAGTGATTTCTCAAATATACAAGAAAATAAAATGCAATTTATATACATCTTTCAAAATATGAAGGAAAATGGTAAGCACTGTGTGTGAATGTGTGTGTATGTATTACAAGAAGTTAAAATGAAAAGTTCCATCTGAGATACCAAATCGACATTCCTGGTGAGATGAGAGATCAGAAAGATTACCAGTTGGGTTTACAACAGAGATGTTCAAAGACCAGTAATGTGTCTATTAACCTCTTACCACATCTAAAGTAAATAAAGTCACACGTTGATATTAGAGGATTATTAGATTGTTAAGAAAACTGATAGGAAGAAGTGAGTGTAGTGGCAACTTTTTTTCTTTCCTCTCTTCTTTGATCCCAACTCACAAAGGGTCTTTTTGGATATTTCCTTATCTAGGAAATCTAATGTGGAAATATAGGCAGGTTACATGTTGACAATGAAGCAAACAGAGGTATTTGTTCCAGGCCTAAACTGCAATTCATTAGGGCAAAGACTGAATGGCCATATATTTTCAGATGAGTGTTGTCAAATTTAGCAAATAAATTTAGAGGGCCATCAGTAAAACCTGAATTTCTGATAAAAAGTATATGTTTAATATATGTCACATGTCATATTGGGGGCATACTTTTAAAGATATCTCTTATATGAGGTCAAATTTAATGGATTGACCTACATTTTACCTGATAGTCCTATTTAGACTAGAAGAGGACTATTTATGAGAGAGACTGAGACACGCAAAGATTGTCTTGGAGCCTATTATAAATGGTCTGAGAAGGTAGACTGATTCCATACAAATACAGTCTCCTGAGCCCTGACTCTTTTTCCTTATCAACAAACTAGTAATTTGGAAAACAATGTCAGCTGTTGTAAAATCCATGAAGATGCCCAGGGAAAAGTCGACTTCAAACATCTGAAACACCTGCCAAGATCAGAGAGCTTCAAAAAGGAATCTCTACGTGGGAGCCAGATAAGTAAGAGTCTCCCTTTCCCTTAATCTCAAATTTGAAGAACTGGCAGGCACAGTTAGTGAAAAGGGACTCGAAGAGCAGAGGAACTAGGTGGAGGGAAAAAAGTCTAGTTGAGCTTCCAGCTTGGGTTAACCCTGAGCTTTAAGACCTTATTGTGGCCCAAATCCCAGTTCATGATTTGTAGTTACATGGAACCAGCCATTTTAAACTGCTAAACCAAAACTACTTTTAAGTGACCTGAGGCATTACATAAAATATTACCAAGATTTTAGAAACTAAAATTAAAATGAAACTTTGAAGAAAAACAAATAAATACATCAGAAGTAAGGTAAAATGAAAGTTCAAATGCCATCTGCATTTTTATCCATGGGGCAAAGGGAAAAATAACTCACTCTAAATAGATGGAAAAGGATTGTGAGAGAAAGAAATAGAAAGAAATATGGTGGCACTATGATTAAATCTCTTGAATGGTTTTTGTTCAACAAGATAACTCATATAAATAATACATAGATAAATTTACTCATAGGTGACAGATGGAATATACTGTTACACCCTATTATCTTTTTTTCCTCCCCTTTTCATTGTATCTTCTCACCCCTATGCTTTCTCATTCTCTAAATGAATGCAGCAGAGGCGAAGTAGGAGGAAGGACTGTAAGGGAAATAAAGCAAAACATCACAGCAAATTCTGGTTGATATATAAATTTAGTTTCAAAACTCTTGTTACAAAATCCATTTTAATATATATGTGTGATCAGGAGATGAATTTTCTCTGTATTAGTATGTATGACTTAATATATTCAGGGTTCCAAGTTTCTGAGAAATAATTGATTTTTCTAATGTATGCCATATACTGTGATTTACATTAGTGCAACTGTTGTATTTGTACAGCAGGAGTCTTTTAAGTCATATACAAAAGGTCAGTAATTTATTTTAACACTATGAGGGAAAACGTAATATGTCATTTTGTTCAATAAACCGATAAAAAAATAGAGCACAAAACAGGGATCATGCTGCTTTCACATTTTTAGATGCATAAAGTTTCATTTTCAACCCAACTCATATACAAAAATTAAGAAAAAAAATACACGTCACTCCTCAATGCCACAAAAATGATTCTGCAGAGGTATCTGAATAGAGACTATCATTGCATGATGCTAGCTTAGTCTACTGCCTTCAGGAAAATCCAGGTAACAAAAGATTCTTTGTTCTTTTTTAAAGATTTCTTTATATTTTTATGCATACAGAACTAGGGTACAGGCCAGAAGTGTGGGGAGTGAGAAGATTCACCAGAGACAGAGTCGGGAAAAGAACAGGCAGATCTAATGACATACACTGCTGAGGGGAGCAGCAGGTAAGACTGGAGAGGTCTGCTGCTCCCTGTGGGTCACCTCCCTGACTGGGGATCAAACTAATGTTGTAGTAGCTGTGGATAGCTTCATAGGGTTGTGCTTTAACCCATTGTACTTGGAGAGCACACAATTCTTTTTTTCAAAAACATAAAATGAAAAAGTACATCAGGTTTATTGGGGATCATAATTATTTATTATTCAAACACTTCTTCAGATAAGACTCCTTAGATAAAATTGTTTCCAACAATGCTCCTGCTAAGGAACAAGCTCAAAGGATCTATAATTGCCTAGAAATAATGTCTATGCTGTTAGAGCTACACTCATTAAGCTCAGTATTAACTGTATGGTGTTTTTAATATCAGTTGTAAATGGTGGTAAATTTCTGATGACCTAACATTTGTATTTGAAAGGGTTGTTGGTATTAAAGATGAGGGTAAAGGATGAATACTATAGAGAAAAGAATGTAAAAAGACAAAGATTAAAGGAAAGAATTAATGGGGGAAGTCAATATGCTCAATGTCTTGGACGGTAAGATATTGACCATCTTTTCAGATGGCTGGAAGATGCAAAATAATTAACAGCCACATTCTGAAGGCCTATGGTGCAAAACCCTATGCGTGTTTCTGAAAGAATAAATGTGTTAAGGCATAGTACTGCAAGCTAGCTGCAGCCATTTCAGTGTGAGTTCGATCCCCGCCCACCCCAGAGGTGACCTACATGGTGCAGCAGATCTCTCCTGTTGTCCGCTGTTCCCCTCAGCAGTGTTTCTCATCCATCTGCCTATTCTGCTCCTCACTCTATCTCTGGTGAGTCCTCTCATCACTCCAGTACCTCTGGCCTGTTCCCAAGTAATAATAAAAAAATCTTAAAAAAAAAATCATAGAACTAAATGTGTTTTAATAATATGACAATGATTGCATTGACAAAAAGTCATTATCATCTCTCAGATAATTGTTAGGCCATTGCTTTTTTTTTTTTTTTATAAAGATAATATAAGTAGGCGCTAAATGGTGGAACATAACATGGATGACCTGGAGTTGTTTTCATCAGACTCTTCTGTTTCTTGTTGGTCTCTATAAACTGCTGAGTTTGAGAGCCTTAGTCAAGAGGAGCTGGAGTGTGGAAGACACTGTATTTATCTCAGTTCTACTCTTTAATTGTTTGTGAGATTGTAAATGGGATAAAATATTATCTACACCCTGGGGTGCTTTGAGAATTAAAGGAAATGACACATGTAAATAATGGAGTACATTGTCTAACACATAAAATACTTTATAAACATTAGTTATTGCTACTTAATACAAAGAAACTAATTAGGAAGTTTGTGAGATTAATTTGTGCCAGAGACATTTGGAGTTTTGGTAGTGGGAGCAGACTAATTTAGGGATATATACTATTACTTATCAATAGCATTCTCTTTAAAATTAAGAAAAAATTAAAAAATAAATTGATGTTTAAAGTGTGTTATAATCCAATAACTACAATGGTGGATCAATCATCAGCCAAGTTGATATCTTGTAAAAAAAAAAAAAAAAAGGGCCATTCTGTACTCTGTAAAACCATTCATAGCTGTTCTGTTTATAACCAAGGCTGTCTGGATACAATATATTAACCTTCTCTCTTCCTATAAAAATCATGGGCATATTGGGGTAAAATCTTGTAGTAGAAACTCATATTGTAATTCAATCATAGACAGCTTGGCTACTTTTAATTACTGTATTTAGTCATGATAAATCACCTGGATTTTTCTTTATTATTATTTTTGTAAGCCATCATTAAGACCAGAAGAAGATGAAACAAGATTTTACAGTTTAGGACTCTTTGCTATCTGGGTCCTCAATTAAGTCTGTGGCTCTTGGTCAGGTTATCTTGGCTTAGGGCTACTCTCATAAGAACCATATCTCTCCAAGATATTCATGCAAAGACTCTGGACAGTGGAGACAAACTGGTGAGGAGAATCAAGCTCCATGGCAATAGAAGCCATCACTGCCTATAGACTTGTCAATAGTCATGTGGACTGTAGCATAATTAATTTCCATTTTATTTTCTCTAGGAAACACATGAGAATGTTAAAAGAATTTCACGGCCCAGATATCTGTTAAATTAGCACCCCACTCCTACTCCCATTCTATGAATAGGAATGAAGTAAATAGCTTTGAAATTAGTGCTATTCTGTAATGTTCAAAAGTATAGTAAAAGCTGTCATTTAGATGTTCCTCTCTAACTCCTAAACAGAGAAGAGCTGAACATGGTGATGAATAATTATGTCTTAATTTCCAAAGCACCAACTTTCAGATGCAGACTCTAAGACATTGTCATATAAATAAAATATTTAAACATAAAAAAGTTTATACAGTCTCTGATTAACAAGTTAAAAGTCAAAGGACCACCAACTTAGGGAAAATAAAATATCAATTTTAAGAAAGAGACTATTTTGGAAACTTGCTTTTCTTAAATGTCTGAATAAACCTTAAGATGAACTATATTGGGAAAACTATGTGTTTATACCTGTTAAAGGAAGAACAAGTGTCCTTTGATACAGAAAATTTTAGATTATAAATAAAAAAGGGAAGCTGAAACATGGTAATTTCTCCCCCGATTATATTTTCATTTCTCAAAATATTTAATGAAATTGTTTCAATACATATTATTAGTAGCTATTAACTAGCTTCACTTACTACTTTCTTCTCATGCATGTGATTTACACAGGTGTAGACATTTCCCTGTGTCATGCCTATTGTGAAAAATATTCAGCAATCACTGCATTCATTCACACAAAGCCAGATTTCCTACTCACCAAAGAGTGCCTAGATACCATTACCAAAAATGAAGAGTTAGCTCAGGTGAAACCAAGCTTCCATTCCATGTCACAGTTTACTGAGTCTAAAAGAGTAAAACAAAGCTATCACTCTTCAATGTGGACAAATCTCTACAAAATACTAATTCTATTTTTTGAGGGTCAAGCCTTAGCTTAGCATTCTGCATAACCACACCATCGAACTTATGGTAGACACCTGCTTGAGGAGTTATTGATTTAGTGACGCCTGTTCTCAGAGATGTTCCCTTCGGTTTGAACATTATGAGAACACTGAATAGTTATTTCACATGCAAGAAAGAAACCAAACAACTTGTATGGCTGGGTCATGAAGGCATCATTCAAGCAAATTTACTGAAGAAGTACAATTATCCAATCATCAATGTTTCCTGAAAAGCATTAGGCATATCCAGAGAAAAGAATTAAGAAGAGGAAAACAAGGAGCCTAACAGGAAGAGGAGCTGATGTTCTAGATCAGTATTAGTCACTGTTAGGCCATTTCAGGAAATTTGCCCTTAACAAAGACGACCCATGAGTATAAATTGGGAAAAAGGCATATTTTCCATCTCTGTCCAGTCTAATATTTTCTTTATTCTTGCTTTTCAACTTCCCATTAGGCTCCCTTGGAAATGAAACTCCCTCTGAGATACATGTTAATACATTCTGGAAAGATGACTGCACTCGTTTTCTCTGGCTGCCTAATAAATTATCACATATGCAGTAATTGAAAGCAACACGCTTTGCTTATCTCAAAGTATCTGTGCATCAGGAATCTAGGTATGGATTAGATGAATACTCTGCTCAGAGTCTCAAAGGGCTGTAATGAAGACATAAATCAAGAACAATGTGAGGCTTGGATTTCTCATCTGTATTCCCTGGTTGATGGAATTTATCCCTATGCACTACAGGTGTGAGGTTACTGTTTTATTGCTGGGTGTGAGTCGGATGCCACTTTCAACTCCTAAAAACACACACCCACAATTCCTTACCAATTTGGCCAAGTAGACACTTTATAACATGAGTGCTTACATTTTCCAGATCATCATTGTGTCTCTGACTCTACAACAAGCTGGAGAAAGGTTTCTGCTTTTGAAATACTCTCCTGATTGTCAGTTTGGACCAGATCAATCTTGCTTTTGCCATATAACATAATCATAAAAGTGATCTTTCCTCATATTTACATTTCTTTTCCTTACTCAAGATTAAACAGCCGTTACACCCCAGTAGTCAGGCATCCTGCTGAACATGTAAGCATTCTGCCTTCCACAGAATGAGTCATTGTTGTTACTTTGTTGAGAGTCACTGTGATTATCTTGCTATTGTGTGAGTCATTATTATTATAATGACTTATTATTACATCTTGTCAAAGTCCCAAATGGCTATTTAGTTAGGTTTTAGTCAATCTGTTTATGGAAATGCATAACTTAAATTTTTAATTTAAGAAATGTTATGATGTTTGACTGTGTAGTTTTTTATTTTTCTTTTTTCCTCTTCTTTCTGTTTCTTTTTTTTTCAAGGGGGGGTGTGCTGTTGTTGTTTTTGTTAATTTAGAAGCTACAAAAGTGCTTCTGGGCTTCTGCTGCCATAGTTAGCACACAAATTTTCGAGAGGGGCATTTGTACATCAAAGGAATGTTCTTTTCTTCTTAAATAATTCATCTAATTAAATGAAAGCTGCTTCAGAACACCTTTAGAGGCTGAAGTTTTTTGAAACCATGTTGGTTTATTATAATTAAGTCTCCAGAAGGACTTATCCAAAATACATGGTGGGGTGTGAAATGTGTAGTTAATTTGTGTGCATATTAATTTCTATAACATTAGGCAAATAAGCAAAGAGACTAAGCCTAGAAATAAAGGCCTTTTATCAACTATAAAGGGAAGTATCCCAATACTGAAATTATATTTGTTTATGAAAATAAAAAAAACAAAAGAAAAACAGTCCCCTTGAGCCTCTCTGAAACTGCTGCCTTGTGTTAGAGGTAGGCACGCTGTGTATGCTTGGCCTCTCTGAAGAAAAAGCAGGAAGTAGAGTCCCCTGATATAAAATGTTTTATCAGAAACTTCCATTAATCCAATTCAAGGTTTATTGGACATAACTATTAGATTTTATTTAGCAGTGATAGCCCTAAGTACATTTTCTGAAATCTTACATTTAAAAAATTGACTTGAATTAAATTCAATAGCTATATTTGAATTTAGATAGAATGATGTGGTATTCCATCAGCTTAGCAAAAGCTTGTTCTGTTTTTGTACCTAAGCTTTTTCTGAAAACCTAATTTTAAAAATCTCCATGCAATTAAATTATTTCATGAGCTTTTAAAATCTGCAATTGCAAAGACTATTCACAAAAAAATAAATTTTAAAATGTAATTATTCATTATCTCATAAACTATACCAATTTAATCACATTAGTGGCCCCTAAAAGAGTAGGTAATGAGAATCTGATTATTTTTACCTTGTAGACTAATTTATTTATCTTAATTATGTAAATACTTTTAAATTAGAAATAATAAAATTTATGTGGGTAACAGGTATAAAACTTGAAGTATTTATAGTCTTTAGTTTCCATTTAAAATAACTTTGCTAATAAAATGACTTAAAACATGTAGCAATCTAAAGAAAGATGAATGATACAAAAGGAAGGGTTTTCTATTAGTTGATTTGGTCATTGGCCTTAACTATTTTTTTTTAAAGATTTATTTATTTGTACATACAGAAGTGGGGTACAGGCCAGAGGCTCAGGGGTGGTGTGAGGCTTCACCAGAGACAGAGCGGGGAACAGAACAGGCAGATCGACAAAGTACACTGCTGAGGGGAGCAGCGGGCGGGTCAGGAGAGGTCTGCCACGCCATGTGGTCACCTCGGGGGCAGGCGGGAATCGAACTCATGCGGAAGTGGCTTTAGCTTCTCAGTGCTGTGCTTTAACCCGCTGCGCCACCAGGGAGGGCCTGGCCTTAACTATTAAGAGAGGAGAGAGGAAACCAGCCCAAGCAGGCATGAATAAGAATTAGAGTCTGAGTGAAAAATCCATGTTGAATTTATGTTGTCTTAACTTTGAGCACTTATGTAGCAATTTATAAATAAATATGATATGGCAATATCCAAAAGTTGGGGAGAGGTTAGAGTTGAAGATGAAGTTCAGCAAGATTGGAAGAGGCTTCAGGGGGCAGAAATGAAGCAATCACTTTAAGAGGAGTAAAATTTTTCATAAGGAACTGCTTACCAGTTTTTCTTATATTTTTGAAGCTCAGGATTAGTGCAATATCTTCATAGTATTCATTAATGATTCATCAAACATACTTCTACAATTGTGTATACTAGTTGATATGCTCAGTAATTGAGCTAGAGACTATAGGTATTAAGAATAATGATTGCAGTTCTCACTCTACACTCTCTACAAGCTCGTCAAGAATCGGTTGTCCAAGTTTCTATATTTTAAGGAATTTTCCTTAGTAGGTCACAAGATACTTTTTTTTGAGAAATTATTTTATTTTATACAATGGATTAAATATCATTCAGCATGTATGAATCTATAGGTAGACCATAATGAACACATCTACCATGTTCATATATAAAAGCAGTCACTAAGTGACCATATTTTGACTCTCCATTTATTTTGCATGCCTTATGTTCATACTTTTGCATGCTGATGATTTTCTTTAGGGAAAAATGGAATTAGTCCATTAAAGTAAGGTAAGTAAAGGTGTCCTGTCTATCCTGACTATCATAAATAATTTCTGTCTATAAAATAGTCTATATAAACCAAACTGAATAATAGAATACCTTAAATGTGTCTAATGTGATCTTCACACAGGTACAGGAAAAAGTTTAACAATGTAAATGTAGAACAGTGGTGGAAGCTATTCAAGTATATATTTTAAATACATGGATTCTAGGCTTTCTTCCATCTCTAACCTCCTTTTGAAATCCATGGCCACAGCTGGAAATAAGAAGAAACTGTAAATTAAAGCAGAGCAGTTGAAGTCACAGTCTTTCTTTCACCAATTAGTCTCACAAATTCTTGGTACTCATTTGATAAGGGAAAGGGCCAGGACTGAGGAAGTAGGTAAATAAGGAGTCTTTCTTAACATAAAGAGGCAGCAGTTAACAAACAGCAAAGGCTATGAACACTAAGTCACAATGGGGAAATAAACATTATCTGGGAAGGTTTCACCATTGAATTATAAGGTAAATAATTCCTTAGATTATATCCCTCCCCTGATTCCTCTAAAAATGGGGCATGCAAAACATCAAAAGCCAACTGAGAGAAAGGGCTCCACCTCGTATAATATTCTAAAGGATAGTGACCAGAAAAACTAAAAATGCATACAAATACAATGCATACAGAGTAAAGTGATTCCTCTTTAAACTTCCTTAAGAAGTGACAGATCTCTGACAATTTTCACAATGCCCCTTTCTAAGAATACTAAATGAAAGAAAGTCAAATAATCGAAAACTGAGTCAGCGAGCACATTCATAGCCTTACCAATTCACCTAGATGTATGTATGTATGTATGTATGTATGTATGTATGTATACATATGTATATATTTTATATACATGCATATATGTATATTTGTATATATGTATATGTATATAAAATTAATACATATGTATATAAAACATGTGTGTGTGTGTGTGTGTGTGTAGTACCTTCCAAGTGGAGAATTATTTTTTAATCTCTCAGACAAGGACTTTTTCCAATTGATATATTTTTTTC
>NW_004567114.1:14880735-14898361 GCF_000260355.1 Condylura cristata
AAAATAATGATCAATATACTAATAATTATCTCTTGAAAGTACTGAAGTTTATACCATAGTAAGAATATAAAATATCCAAATGACCTAACATAAAAATAATTGGAGTTATCAAATGTCAAAATGATATACACAATAGAGTAATTTTCAAATGTGAAAATATTTTAACCATCATACCAAAGTATATATGTTTTAGAAAATTTGAGATAAAATCAATATGCAATTGCATAAAACTGCACCACTAACACCATATAAATGTGGGTCTGCTAATCCTAGGTGGCTTATCCAACCTCCATTTTGTTACTTAAAGTTCTATATTCCTAAAGCAAGGTCAGAACTGCCTGATCATAGGAGCTCAACTCGATGAGGTACTGTTCATATCAATTAAGAACATAAAGCTAGATCACCCTGAAAAGGGTATGTATCAGGAGGTATGACTGGGAACATCTGGGGGAAACATTGACTGTTATATAAAGAAGGACCCCAGAAGCTGATCAGTGGAATGCTTTATGGATAAGACTGAAATCCTGACTGGAGAGTCAGGGCTTGATCTACATGCCAAGCTATCATCAGATGAGAAGTATAATTCCACCCTACCACTGCTTCTATTTCTCCCTCTCTTTTTCTACTTTTTCTACTTTCCTAATGCTGGATGACTGTTTTATCAATAAAAAGGCCAGATTTTGCTCTTGAGCAGCATCCTACATTATGTAGCCTGCTCCACGACTCCTATCACGGTGGTGTTGTCTGATGCAACATACACCAATATGCTCTCAACATGGATTAAGTACATAGATTAAATGCATACCACTGAACATGTAGAAGAAAACATAAGCAACACACTCCTTGACATCAACCTTAGAGAGATGTGTTGGAACTCAACTTAAAAGCAAACATAAACAAATGGGACATCAAAGTGTAAAACTTCTGCACAGTGAAGGAAGCCTACATCAAAACAAAAAAATATGGAATGGAAGAAAATATTTGTGCATCGTATGCTCAACAAGTGGTTGATACACAAAAGCTATAAATAACTTAAAAATTCAACAATAAGAACAGAAGTAACTCAACTTTCCAATGTGCAGACTATCTGAATAGATACATTCCCAAAGTCACATAGGCCAGTAGACACATGAAAGGAGCACCATCCCTCATTACTTTTACAAGAGAAATGAAGATCAATGCAAGGATCAACTATCACTTCATGCCTGTGAGAATGGCTCTTGAGTCTTCTTTGCTCCCTTTTTGCATTATCTTTCCTCATCTCGGGATCAGCTTTGTTTCCTCAGCAACATGAAACTACACAGTCACTTTTCTGCCAGATGTGCTTCCACTTCTCCCAGTTGCACAGGTAGCCCCTTCACTTTGACCTTGTAAATAGGTAGCACATTGCCAACATAGGCTTTTTCTAATGGTACATTTATTTATCCTAAGCTTTGAGATAATGAGATTTTTGGAGATCACAATAATACTAATTCTCTCCATGATGTTTTTCCCTCCTCTCCCAATAAATCCTGCTTTATACCTGCACTGTGTGGTGCTAGCTTTGTGCGACATGACTCCTTTGTGGTTTCTTTTAAGGGTCCCTGAGAGGAAAGTATCGTGGTTCTTTCATGATTGAGAATACTTTCCTGTTGCTTGTTCTTTAAAATACTCTCAACAGCATGCCCTAACTTAGAAAGCAGATTCCTTCTTCTATTTTTTAATAAATCTTGTTCTAATTTTTTATGACTTTGCATATTACAATGGAAACATTCAAAGTTATACTGAATTTCTCCCATAATAGTTATTTTTTTGACAAGGATATATCAGTATTAATCTGTTGTTAAATCTCAATAGCATCACTAGTATAAACTTAGTGTTTGAACATTGTTTTTAATTGAAGTAGCTTTCATTATGCCATATACATTTCTCTTATATCAATATCAAATAAAATTAAACTAAACATATTTATTAAAATAGCATTTATAATATAGTCTCATTTAAAGGTATGTCCATCCAATAAATTTTGTTTTAGTTTATGTTACATTTGATATTCTAACTTTGTATACATATGCAGTGGTGTCTAGATGTTGACATAATCTAACAATAGCAATTTCCAGAATTAAAGTAGTTTTTTTACATTTACCTTTTTCTGCATTTGAAATGTTTTTATAATAGACATGTTTGATATTTTACTAAGGAATAAAGTGATTACTTTTCAGAAATTACTGAAGCAAACACATATAGATAATAGATGAGTAACAGTGGCAAATGTTTGGTGGTAAAAGCAATGTAATGTGCTTGTCATCTTTTACTATAATTTCTACAATTCTTTGATATAGCCATCTTTTGGACAATAATCCTGCGGTTCTGAATTCATAATATCGGCATGAACTCTACATCCTGATTGAGGGGAGGATGGCAGATAGTTAACATAAAAGTAACTATGTGACATGTTCGGACATATAAATTCATTTTATATTTTAGTAATCCTGGAAAAAGAGGACAACGGAGTTCCCATTTTACAGATGAAAAATAGGAAACTCACATATGTGCACTCAGTGTTAGAGCCAAGTTCTAGCACCTCTCCCCTTCCCCCACATCAGCCATACCATTACCACATATATACTGTGACATCTCCAAACGCTTCACATCCTTCTGAGAGTAGATAATTCATGAATCCTGATCCCCAAATTTCCAGAGCTCTCTATTTTCCATGTGCTGTACACTCATTTATTCTATAAACTCCAATAAACTCGAGGTCAGACTTAAACCTGCTGTTACTATAAAAATTTTGACATCTTATTGTGGATTGACTAACAGATGCTACTAATAAGATGAACATTAACATAAATGTTCTTTCTCTTTGCACATATGAACCAAACTTTCTGCACGCTCTTTTCCATATTTTATCTGAGTGAATGTGTCATTAAAAACAACTCGCTGACATAACGTGTTCATTTGTGTGGACAAAAGGTCCTATCCAGATAACTGTGCAAACATTACATAGTAACATAAAATAAATTATTAACATTATATATTATATTAAATTGAAATCAGCATATTTTTGATGTGATGCATGAAAGGGAAGTTCAAGGATGTGAACTTTTAGGTATTTAAGCAGAGGTGTAAAAGAATGGTACACATGTGGGATATTGCTCCGTATTTTAATCACTGACAAACTGAAGGGTAAAATGGTGTTTTAGAAGATGCCCAAGTGAGGAAGAGTGGATTGGATGTTGACCTGATCATTATATGGTGTGGAAAAAGGCTAAAGCAGGATGGAAGAGAACAATCTAAACATCTAAGATTGAGTCTGAATTGGGAGAGAAAGGGAAAACTACTTTATGCAGTCTACAACACAGTGGATAATACATGAAATTCAGAAGTAAAAAAAAAAAAAGATGGAAAAAGAGCAAACTTGGAAGAGTTGCCGTAATTCCCTCACAGATCTCTGCAACAAGGATCATGCATTCATCCTTTAACCAAAACCAATCAACATTTTAGCAAAATTAAAGCAAAGTGCAATTATAGGACAGGAACACCACATGTAGTGTCTTCTTTCCCATTTTTGCATTAGTTCCAAGGAAGAGTCTCAACTTACCCAGTATTGAAAATTTCATTATTACATCTAGACAGAAAATATTCTGTAACTCTCAAATCAACATATATGGAAACATATATGATGATACACCAAACTTAAATGCGGGTAAAATGTAGACAGCTTTCACTAGTTGTAAATGTTCAATTTCACTTTGAGTAAAATGCATAACATTTTTCCTATGTCCTCCAATATTCTACATTGTCAATAGTCTCTATTTGCTGCTAGAAAGTCATGGCACTCTCTGGTACACTGTCTTCTGTCAGTTTCTAAAACATATCAAATGGGTTAAAGCAAGCAGGGAATCTACTTAAAATCAACATATCAAAGAAAAATAATGTGCCCATGGTTCATGTACCCTCAATACTCTTCAGTGCTCAAATAGAGAGTACCTGACAAAATGGCAGTTGATATTGCAGGTCTGAGGCAGGTGCAGTAGATTGAATAATGACCTCAAGAAAAAAGGAAAAGGAATGTTTATGGCCCAAGGATCTGTGACTCTATTTGGGAAAAAAAAAAAAAAAAGATTTCTGATGCTGTTCTTAGGTTAAAAATCTTGAATACTTTGAATAATTCAGATAGATGCTAAGTCTGATGACGAGTATTCTTATAAAATAAAGATGAGGAGGAGACAGAAACAAAGGAGGAAGTAGTATGAAGACAGAAAGAGATGGAAGTGATGTGGTCAAAGGCGAAATCCCTGGAATGCCCACAGCCATCAGAAGCTAAAAGAAGCAAGCAGAATCGACCCTTCAGAGGGGAAAGAACCATGCTCTAACTTTGATTTTAGACTTTTACCCTGAATGGTATGAGAACAATTTTTGTTGTTTTTAGCCAACCAGTTTGTGTGAACACTTTTATGGCAGCCCTAGGAAAATAATACAATAACTAAAAAGGAGATAGATATAGAAGAATTTAGGAATTTAGTGATCAAGATCATTTAACTGTTGCTGTTCAAAAACAATACTCAATAAGCAATCATTTCATTATCTATTAGTTATTAAGCAATTCTCTCAGAATTCTACAAGAGTCATTTTTGATGGGGAGAATAAAAAACAATATTAATGCACAAAGTAAAAATAGGTGATTTTTTATGTGTAGGATTATTATTTTTTTTTTGCTTGAAATTCTCCTCTTGACATTACACTACAATAGATCCCTAAACAGTTATTCTTATGTATATTTTTAATTACAGAATAATTTTCCAGGCTCCCCTAACTAAAGTACAAATAATGAACTCTAAAAAGGATGGTGTTTTTAACTATTGTGCTGCAATCATCGTGATATCAGTAAGAAGAAGAAAAAAAAATGCAAGGCTCTGTGTAACTGGTAGCACAGAGGACAGAAATAAGGTGGGAAAATGAGAATTTATTGGCAAATCATTGGATCACATTTTAGCAAGCAAACTGTCTTGGTAGCTCTTGAATATAAATGAGTTCTCATTGATAGAAAACTGATTATTTCTAATATATATTATTAAACCTTTCCCACTTTTCTTTAGGAATTAAAAAAAATAGATTCTGACCCATGAAATAGGTAAGAAGATTATACTCTGCATAGAAAAATAAGTGGAATTAACCCTACTTTTTTTTTTCTGTTTGTTTTTGTGAAAGTTCTACCTCATAATAACAGCAGACTGGAAATATTGCTTAGTTAAAAATGTCTTCTTATAGAACTAAAACACAATTTTGTCAATTTCACGTTCCTATACAAGGATACAACCAAACTGCAAAATGTAAGCATGAAGCATCAATGTGTATATACACAATAGAAAACTCAACAAGACATATCAAACACTTATCACTAAATCAGATATAGATATATCTCATTAAATGGTGACCTCTATTATCTTCATCATCATCATCATCATCACCTGTTTTCCATATTTAGCAAAGATTCAAATTTAGCAAATCAATATAGCAACATATGAAATTGACTCTTTAATGAAAGAACTTTGGGCTTAATTATATGTGATATGACCTTAATGAACAAAATAATGGAGAATTCACAAATTCAGAAGAACTGGATCCTTCTTACGGCTCTCTCCAAAAAGATAGACTACGCAGTAGTCAGTGATTCCATACATATCTGTTCTTAATGATACACACTGTTATACATACCACATTTACTTAACTAAACTAGACTGAGTCTAGTTTACTAAACTAGACTTTTTCCCCCACTTATATCACATAAAACTCAGAACTTAATTCTTCTTTTTCACTTTCAATCTATTGTATGAGTCTCTCTTTGAAGCTATTATATATAAATATATATGCATATATATGCTCATAATATACATATATATGAGCACATTGTAACTTATCTGAGATATCAATTAACTTAAATATATATTATAATCAAACCATTTTATTATTTCTTCCTTCATAAATTAGGAATGTAGTTCTTCCTAGTTTTCTACATGAGATGAATAACTCCAGGCCCAGTAATCATCTGTATTGACCACTTCCATAACTGCAGTCACATTAAGAACTTCTAAACATAAAGTAGCACATACTGCTGTTCTACCCCCATTCTCTCCTGAATGGCTCCAATCATCCAATCATCAGGACAGTGCGCCTGACTGTTAGTAATGCTGCTCTGAGTTCCTACAGCACCATTAGTCCCATTGGCAAGGCTGTTTTATTTGTAAATGATCATTTCTCTTTCACTGGTCTTCCTGTCCTAGAGGACTGAGTTCATGTCTATTTTATTTATCTCCACTTGTCAAAATTTCCTTGTATATCAGAGTGAATCAAGATTGCCTCAACAGAACCTCCCTGATGGAAATGGGTTAAAATTTCATCGATATAAAACTATTTCCAGCCACTGAGGCATTCAGTTCCACCTACAGCCAGGGAGCTGACCCATATGATGCAGCAGACCTCTCCTATCTTGCCCTTTGTCTCCCTCAGCAGTGTATTTTACTAAAGCTGCCTATTCTGTTCTCTACTCTGTCTCTGGTGAATCCTCTCACTCTAAATTTCTGGCCTACACCCTAATTCTTATATGCATAAATAAATAAAAACATATTTTTAAGATTAATAATAATAAACACTTTTTCAAAAGTACAAATGATAGTGGCTTTTCAGCTTCCTGAATAATTTATAATTTTTGTGCTAAAGCAGATATTTTCACTTTGACTGGATGATACTGCTTATTGCCTTTTTTTTTCCAAAATATTTTCAAAGATTTATTTATGCATACAAAAACTGGGGTATAGGCCAATGGTGGGGTGTGAGAAACTTCACCAGAGAGTGAATGGGGAGCAGTAAAGGCAGACTGATGATGTACACTGCTGAGAGGAGCACTGGGCGGGACAGTGGAGGTCTGCCACACCATGTGGGTCACCTCCCTGATCAGGGATTGAACTCATGTTGCAGTAGCGGCAGAGAACTTCATAGTGCTGTGCTTTAACCGTTTGGCCACCAGGGAGAGCCTTGCTTATTGCTTCTACACAATTTGTGCCATTAATTGAATGGTCAATGAAAGGCCACTTAGAATTAGCTTACCTATGGTAAATATATCATGAATTACCAACATCTGATTTATAACAAAGTCTTAATAATTTTGCATAAAATAGACTGGGAATGTGTTGCACCACCTACTATCAAGAAGCCCACCTAAATGTTTCATCAGTTATGGTATCTGATTAATACAGGACTCGTGACTTCCTTTTATGGCCTAAATAACATTATTTTCTTTACTCACTGGGTTAACACTTTATACTTTCAAATACAGTAGTTGTTCAGACACTATATAATCAAATTGACCTTAAATTTAAAACTCTAGTTTTAATGCTCATGATGAGACAAAACTTTTTTTTTTATTTTTAAATATATATAATTTTAGTTAACATTGCTTTGTTATGTCCACTGTAGTATATGACTGGTAGGCATAATTCATCTGAATCTCTCTCTTATGGGTCTTCTACCAGTAAATATATTACTATAAACCTAACTTTGAGTATTTTTACAATAAATCAAAAATATGTCATTATCATAATACATGAAGAGTGTGAGCTGACAACTGAGCTGCGAGCTGTTGGATGAGCCAAGTCAGGTAATTCTTCACTTCATGCCATTTACTAGCAACACAATCTTTGGAACATTGCAAAGTGTTTGCGTCCTCACCTGTAAAATGGGGTTATTCAGACTCTTATGTTAATGATAGTCATAGTAGTTATATGATGGGCAAAACACATAGTAAGACCTTTATAATAGGTTATTTCATGCTTTTATAAGTGATACCATCTTCCATCTCATCCTGAGCATCTCCAGCTCAACATCGCTGTGCCTGGTAGAGAATAAAGGAAATTTAAATGTGGACTTTTATAATTCCTCTGAATCATTTACTATTTTTTTTCTTGAAAATGTATATGTGGGGCTCTCGCTGGTGGCACAGTGGGTTAAAGCACAGCACTAAGAAGCTAAAGCCACTTCAGCAAGAGTTCGATCCCCATCCGCCCCGGAGGTGATCCACAAGGCGCAGCAGACCTCTCCTGATGCCCTCACTTCTCCCTCAGCATTGTGCTTCCTTGATCTGCCTGTTCTGCTCCCTGCTCTGTCTCTGTGAATCCTCTCACCACCCCTGCACCTCTGGCCTGTGCTTCAGTTCTGTACGAATAAATAAATCTTTTTTTAAAAAAAATGTATATGAGGCTCTCCTTGGTGACACAACGGATTAGAACTAAGACGCAGCACTGCAAGCTGGCTGCAGCCGCTTCAATGTGAGTTCCATCCCTGGCCATGGAGGTGATCCACATGGCATGGCAGACCTCTCCTGTCTTGCCTGCTGTTGCCCTGAGCAGTGTACTTCATGATCTGCCTGTTCTGCTCCCTTCTCTGTCTTTGGTGGATTCTCTGACCACCCTTGTACCGCTGGTCTGTACCCCAGCTCTGTATGCATAAATAAATAAATCTTAAAAAAATTCTCTTTAAAAAAATGTATGAGTGTAGTAGTATAGCTAGATAAAATAACAGTCCTTGATTAGTGTTACTGAATAATATAGCATTCCAGTTTTGAATATATTATCCCCAAGACATATTTCCCAGGGGATCGATGCTGTTTTCATATTTACATTTTGATGGTGACATGATACAGTATAAGCCTAGCTTTTCCCAGAATTTTATTTTTAGACTTTTTACCTGTAAGTTTTAAAATAGCTTATGATTAAAATATAAAGGCAAGGTAAGTCATTCGTTTGTAAACACCATGGGGATTCATATAATAAATGTGTTCTTTAGAGACAATTTACCTGTAATTCACAGAATATACCATATAAAGACCTATTCGAACTTAAAACTGTGAGTCACTTATTTAAAAGTTACAGACCATACACTTCTCCTCTACTTTTTTTTTTCAAATGGATACAGTATTTCACTTATTTAAAAAATTTCCCCTAAAAAAATCTTGATACATTAATTTACATATGAACTGATGGCAGCAATTTTGTCCTAAGTCCCAAAGGAAAAAAAGACACTGCCAGAATGTTGGCTGGGATTCCCATTTTATTAATCTTCTACATAAGAACCGCTTGAAAAGTGACATTTCTAGTGACACAGATTGAGGTCTTGTAATATGAACTTACATTTGCTGTCCTTTAAAGTTTTTCTTGCACCCTGAACATTTAAAGCAATCGGAAATCTCCTGATTGTCTGGGTGCTTATTTGACTTTACATCAAAGAATAACCAATCGAAAATAACTGTCATTCTGACTGCCAATCTTCACCTCTGAGGTGAAATCTTAGTCAATAAAAGGCTCGTGTCGGAACCTGTGAGTGGCATTTAACTAAGGAGTGGAAAGCGTATGGCTATATTTTTGATGCCATTCCTCCCACACATCTGTCAGCAAGTCTGAATTAACACTGGAAATCTCTATAGATTTCAATGATGGATGAAGATATTTAAGCCACATCACAGAACCTCAGAAGTAATGAGTTTGTTCAGATGCCTATATATTTGTGTTAGCTCATTTGGTTTTGTTTACCCATCTTCCTTTGTCACCACAGACACTGGTTTAACATTCATATACATTTCTCATATGCGGTATGCCACACATTCTCCTAAGGGTTTTGAGTTAAACAAATATATATAACAAAAAATGTATTTATATAACCAATATCATTTTTTTTGATCAGCATTTTATGTTCACCAAAATTAAAATATTACTTCCTGGAAAACCTTGGTGATATTACTACATAATAAGCTGTTTGCACTTTTCCGTATACCATTTCAGGTATATCCTAAAAGACATTTCCTTCTATGTCCTCTTCCTTCATCCTTTCCCTTAGACATTCAGAAGTTAAAGATGTGAGGGCTTATTATGCGGTAACACTGTTAACACTGATCAGGAGTAGTGATGTGAAGTGCAAACTCATCCTGATCGTGTAATCTAGAGACAGCAACTTGCTCAGTGCAGTGGTATCAGGGAACACATTCCATGTACCTTGCTGAACCCTTTTATTGATGAATAAAAAACATTCTAGATTCCATTAAACTGTTTTGTAAAGGGTCAAACAGTAAATATTTTAGTCTTTGTCAGTATTCAGATCCACCATTTTTGTGCAAATGCAGTCACAGGTGACATGTAAACTAATGGGTAGGGTAGGTTATATTCTTATTACTTATAGACACTGGGATTTCAATTTTATATAACTCAACATAAGATAAAAATTCTTATTTTGATGCTTTTTAAATAATAAAAATATAAAAACAGTTATTTGGCTAAATTTAGTGCAAGGTACATTATGATATTTCTATTTTAGATAGCTCGAAAGTGTTGTGTCCAATTATTACTCACTTCCATTCAAGAATCCATCAAGATCCATATTAATTGTTGGTCATTGCAAAAATCAAAGTGAGAAAATATTATAATTTCATCAGAATAATAACATGAGAATATGATAAGTGAAGGCATTCACTTTGTGATTTAATTTGTATATATGCCTAAAATTTCTCAAGTCTTAGGACCTGAAAAAGGCAACAATGAACTTTAGTCATTTAGTCAGTTGTCAGTATCAACGTCTTCAGTCCACTTTCAAACAGCTTATATTTTATACATAATGAATGTTCTATCTTTAAATAACTTCTGTTCATGATGAGGCATTTTCTATTCCTCTAGATGAAATAAGCCAGGTAAAATTTGCACATATATTTGACTCTGTGGCAACTGATAATTCTGTGGCTATTACAGCTTATCTGATTAATTTTGATCTTCAAAGCAGAATTTCAAAGGTAAAGATAAATACTTGAACAAAAATTATCTTTTTTGCAATTCACTTTTACTGAAATATATTTTGAAGTAAATTGCTATGTTCTATGAAGGTAGAAATATTTAATTTGCATGTTACTCTTATCAAAAAATAATTTAAGATCAGAAAATTACAAAAATGAATTACAAATTTATAGTCTGAATATCAGGAAGTTAAATATTATGAGAAGCTTTTTTCTTCTTTTTTAATGGTTGATTTATTATTATCTTCTATTGGAAAAGGATGAGAGGCAGCCTATTCAATTCTGGGTTTAACCAACCAATGTTTGACCAAATCATATTTACCTTGGTCAACTATTCTGTAGAAAACCAAAACCTCAGATGTTCTAGAAGGTTACCTCAAGAATCTGGATCAATTTCTTAAAACTGCTTTGATTCCTCATCCATTTTCAGATTCAAAGCTCAACTTGTAAATCTGAATGCTAGAATATTTGTTGATTAATCATTTTCATTTCTAGACATATTTGACAAATTCACATATCAGAAACCCTAATTCATTACAATTTGTTTGATATGGAAAATATCCAGTAGATTCTTTTTAAAAGTTTATTAAGTGTAAGAGGAAAAAGAATTGCAGCAGGTCAATTATTGTTTCCAGTGTTTCCCCACGTGATTTAAAAAAAAAAAAGTAAGCTTGTATTGTAAATGAGATGGAAAGCATATTAAATGAAGTTTGATTATTAGTGTTTTCATTGAGAGGAATTTTTGCCAAAAGCTTTTTTTAAAACAGTGATCCCATTTTCATTATGGACAGCTAAGTGTATGGAAAATGTAGCAATGCAAAGATTTTTCATTCAACAATCTCATTCTAACAAATTGTTGAATTAGATGAGGAGTTTTATTAACTTCTCTTTAATACTTTAAAAGAATTAATAAACCCGGCCCTCCCTGGTGGCACAACGGGTTAGGACGCAGCACTGCAAGCTGGTAGCAGTCGCTTCAGTGAGAGTTCGATCCCCAGCCCCTGAGGAGACCACATGGCGTGGCAGACCTCTCCTGACCCGCCCACTGCTCCCCTCATCAGTGTACTTCTTCTATCTGCCTGTGCTGCTCCCACTCTGTCTCTGGTGAAGCCTCTCTCCGCCCCTGCACCTCTGGCCTGTACCCCAATTCTGTATGAATAAATAAATCTTTAAAATAATAATAATAATAATAAATGTTTAGGTTAAAAATAAAGTCAAGACCCTCCTGGTGGAGCAGCAGGTTAAAGTACAGCACTGAGAGGCTAGAACCACTTCCGCATGAGTTCAAGTCCCACCTGCCCAGGAGGTGACCACATGGTGTGGCAGACCTCTCCTGTCTCACCGCTGCTCCCCTTAGCAGTGTACTTCATCAGTCTGCCTATTCTGTACCCCACTCTGTCTCTGGTGAAGCCTCTCGCCGCCCCTGAGCCTCTGGCCTGTACCCCAGTTCTATATGCACAAATAGATAAATCTTTAATAAATAAATAAATAAAAATAAAGAGTCAAAATAGGTCAGAGTTTTCTAATGAATTTAACTGAAAAGTATACCAGTAGATAAATTTGACAATGATGTCATTCATTATTGCACCCTCATAGGAAGTTAATGTAATTGCATATAATATGTAAAGCTTTCCCCTAAAAAAGAAGTAGCCATGGAGACTTTTAAAGTACCATATATTGGTAGAATCCTACAGACCTAGCTCAGCAATGTGATACATTGGTTTTACATAGTAATGTACTTGATGGTTTATTGGGGAAGTGAATAACTGTCAAGAAAATAATGTCTATTATGATTTAATTTTAGTAAAGAGCTCTCATCTCTTCATGCAAGGACTACTTCGCTGTTCAGTTTCCCCTCTCATCCTGGGCACACACCTGGACTCACTTTTCAGGCCAATTTTATTTAGATGAGACCATATGAGACCATATGACTGAAATCTAGCTAGAGGAATGTGTGTGGTTGGATATGCTCAACACTACTAGGGCAAGCCATAAAACCCTTACCTGAAGCTTCTCAATCTTCTCATTTTCTTTATGCCTCTTTTTCTCTGTTCCCTTTTGCCAACTGAAATCAATGCCTCTGGTGACCTTATAGCCATGTGTTAAATATAGCAGAGCTTTCATTTTTGGATCTTGGATAACTGCATGGAATAGAGGGGATTCTTTTTCTCCATCCTCACTCCAATTTTACTTACAATAAATGAATAAAAAATAAATAACTAATTACTGTCCAAGCATCAAGATTAGAGCCACATACAAAACAACGGGCCTGGACTTCTATCTTAAATCATACCTAAAAAATCATCTCATATTTTTTATAGATTTTATAAAACCTATTTCAAAGACAAAGACTTGAATACAAGACCTGAAATAATAAAATTTCGGTAAGAAAACATAGACAGTAAGTTCCGTGACTTGGTTTGGGCAATCATTTGTTAGATTTGACACCCAAAATAGAGAAAACAAAAGCAAAAATAAACAAGTCAGACTACA
The DNA here is from genome assembly GCF_000260355.1 of Condylura cristata. Classification (NCBI taxonomy): domain Eukaryota; kingdom Metazoa; phylum Chordata; class Mammalia; order Eulipotyphla; family Talpidae; genus Condylura; species Condylura cristata. The sequence continues at coordinate 14,894,042 of NW_004567114.1, forward strand.
TTAAATGGAAAAGTTACACTATTAGAGGGAATGTTGACTGGTCCAACCCCAATGGAAAAACAGTCTGGACATCCTCAAATTATTGACAATATATTTGCCATGTGATCCACAATTCCACTCCTACATGAAGAAGAACAAAACAAAAACATCTGAAAAGACACGTGCATGTTTGCGTCCATTACTGCATTATTTACCAATGGCAAACTGGGAGCAACCCAAGTGCTCATGGACAGATCAGCAGATTAGGAAAATGTGGTAATTACACTATGGGATACTTCTAGTTGTAAAAAATACATATACACTTTTAACATTTGTGACAACATGGGTGGAACTGGAGAGGTTAATACTAAGTGAAATAGGTCAGAAAGAAAAAGACAATTAGCATATTGTTTACTTAGATGTGGGGTATAGAAATACTAAACAAAAGATAAGGTAAAACCGAAGTAGTAATAAATCCCAGAAATGGGGCTATAAAATTGGTGCTGTCCAAGGAGGAGAGGGAGAGAGAAAAGCAAAGGAGAGGGGCCGTTGGTTGGTCCATGGCTTAGGGCTTCAGTGGTCATATCCACCTAAATCATTTACAGTATTGTCACTCCCCCCCCCAGCCCGTGGCACAACAGGTTACAGTGCAGCACTAAGTCTAGCTACAGTTACTTCTGAAAATGGGCTAGTAACTATAATACATAAAGAACCCCCATAGAATTAAATAGTAAACACACAACTCACTTTAAAAATGGGTAGAGGAACTGAGTAAACATGTTTCAAAAAATGACATAAAAGTAGCCAAATGAAATATGAACATATGCCCGACATCATTAATCATGGAAATGCCAATCAAAATCAAAGTTACAATGAAGTATCACCTCACACCTTCTCAAATGATTACTGTTGGTGCAGAGTTGAGAGAAGAGAACACATACATTGTTAGAGGAAATGTAAATTGGTGCAGCCACTATTGAAAATAGTATGAAGTTTCCTCAAAAGACTAAAAATAGATACCCTATGATTCACTCAAATATGGGATACAAAGAACCCAAAGAAGTGAAAGGACTGAGCAAAACAAAATAGATTTTTAGACTAAAAGACTAAATTAGTGGGAAAGGGGTTGGGTAAATAGGTCAAAAGGGTCAGTTGTGTGGTGAAGGAAATTATTGAACTTTTAGTGGTGACATTAATGTAGTGTATATTTATGTTAATTTATAATGATGCAGAAACTTTTATAATGGAATAATGTAGGCTTACTTCCAAAACATATGTTTATATATAGATAGATAGATGGATAGATAGATAGATAGATAGATATAGATATAGATATCATACACAGTTGCAAAATTTTTGCATATATATATATATATATATTAACATATACATACATATATGAAATACCATATGATCTAGTAAGCCCAGTGGTATATATCCAAAGGAGATAAATTTGCCATCTTGAAAAGAGAATTTCTTCCTCCATTCTAAATGGTACCTAACCATGTTAGTTTTGTAAGGGTGGTAGAAGAGGATAAGATCATCCCAGGATATAACTGCAAAAAGTTAGAGTGACAATAAGGTGGTTTCTCCATAAAGTTTGCTCTATAGGAGTAACAACCTTTTTTTAATGTTGCCACTAAAATGGAGGGGTTTTTATATTATCTTATTTTAATTTTTACCTAATTACAAATGAGGTATAATTAACATATAATGTTACATTAGTATCAGGTGTATAACATAATGACTAATATTGGCACATATTGCAACATGACAACTTTGTCTAATTAATACCCACCAGCATACACAGTTGAAAATATTTTTTATTTTGAAGATTCATTCTCTCAGCAGCTTTCAAACATACAATATAATTCACTACAATCACAATGCTGTGCATTAAAGTCCCTATTTTATGCATTTTGTAACTGAAAATCTTTTGATTTTTTCCCCCATTCTGCTCACTGGCCAGCTATAAATCACCTCTGTAGATCACCAATATATTCTCTGTATCTATGCGCTTTTTTTTTTCTTTCTAATTTCCACATATCAGTGTGAGGATATATTTATTATATTATCCATTCCCTGTCTAGTTGCTTTCTTTCTTTCTTTCCTTTTAATTGAAGTAAGATTTGGGGGACACTCGCAGGCATATGTCATCACATCACAACCCCCAACACCCACAGTCCTTTACTATCGACCACTGGTCCCTCCACCCCTTTGTTTCCACCCCTTACTTCCCTCCCCTTCTGTATGCAGTCACATTTCTAGTGTTTACTTATTTTGTTTGTTTTTTATTGAGATAACTTCGGGTTACAGTACTATGTATGATTAACTCCACATAATTATCCTCAGGAAAGTATGACTTGCCTTACAAACGAGTTGTCACAATGTCTTTCATACAAAATGAAGTTACTGAGGGAATACTCTCAGTTACTTTATTTTGAACAACAAGGAACTATGGGGAAAACCATTAGTAACCTAACACAGTGTAGTCATTGTTATGAATATGAATCCACAATGATAGATTTGGAGTGAGACTGCGTGTCAGTCAGGGACTGACTGGCATAAATGAGATGATTCTGATTCTATTAAAATGAGTAATTTCAAGAAGATTATTTTAAAAATGTGGGAAGGGCTTAGGAAAGTCACAATAATAGATGCAGAAGAAAATCAATTTCAGTTTCTTTTAGTAAATGAACGTTAGTCTCATACCATCAATTCCCATTTATACACGATGCATATTGAACTTGATCTCTACATTTTCTTTCAGCTCAGTAATTTTTTTTTTTTTTTGGTCAACGCATGGATGGTCATCCAGCAGAGAAACAGACACGAGGAGAGTGTTCTCATTGTTTTATAATTAGAGTAATATAAACCCACTTGTGCATATGAGAATATCTGGTCTAATATTTTCTCAAACAACATCACACCTGTGTTGGACATGAAAATAGGAGAATATTTCTTAGGAACAAAAATGTGAGCATATGATTGAGCCAAAGAAAATAGTTTCTAAAGGCATGAAATAATGGGTCACATAGGAAATGAGGTCCATGTCTGTAAGAGTGCCCACCGCAGCAGGCTGCAAAGTCAGGGAGGCCATCAAGCAGACTCACCACAGAGGCCCTGGGCAGCAGCTGGGACATTACCCTGAAGTTGGTGGGATATCATCAGAATTCCCCTTCTAGCCGTAACATTTATACTGGAAAGAGAATGTTAAGACTGCATTGCAGTTGTCCAAATGAACTAAATGGATGCCCATAACATTAATGATAAAGTAAAAAGGATTCCATCTTTGGGTTTTCAGTGAATACTCATACCATTAAGTAAGAGTTTAGAAAAAGAACAGGCAGCACTGGAAAAGAGGAAACTATACACCAATGTTTTAAATGGTGGAGATGAGGCAGCTATGAGATATGTGGGTAAATACTACCAAAACAGCGTTGAAATGTACTTCTAAAACTCAAGAGAAAAATCTAGGTTAGAGCTACAAAATGAGAATCTCTAATTCCCTATATAGTGTTTTAAACATGGATTCATTCAGCAATATTTAGTGGTTACTATGGGCCAGGCAGAGCTCCAGGTAATAGTGATACAGCTTTAAATAAGATATTTGTATTTTAAGTAACTCTACTTTAACAACAATGTATGAATATACTTTACAATTCAAACTACATATAGCATACAAAATAAAATAGTGTGTTTCATTCTAGTCCTCAAGTCTCCTTTCCCAGAGGCAAATATTCACGGATAAACCTCCAATATTTTTCATTCCAATACAATTCATATGTAAATATATTCAAGCATATTCTTATATGTTTTTATAATTAGAGTCCTATTCTACCTTGCCACTCATAACTTGTTTTCATTTTGCATTTCACAATTTATCTTAAAACACTTTCCAACAACACATATTGTATTTTCCTTATTGTTTTCAGAACATAAAGTGATCTATTGTTATTGAACCAATGTCTTACTAAGGTTAATACAGATTTTTAAAAAGCATTTTTCTACAACAAGTAGCTATGCAGCCATAAATATATATATATATCAGTAACATGCATTTCTGGAAATTTAATTACATGATGGAAAGGTACGTTTATTTTTAATTTAGTACCTCTTTCCAAATAACTATCCAAGGAGATCACACTCATTTACACTCACAGCAACCACGAACCTGAATGGGGACTTCCCCTGACACAATGTGCTCTGTTCACTTCTTAAATTTGATGTTTTTTGTAAAGTGTAAAGTTGTATATCACTGTTATTTTAGCTTTCATTTTTTAAAATTATTCAACATATCAAATATTTCTCATTTCTCATATGTTCATATATATATATATA
>NW_004567114.1:14898461-14905451 GCF_000260355.1 Condylura cristata
ATATATTTTTTTTTTTCCCCCCTTATAATAGAACTAGATCTGTTTGGCCTTTTCCTTTTTGGTGTGTGTGTGTGGGGGGAGGTTCTTATCTTCAGTGTTTCATAAAATGCTGTAGACATATTTAAAGATTAATTTTCTTTTAATATTACAAATGTTTTCTTGTTTAAAGTAAGTAATATTTATTAAATTTGCAAACTTAAAACTGCACAAAAGTTTTACATCGTGATTTTTAACTTTTATGCTTTATAGAAAGAAATCCCCCCACTTTAATGTAATTACAAAATTCAATGTAGTTACAAAATTTCCTATGTATTCTTTCAATAAGAATTTAATTAAAACTCACAAAAAGGGCCCACCCTAGTGGCACAATGGGTTAAAGCACAGCACTAGGAAGCTAGCTGCAGCTGCCTCAGCTCAAAGTTAGATCCCCAGCCAGGGAAATGACCCACATGGTGCAGCAGACCTTTCCTGACCTGCCCGCTGCTCCCCTCAGCAATGTACTTTGTCAGTCTGCCTGGTCTGCTCCCTACTCTGTCTCTGGCGAATCCTCTCACCACCCCTGCACCTCTGGCCTGAACCCTGGTTCTGTATGCATAAATAAACCTTAAAAAGAAAAAAAAAAACTCACAAGAAGCCTGTGAAGTTTTTTCTAACATTCTGGTTTTTCAGACAAGAAACTGAGAATGAAAGAGATTGAGAAACTTACTTTTAGTCACGGAGCTCTTAAACAGTGAGCCCCAGTTTCAAATCATACTCTCAGCGCTAGGGAGGTTAGCTTGAGCCTAAAGAAAACCCACAAATATCTCTAGACGATTCTTTCCTGTCCCTTGGGAGAAATTGCTAAGGATCCAGTTGTCATGTTTTTTGTTTTGTTGTAAGTGGATTGAATAAGTAGCTCACTACACACACAAAAAAAAAAAAAAAAACACTGCTAAGACTCCAGTCAAGTCATCAAAAGAGAACAAAGCCTATTGTCTAAATAGAAAATATTTTTGCCAATTTCAGAAAGAATCAAGAAATAAGGATTGCCAACCAAGCAACTTAGAACACTTACCTGTGCCAGACTCTTTTAAAGACTCTTAATTGGTGTTAGGTGGGTGAAGTCCTTGATCTCAGGTAGCGTCCTTCCTGAGACTCCTTTCTGTCACGCTGGGCAGCCTGTTCTTTTCTCCAGTTTTTTTTTATTCGTGATAACACATCCCTCCTTTATCATATGATTTTTGATATTTTCCTGAATAAAATCAAAAGGATTTTGTAAACAAGACAAAGTATTTTGTAAACATTTTCCAGTAACTTAAAAATTCTTTGATGAGCTGCCCAGATTCTCTATCACCCACGTGGTGATAGAGAAGGTTGCCCTGGAAGATATTCATGGCTCCAAGTTGCATCTCTCTACGGGTGTCAGTCTCAGCAAAACCAACATGATGTCCCCTCGCAGGTGCTACCCTAGTCCAATGTCTGCTTAGGTGCTATGTGGGCTTGGGCTTTATTTGCCCTAGGACAAGGATACATATTTCAGGGTCACATCAGGTCTAAACTTACCCATGGAATTGACTGAGGTCAATTCCCCTTCCCCTGCCCAGGTGTTTTCTTCAGCACTCATGGTTTTGAGACCCTCCCCAAGAAACCCCTGCACACAAATCCTAAGTCCAAGGACTATGTCTCTAGACCCGGCTGATGACACCTTCATTGACAACCTTACTGAACAGTGTTCTTATTTCAGCAACTTCCTTTATCTTCTGTGTTTGGTCTTTGCACAAATAGCCCTATATCTGCCACCTTTTAATGTCTGTTTTTGAAAGCAAAGTCATATGTATTGACTTTTAGAAGTTTTATTGGAAGAAGGAAAGTCACTTTTCCTTAAAAAAATCATTTTATTATTTTCACCGATGTTTTTCTAGCAAAGCCTAATTCAAACTGTCCACAACTCCTAAATTTCACAAAGTGAGCAATAAACCTTATAACAGTAGGTCTTCTTGTAAAATTTCAGTTATAAATTTTGAGATTTTTTTTTTACCTAGAATCTAAAAGTTGGCCATTAAAAGTGGGTGAAAATAATAGCAATAATCTCAAATATTGACTCACCCCCTAAAAAATGTTATTGATGCAAATAAGCTCAGAGTTGTATGTGTTGTTGTTTTTAACCTGTGAGTAATGTATCTCTGAGTTTATGATTAAATCTGGTCAAACCTAACTATATATATATATATTACCTCCTTTAACGCCATGCTACTCTCAAGATCTATCTTTATAAATATAATAGTGTTTTAAAAGCAAACAACTAAATAATAATATTGTTTGAAAAGCAAACAACTAAATCATTTTATTGGGGGAACATAAATAATGAGAAGTAATTGGTTTATTTGACTTTATTTTTCTAAATAATGTGTGGATGGGTGGTTGCTTAGACTCAATGTATCAAAGTATTCAGTATAAATAATGATTTTTTTATTATTAATCGAACCAACAATGTGTCTTGTATGCACTTGTGAATTGGTGGTAAATAAGATAGGCAAAGCCGGCAAAATTGGGGGGCCCGAAGAAAACCGAAAAAATCCCCGGAACCGGGAAGCAATGGAAAGAAACAAAAAAAAACAATGAAAAAACCCAAACCTTTTAAGTTTTTTTCTCCTAAAATTCCAGAAACATTGAATAAGTAGTATTACCAATTTTCATTCCACTCTCAACTCTTTAATGAGAGATGCTGAAATTGCTATACAATTACCTAGCTCCCACCATGGGTCATAGTCCATGTTCAGCTCCCTTTTTAAAATATTATTTCATTCTTTGTATCTAATATTATCATTCAATTTTCTCTTTCTCAAAACACATTTAGAATCTACACTTTCTCTGCTGTATTATTTTCATGGTTAAAATTACCAAGAAATTGGTTATACTCAATTAGTGTACCACATTCTTTCTGAAAGAAGTGATCTGTAAAATACACATAATTGTTAACTCAGCAAATATTTACTGAGCATTTAGTGTGTCAAGCACTATCACAGATACAATAAGCAAGGCCGTCAATGTCTCTGCCTTCATGATTTTTTTTCCAACTGTAAAAGAAAATAAATAAATGAAAAAATTTCACAGTGGTATCTGAATAAATAAATATCTCAAATATCAGTGCTGACAGTGGTTGGAGTGTGTCACAAGGAGCACTTAAGGGTCAGCAGTCTACATTGGACATCAGGAAACTACCAAAAGGTTTAACCAAGGTACAATTTGAGGAGGAAGAACTACTCCTGGATTTTACTCTGTTATTAATCCCAAACATTAAATACACACACTCACTGACACTTATGCAGATTTAATAGCAAACAGCATTCTTCATGTGCCTTCAGATACTGAGATGTTCTCTTGTTGGTGCACATATAACTAGCTTTACATTTGATCTGTTTGTGTTCATAATATTTGATCCCTCATATCAAATATCTACATGGGTAATCCAGCTTCTTTTCAGTTTCTTAAATAGCACTAAATATGCCTTCTGACAATGAATGCAGCCTCCCAAAATGAAATGAACACCAACAGAAATACAAAATGAGTCTGTGGGATTTTCAGGTCTATTTGGTCACTAGAGAGTTTGAGGTTCAGAGCAACAAGTCCACCACATTCTATTGGACCACTGACTACATCTCAAACATAAATCTTTGGGAGGTTACTGGTCCTCTTTCATGCATCAAGTCATGAATAACTACCTCTACTCAATTGACTAATGACTAATAATAAAAACTGGGTAATGTCTCCAGCCATTCTTAGTAACCATAAAATCCATGTTTTATTCCACTCCATACATACTTAAGGAGTTAAAACCAGATTAAAAAAAAAAAAAAACCAGAACTGCCCTGTCTAGTGTAAACCATTATTGGACTCTCTGGCTTTTTTGTCTTTCTCATTCTAATTCCCCTCAAGCACCCACCCAACAAATAATCCATGTTTAGAAAAATATGCTGTATTTTGAGGCCTGGGTAATTTTATTTCCAAGAAAACATCTCTATTTTATCTTACATTCAGCTTTCCATTTTCAAAAGCTCCATTGTACAGAGGATCATTTTGTCTTAGTATGTTACACAAGACTTCTGCCTTTTTTATAGTCTTCTACCTCCCTATATATAGCTCAGTAAATACCTGTTACTTGAGGAACTGATCAGCCAACAGTGTGTAAGCTAAATGCAAAACTCCCACTTCCTATAACCCTATCCTTTCCACCCTTCTTGTTATCTCAAAAAATCACAGATTGTTCAGAGCTGACCTAGTCTCCATAGAAGGCACTATTTTTGAAAAAGCCAAGGTATGAAAACCTTCAAGAAGACATGAAAGCAGCAATGATGGTAATATAAGAGTTCTAGAAGTTTAAAAAAAAATTGAGAAGAGATATCATTTATTTCTCCTCCAATACAACGTGAAAGTCCTTGCTTCAGTAACAATCCAGGGTAAGACGTTGCTGCAATTGGTTACAAGTCCTTCTTCTGATAGAATGCTACAGACACTCCTGGCAAATCAGTAACCTTATGTCATCAAAATGTGAATGGTAACATAATAAATAAAAGAACAACATGAAAATTGAATTAAAGAAATGAGTGTTTTCTGCCTATGATCTAGCTTAAGATGCTATCTTGTAGAATTTAGTCTTTAAAGGGATTTTTGTTATCATGTTCAGTCATCAAACTCCTTATAAGAGCTTTTGATCTCTTTCTTGTTTAATGTTTGGATTCTGATTACAATGTAAATGTTTTGTTGTTCTTTTTCTTCTTAACTGCATTAAATGAGCATCCACTGACAAAAAACACTGATTAATTAATCAATGGAATGGTGATAGTAAGTGAATCTGCAAGGAAAATATCCAGACAGAAAAGAATACTTTGAAAGAATTGAGTAGTCTGATTCTGGTAGGTTTCCAACTCTTCCTTCTGCATAGTGGACCCCTCTGCTTCTTGAATAATGGAAGGTTAGAGGCATAAAAATATCTCCACTAGTAACAGTCTAGAGGCGGAACAATAGAAAATGTCATCATCCTCCCTGGCAATATTCTAGGTGGGAAACTTCATCACCTAATGAAAAAAGCACTTTGATGGATTAATGTAGTGGGGTTTAAGAGAAATATTCTGATCATTGCAAAATCAGTGAAGATGAAAAATGTGAGCAGGTAATTGAATAGGAAACATTTATATGGCATTGAAGCTGTGCTGGCAAAAAAATTATTATTAAAGTAACCTTTTATTTAATATATCATCACCTATAAGATGTGCTTTGTAAAATTCCAGCTTGGAAGGACTTCCTTTTGAATCTTGTAAAGATTTGGCAACTCTTTTTATTAAAGGATTTTGAAACTGAAACTGAGCTTAGTTTCGGGTACATAAATTAAAATGAACTCTCTAGACCACATAGACAAGTGTTTTGTAGCATAAGAATTTTCAATTAATCACAGGAATGGTCAGTATATAACCTTCTTTATCAACAAAACTTACCTCAATAATTTTTGTATCTTGTGTTTTATGATGTACCATTGTAAAAAAAAAATTGCTTGAAAGCAACCAGACATGCTGCATGAAATTATGTATATAGCCATATGCTGTGAATCTTTCATCCATTAAAATGGAACAGTTTTTAATATTTTTTTAAATTTTTATTCATACTGAGAAGAAACAATATCATCTCAAAACTATCGGTTCTGTGGTGTGGGATTATAGAAAGGTGCTAAACTCATCTGTATTATTCTACTTTGTTTGAGACTTCATCTGGACACTTATATACTCTTTCATTATTACTTTTATAAGGTGATTGCTTTGCTATGTCCTTTATTTAGTTGCTAATAGCAAAAAAAGTATAATATTTACTGCAAATTTTAAGTCATGATTGAAATTTGAGAATAGGTAAATTCTTCATGATTGTCTCAACACATCATCTTACACAGGTCTCATTATTATTATTTTTGATTATCCTAATTGTAAAAAGATGAGAACCTTAGTTTATGTTCAGTAGACTTCTCTGCCTCTTACTCGTCTCCATCATAGTCCTCAGATCCATAGCGCTATCTGAATGAAATTTAATCACATGATTTTTGTCTTCATTGTATTTCATTTTGCAGTTATTTTTCATTTTCAAATAAGAGATAGCCCTTTTCATATACCAGCAGATTATTAGGTTTGCTTTTCAAACTAACTTGAGTTTGTTTGTTGAAGTAACACATAGAGTCTGTTAAATTAAAAAAAAAAAGTTTATAATGTGAATAAGTGTAGGCAAAATCCTTGAATGTCACACCATAATAAACCAAGTTTGAGGACCAATACCTTGCTTGGTTCTTCTAAGTGACAACACTTAAAACAAGGGATTTAGGTACAGAAAAAAGAAAAAAAAAAAAAAGAAGGAAAATTACCAAACTGCGTAGGACCTAGAATGAGAAAAATCAGTGGGGAGGGGACAGCAGGCAGGACCAGCAGCACTGACAACAAATCAAGGAGAGGCTGAGTGTGAGGGCTGTGGTCATTCAGCCCTCCACCTTAAGATAAAAAATGAGAGAATGGGCTTTTAGTCTGCTAGTGAGGTCAAATGAGAAGGGAGATGCAGAGGCTAGGGACGAGGTCCAAAGGATCCCCTAATCCTGTGACTGAAAAACAAAAAAAACAAACAAAAAGAAAGAACTCAAAGGGAATAAAGTCTAACGGTTAAAACCAGGACATGGCAGGAAGGAGAATCAAATATTAAACTTAACAAGCCAGATCATACAGGAAAATGGTCACTTTTTTTTAATCAAAAACAATGGCTTTGTTTTTAATATGTTGCTACACTTCTTGTGATGATTATTTCAAACCTCTGCAGAGATGATGCAAATAGCTTTACTTTGATAAATATTTAGTATCCTTTGTTAATGATGCCATCCTATCTTGTAATGGCCCTCAGTTGCTAACAAATCTCCAAGCATTTTATGGTTACCTTAATGTGAGTTAAGGTAATTGTAGAAATTATCAGTAGATTTAAAAGTATCTT
>NW_004567114.1:14907481-14914694 GCF_000260355.1 Condylura cristata
AAAAAAAAAGCCCCAGACCAAGTTTCTCTGACAATTATAACAGAAATGTATATTCCATAACTTTATGGTAATTAGTGGATCGTATCCAACTGGGATCAGCATTTTGGAAAATTCTTGAAATAGTATATAAAGTACATATGAAAAAGTACTAAGAGTTTAATGGTTTTAATCTTTGTATAAATAGTTATACTGGATGCATTATCTATTTGACTAACATATAATAATTACCAAACAGTAATGAATTTGCTAAATGACTTAAGCAAAATGGTTTACCTAATTATGTACCCAGTTCTTTGCAAAGCATTTGCCTTCACTTTGTAGACAAAAAATTTCAAGATACTTCTCTCCCTTTAGTAGCATTTGTTCTTAAATCATTCTATTAGAAGTGAAAACCTAGTATCAACTGAAGTTTTATATCGTACTTGTATCTACATATTAATTAGAGATATTCCATCTAGCCGAAGAAAATTTATTGTATAACTAGGGCTCAAGGAAAAAAAAAATATTCCGTAGTGACATTTTCTCTACTCCCTTTGGATAAACACACATTTAAGTATAGCATTGGCTATGATATAATAATAATAGCTAAATTTATATAGCCTCTAATTTGTTTTAAGCATTGTGCTATGTAGGTCCTTCATTATGGCATCTCATCTTCCAAATATCATATATTTAAGACATGAGCTTAAAATAATTTTTCCAGGACTAGAGAACTACTAAGTGGAAATACAGAAATTCCAATCTCCAGTTATCTGATTCCAAAGCTCTCAGTGGCTTATGACGGGACAAGTACATGGCTTGTCTAATAAAACATAACATTGGAGAAGTCATCTGTAATACAAAGTAGTCCTGAAAGCTTCTAGACTTAGAATCAACCCAAACTTTAAAAGGAATATGACATGAATGTCAACAGACCTAAACTCTCAATGTGCTTAAATAATTGGTACCAAATGCACGATTAAATTATTATCCCTTCCCTTCCCCTTGAAGTAAATATTTTAGCTATGGTTGCTATGGATATTTAAAAACTAACCTTGAAAGCTGGCTATGGAAATGAAGAATAGAGGAGAGAGAGTGGAGAAGGAATGAGAACAAACTGGGGGTAACACAATGGACAATAATGGTGGACAATGGGAACCTTGTGGCAGGAGCTCTAGTGTGACTCCACCTGAAAGGAGAGGGGAAATCCTATACTTCCAAAATACCAACAATGTAAACCAACATTATCTCAATTAAAATAATAAATAGGGCCCTCCCTGGTGGCACAGCGGGTTAAAGTGCTGCACTGAGAAGCTTAAGCCACTTCCCCATGAGTTCGACCCCCACCTGCCTCGGAGGAGATCCACATGGCGCAACAGACGTCTCCTGACCCACCCGCTGCTCCCCTCCCAGTGTACTTCGTCGATCTGCCTGTCCTGCTCCCCACTCTGTCTCTGGTGAAATCTTTCACCACCCCTGAGTCTCTGGCCTTTACCCCAGTTCTGTATGCACAAATAAATAAATCTTTAAAAAAAAAAAGGAGCATGAAAATTCCAAAAGAAATATTTACCCAATGAAAAACTGAATTAGGAACCCATGATGCACTTCTCTGAGGATATTTACCCAACAAAATTTTCACAATTGCCAACACTTTTTCTACACATCCATTGGCCCACCTCTATTATAGCAAAGGAAAAATAATTTTCTTAGCAAGAAAAACATGAAAGAGTACAAAGATTTTCAGTTCCTATTTACAAATAACTATTTTCTATGGAATGTGGTTTATTATATTGCAATGTTCATTTATTTATATTATATCTTTCAAAAAATTATTGTTGGTTTAAAAATATGCACTGATTTTGTTTTATTACATTAAAAAGTGTTATTGATGCAGGGCAGCGAGAGGTACTAAAATAGGCCAAGTTCATTGCCCAACATAATTTACCAGTCACTGTTTGAGTTCTCACCTGTGCACACAATTACAAGATGACTCGGGCTCAGAGAACAACAACAAAGGGATATATTTAACAAATCAGGGAAAAACAAAGAGTTACTGACACAAAAATGGCCATTTACTGCACCTGAAACACTGTCCAGTATTTTTAAGTCCTAATAAAAAGCAAATAAGATGGCGTCTTTCCACCACTGCAGACCTGGAGCACGTGGCAGCCAAAGCATACAAAGACAATACAAGCCACAACAGGAGATGCTCCTGGAGTCACTGAAATGCTCCAGTACAGCACGAGACAAACGACACTCAAAACAGCAGATGCAGCGGCTGAATGACCTGACAAATGGCCATACTCACAGCTCAGTGAGGCATCTGACTTCAGTTCTTCACCTTCCCTGCTAGACTGTAACAGCAGAAAAATCAGGAACCATTTCAGTCACTCAGCTAACTGCAAAGCCTCCAAACTTTTCTTATTTGACATTGGCTGCTAGAGGCTTCTCCATGTTCATCAGAGGTCTATAACGCTTTCTAGAAGATTGCCATGGTGGGGGCAAAAATTGCTGACCCCAGAAATACTGAATCCCAAAAGTTGAATCATGAACACCAAACCCTCAAATGCTGAATCCTGGCACTGATTAGAACACAGCTGCTTCTGCAGCCCCTTATATCTCTTATCAGTTGCTCTACTCCCAAAAGTAATACTTTTTAGCATTTCCTCTGGGGCTATCTATCCTCACCAGCAACCCCCTCTAGGGGGCACCACCAATAAGTCTTTGGCTGCAGCCACTAGTTACATCATGCATAGTATAAAACATTCTGGAGGTGGCTAATGATTGAGATTTCTTTGTATCACCACATCACATTCTGTCAGAAAATAAGAGAAAAAAAGAACTTTGATATAAAGGATAGTAGGAGTGGCAGTGTTTTAATGTGAAAGTGACATGATTTAAGGAGATTTTCTTGAGTAATTGTGGAATAAAAACATGAGAGACTCCACCTAACATCTCAGCTCAAAGGATTTATCAATATTCTTGCAAGTATATTCTTACAGGTGGGTTCTTTAAACATTGCCTTCCTCCATGAAGTAGTTCTCCTCTGTGAGTCAATGAGACAGCCAGAATGCAGAAATGAAATGCACCGTGCCCTGAGTTTTAGCGGTCAGGCACCTGTCCCATTCTGTGACACCTAGAATCCTCTGTGAAAGCATGAAGATTAATAACCCTACATGACAAGTGGATCATTTAAAGTGTTAAGCATCAGCAATAAACTAATCATCTGAAGACTGGAACAAGCTAGTAGAGGGAAAAAGAAGTGTTCTCTGTCACAAACCAATGATCCAGTAGATATGTAGATCATTTGGTTTATGTGGATTTAGTTCTTCCATGTGCTCACTAATGCTGCCTGAAGGGAAGAGGAAAAAAATGCAGCGATCAGATCAAAGTATTTGTCATCTTCTTAGATATGAAAGGACAAGTGAAATAACTAATAATTATTGTCACAGGGAGAAAATGATGAATTTTATATTATTCCTTTCAAATCTACTGATAGAAGTGAACTCAGAAGGTATTATTTTCTTTAATGCACTTTTTTTTTTCTTTTTCATTCCAGAATTAAGTTCTGGTTCTCCTAGAACAGTAGTTCTTAAGTTACAGTCTTAGGCCAGCAACAGTATCTGGGTGCTAGAAAGGAACACTAGTGAGTCAAGATCATGAGAGAGGAGTGAATTTTTAGTGAGTCTGCCTGGGGTTTGGGGAACTCTGGGAGTTCCTCTTCTCTGCTCTTGTCACCATGAGGGAAAAATGAAATGTGGAGACTAGAGTTAAGCAGCAAAGATATATATATATATTTGATGTTTTGGGTGATTTGAATTTTTTTTTATTTTATAAGTTTATTTTTACATCATTTTGCACACTTTTTTCCATCTCAATTGTAATCCCTGTGAGTTTCCTCCCCATCACTAAGTCACCCATAATCCCGTGCACTTTCCTCCCCACCCCCACCCCTCCGTTTTTGATCCCATTCCCCACTCCAGCCCCACAAAATGTCTCTAGTATATGGCTGTTCATTATTCTTGTTATTTTCTCGCCTGGTCCATTATACGCCTGCTATGAGTGAAACCATCGGATTTTTCTTTCTCTTTCTGGCTTATCTCACTAAGCATGATCTTTTCCAGCTCCATCCAAGTAGCAGCAAAGAGATTTATTAACAGAAAAGGAAGGACTGGAAACCTCATTGAGCAAAGAGCATTCCTAAATGGGTAGCCACTTAGGAAACAAGGAGTAGGTGATTATATGGGGATATTGGGTAAGGAGTGGGGTTTGGTGTTGGGTATCTCCATATTGTTTCCTGCTGATTGGCTGCGGACATGGGGTCTCCTAGGCTACTGAGGAGCACTGAGTTTTCCCATGTTGCCTGCCTGGCTTTCCAGAACCAGATTTTGTCTATTGTTGTAGCATTGTTATTGAGTCAATAGCCCAAACATTCCATTTTCAATTAAGTTGGAGGGGAACACCCTAATTCCCATAGATTATTTCTTGTTCAATTTGATGGATGGACTTGTGGTAACAGGGCCTGGGCCACCTGGTCTTGGGATAACTTCCTGGTTACCACCAATTGTTTCTCAGTCAGATTGATAAATGGAACAAAGGACCCAGAGTTTGGGGGCACCCTTCTGGTTACAAATGATTGTTCCTTATTCAGACTGGTAAATGACCTTGGAGCCACTGGACTGAGGTTTGGACATCCTGTTCCTGACTGCTTGTACCCATTTCCCTCATTCAACACCGTGAACTGAAACATATTTAGAGCATGTGACTACTGAGTTACACACATAACTCAACTGGTCTTAAAATATCAACATTACTACTGGTTCAAGAACAAATTTTTCCCTTTTATGTAATCACCAGGGACAAGTGTCTATCTCATGGAGATTTTTCACTCAGGCTACTTCGGATATGGACTTGCCCTGAAAGCAACACAAAAACTTTCACTAATTTTATTTCCAAGAACTGTGTCATGTGGAAAACAACCAGCACCCTTAAGAGAGGCCAGGAATCATAGCACCTATGATAAAAAAGTCTCCAACTATGGCACCAGAAACCAAATGGATTATAACAGTAAAGTGCTAGGACCCACCTAAATGATTAAAAACAGGCATTTATGTGGGTAATCCATATATAAGAACCATATACAGTTATTAAACATAGTGTTTATAAATATTTTATGGCATAAGAATTATCAATGTGCTAAGGAATAAATGTTGGGTAGGTATAAATTCATTAAAATAGAGTAATCCCAACTCTATTAAACATGTGCAGTCAGAAACAAGGGAAGAGTTTCACTATTTCCTTTTACTAGTTCCTTAAAGTAACATTGTTTTAAACTTTTATATGGGCTTAAGTACATGCCTCAGTATATTCTATTTAATTCATGCTAGTGTTTGGAGACATATTTAACAACATAAAACTCTGGGTTCATGAGGAGTAAGATATTTCAGGTGGTACTAGTAAGAGAGAAAAAAAGTTGAAGGGCTTTGCCCAAGTAGAAAGATTATTTTTGTATTATTATAGTTTTAATGTTTTATATTACAGGCATGCCTTAATTTTACAGTTACTACAATAGATTTTCTTTCTTATAAAAGAGTAGATTGAGTTACAACCATAGTTATCAATGAGTCTAAATTATATATATATTTTTTTTTTAATTTTGTTTATTTCTGCACACAAGAACTGGGGTACAGGCCAGAGGTGCAGGGGTGAGAAGATTCATCAGAGAGAGTAAGGAACAGAATGGGTGGATCCACTGAAATACATAGCCATGTGTGCCAACTCCCTGACCAGGGATCAACTCAGGCAGCAGTGGCTGCAGAAAGCTCCTCAATACATGAAAATTCATTTGGTTAGAGAGGCCATAAGGGTGACTAACTTCAAGGACATAGAAATAGAGCTCAACTATATGGAATACATATAAGATGAAAGACAATGCTGCAGTTGCCTTCAGGAAACGCAATCTGCCACAACTTACTGGGACCAGTATAACAGGAAGCACTTACTCAGATTTTGTTGGATTGAATGTATAGTAGAGTCATCTCCTGACTTGACTAGATGTGCCTGGAAAAGGAAAGTTCTGTTCTATTAGTCATCAATTCTTTGGGTCCAATTTTTCCTATCACCTAGCCTCCCCTAATACATCAGAGTCATTATTGTGGGTACATTTAGATTTGTCATCATTCTAGAAGCAAGACTAACCTGAGAATGGGGTAGTAAGATCACCCAAAAATCTTAAAGCCAAGAAAATCGGGTATTGGTTAAAGCCATAGTGAACCCCATGTGGGATTGGAAAATTATTAGGTAAGGAGAAATGGAGTGAATGGATAGAAGAAATAACTGAACTTTCAATATAGGCAGTGATTAGAGAATGAAATTACACTGATTACATGGTCTAGAGTAGGATCATAGGGGAGGTAGCTAGATGAGATGGAGGAGAATATGATTGGAGTATAGAAGGTGATGGAACTGAAAGCTTTCCCCTCGATAAGAGAAAGAACAAAGAAATGTTGCTAAGGTGAGTGTAGGCACTCGTATTCTGTGCCCAATTGGAATTAAAGTGCAATCAGACACAAACATTTATCTTCATTTTGCTTGTCAGTCAACCACCCAACAACCATTTCCATCTCAGGACATTTTCAATTTGGTGATTCAGAAGAAAAAGTTGTAGAGTCAAACCCTAAAGCTGCTCAGTTTACAATGTGCTTCCATTGTTCTTAATGAATTCACTGAAAAGATCTAAACTGCCAGATCATAACAAAAATACACAACAATGTAGTCTTGAGAATATGTTTTCCTTTGCTTGGAAAATAAAACCTTTCTTTCAACATTCGCATTTTCCCCCAAGTCTGTTTGCTGTAAAAATCTGAAGCTAAACACAAACCCAGCCTGTTGCTTCTTCCTGAGAACATTAATTGTCTCCAATCATTGTTAGAGCATCTGTTTAACATTTTGACAAGTGCACTTATCTTCTTTTTTCCCTTCATATTCCTCTGGTAAAAAATAATGAATAAATTACAGGGGGATGACAAATGTGTTGATAATCAAGATGAAACACAAATGAAGTGGAAGAGGCTGTATTTCTTTGCAGAGTTGTAAATTGCTTTTTTCCCTTCTGCATCGACATGCCTGACTTAGAAACTAAAAATATCACCACATGGGAAAATTAACAGAATTGCTCAAACAAAAATTATTTTTTACCTGATGAAATATGTAAACAGATTTTTTTTACATCATG
>NW_004567114.1:14917113-14918097 GCF_000260355.1 Condylura cristata
AAAATGGTCCTTCACACATACCCAATGTTGAGCCAAATGGGCCAGTTATTTGCCTGTTGGGAAGACAGAAAATGCAGGCTTCTGCCACGAGTGTGGTCTAGCCACCAGCAGTGCTTGGTGGGCGAGGTCATCTCCAGCGAGCTGTTGGCTGCAAGTGGCTGACCACACTCACAGCAGCTACAGCAATCAGAGGTGAGGGCACTTCTGCACGCTTATCTCCGTCAACCTCTCATGCTGTTCACATCCAGCTTTTCACATATGTTTTTGGTAGGCTCTCTTAGCAAGTGAAACAGGGGAAAAGATGAGAAAAACATGTGACAAGCCCCACAGTCTCAGAGTCTGACTATCACTATGAAGACTCATCCTTTCCCTCTTCCATCATGCATTATAGGCTTTCCCATTGCTCGGGAGGCAATCTTGCTTGCCTCAGTGGCTCAGCTAGTGATATTATCCAGATTCCCAGTGCTCATCATGTATTTTTTTTTTTTTAGATTTATTTACTTATGCATACAGAACTGGGATACAGGCCAGAGGTGCAGGGGTGGTGAGAGGCTTCACCAGAGACAGAGTGGGGAGCAGAAAAGACTGCTGAGGGGAGCAACGGGCTGGTCAGGAGAGGTCTGTCCACCATGTGGTCACCCCTGGGGCAGGCGGGATCGAACTCATGCGGAAGTGGCTTAAGCTTCTTAGTGTTGTGCTTTAACCCGCTGCGCCACCCGCTGCTTCCCTTCCTCAAAAACTAAGAGAAAATAAACCACCCTCCCTACAGGGAGGGCCCGCTCATCATGTATTTTTAAGAGTAGGTATTAGTCTTCTCAGGCTTAACATAATAGAGAGGGTGGTTTATTTTCTCTTAGTTTTTGAGGAAGGGAAGTTCATCAGGCCCCACGTTTTCTTTATGTGGTCATGCGGCCTCTTGTCTGTGATTGGTAGGAGAAAACAGAGAGATTTGGTATATCTCCCTTTTCTTAGAAGAAAATTAGG
>NW_004567114.1:14920807-14936124 GCF_000260355.1 Condylura cristata
CACTAGTATCTTCTTCTCAGCCTCCTTCATTGAATGCTCCTCCACTTTTAAATGTGGATGTTCCCAGGAATAGGTCACAACACTTCATTCTTCACAGTAGTATGTACTGTGAAAAGAATAGGGGTCTCCCTGGTGGGCCACCAGGTAAAATCACAGCACTGTGAAGCCATCACAGCCACTGCAGCATGAGTTTGATCCTTGGCAATGGAGGTGACCCACATGGAATGTCAAACCTCTCCTCATCTACCCAAACCTCTCCTCATCTACCCAATGCATCTGCCTGTTCTGCTCCCCACTCTGTCTCTGGTGAATCCTCTTACCCTCAAAACACCTCTGGCCTGCACCCCAGTTCTGTATGCATAAATAAATGAATCTTTAAAAAGAAAAAGCCAAAAATAGCCACAGCTTAACTTTCATTACTTTCCGACACACATTACACTTATGCATGTGCTCTATCCAGGAATCACTCTCTTTAGAACACCTTGGGGTGATCTCTGGATCTCCAACTACCAACTCAACGACTCCAGTTGGATGTCTAATAGGTGCAACCTTATGTTGCTTGATAAAATTTTTATCAATGATGAACCACGTGCACAGGGATGATCCCAAGATATTATATCTTGTGGCCTAAGTAGTGTTTTAAGTCCTTTTGTTCTGGTCTATCAAGCAGTATGTATAATTATCTCAAACTTTTAAAAACTAGTACCTTTAAATATACACCACTGAATCAGTCAATCTGTACAATCCTTGAGACCTATTTTCTTTCTCTCTCTTCAATGTAAATTGTACCTATTCCATCCCCTGTTCTACTAACAGGACTTTTTTTCCCCCCACCCTTTGAACATATGAAGCTTCTTACATTAGAAGATCTTCCATTGGCTGTTCTTCCAGCCTCAAATACTCTCTCCTCCTGTCTTCCTCTGACTGCTTTCTGCTCATTCACTCTTCCAATCAAATGTACCCTCTTCAGGGATCACATCTCTGACCAAGTCACTGTGAAGTTTCTGCACCACTTTGCCCTCTATCCGCTGTCCTCTCCAAGCATATATCAGCTTCTTGTATCCTCTGTATTGTTGTAGTGATGAGGAGCTAATGACTGAATTTTCATCATCTAGCAGGCAGGCCATTTAATGATTCCCTCCCTCCATGTTCTACTATATGACTATCCTACATTAGGTTCATTTCCAAATACAGAATATTTGGTGTCACATGTTAAGCAGGAATAAATGTCTAAATTAATAGGTACTAACATCAAAGGATCTCCTTATCTTCTAGCACACATGATTTTAGATCTCACTCCCCATCTCATTTCTTCCCTTTTCTTGGTCTTATCCACCAGTTTTTTAAGACCTGCCTAAAAGTTTAATTTTTCCTTCACTGATTAGATCAGGTGACACCATCTACCACATTGTGTCCTCAACATAAAATATTAGCTTTCTGTAATCATTTATTATTAAAGAAAACTTGATTGACTTTCTACTGGAGCCAGCACTTATCAAGATGATACAGATACAGAAAAGATTGAAGAATCAGGTCTTGCCTACAAGGAGCTCAAAGTGCAGGACAAGTGAGCTCCATTTCCAATAATGCATCGGGGCAGGGGCACCATGAAGGATGGCAAGGAATAACACTCCTCTCCAAGCTTCTTGAATTGGACTGAATTACATATGAAACCTTATAAATTAATGTTTTCTGACAATATTTCAAAGACAAAAATCCAATGAAATGAACTGAAACACTATAGTTCATCCAAGGGCTGATGAGTTAAACTCCTTTGAAGGTGCTCCTTTTTATATTCAGCTTTGTGAGAAGAGCTTACTGCAGTGATGTGGAATTTTCATCTTAACATAGTTCTAACTCCTTCTTCTACCATAAATACATTTACTGATCTCTTGTTATCACCATCAAATACAACAGTATTATTTGAAAGACATATGTCCTTTAAAATTATTGTAAAGAGAGAATAAGAATGAACTCAATTCTCCTGACTGTAATTTTGTCTTCAATATCAGAGTTCTGTGGTGAGGTGATGAGAGCTCTGTGCTTGAGGGGAAGTGGGTAACTAAGAATTGGGCCCTCTAGAACCATCTGCTCTGATAATTGATCTCTCTGCCTTCTCAGAATTGTGATATCACTTTGCCCTGTCACTTCCTGTATGTTACTTGTATTATATGTCCTTGTAGATTTGCACATGATCACAATCTATTGTAACCTTCAAATATTCCAATTGGATAAAATATCTAAGTATTGTGGAAATGCCTGTCATGAATTATATTGGGGAACAAAACATCTGTTTGGCAAAAAGTTATTTTGGTTCATATAAATTTACCAAATTACCACTTTTAATATGGCTTGTTTTATAGGTCTATTTTTGTTCTTCCTTCAAGTGAATGTAATGCATTTGAAAGGTGCCAAATTATTTTAACATAGACTTAGGTCATAGAATAGATACAGAATCAGTGGCAATAGTAAAGTATATCAGTGATGCTTGAACAAATATTATTAACTAGCACTCCACATGAACAGAGTAGAGAGATGAGAAAAAGGGAGAGTGATATATATATATATTAAATATGTGTGTGTGTGTATAAGGAAATTTGTATAATGTTATATTCGCAAACAGCAATTCTTCCTCTTTCCATAAAGGTGATTTTTGTCAAGATTTGACACTTTCTCAATTTAACTCAGACTAAGTAAAGGAAGTTTTTCCTTTGTTACATTTTCTTTGGACAATTCATATATTCAAATCATGTTAGCAAAGTTTATCTCCCTGTTTTCTGAAAAGTGTCCTCAGAGTTCTAAATAAATGAAGTAAGTAAATGAAAAAGTCTGTGAAGAAGATATCATCCCTGCAACCCTGTAAAAACAAAGTTATAGTGTGGATAGAGCCAACCCTCCTGCGGCTAAGTCTAGGTTCTAGACTTGACTGTTGATGAGAACAGTTTCTCTGGCATGTTGGTTTTATGAATAAAAATATTTCGGTCCACCATTCATGCCTTCACTACTGTGGCACTTTTAAATGAACTGACTCATTTAAAAGATACCAAACAGATTTTCAACAATTGTACTGATGATAGAAGTCAGAAAAAAATGTCAGTTCCAAGCCTTCAGCTGACGTTCTCAGAAATGACTTCATCCATGACACACAAATGACTCTTTTAGTAGAAGTTTTCCTAACTCTGCCATACTCCTGAAATTTAGTAGAATTTTAGTAGACGATTAGGAGAGGTTTAATCAGGTTGAATTATATCTGAGTTTGAAATCTTGCTCCTGGGAATGAGGCTAGGCATTTGGCCAGCCTGCTGAGAGTGGGAGTAGTGAGCAAGTATTTTCTCATACTTCTACTCTAGCTCAGGTCACAAACAGATCTCATTGAACAAACAACTGCTTTAAAAGTCTCCTGACTGGTTTCACCTGCTCCTTCTCTAATCTTTTTATACATTGTACCTAAATGCATCCATACTGAACATTAATCTCCCACAAGCATTAGTCTAGCATGCTACTTTCCTAAATAAAATTCTTCAGTGCTCCCTTTCTACCTTTGTACTTGGATGATACCCAAGCCAACACCATAGGTTTGCAGGCACTATAGGATTTCTACAGAAAGGCCATCTTGATCATTTACAATTCCTCTATGTTAGGGGGAGGCATGAAAGATTCAATTGTTCAGAGGTAAGTGTAGTCTAATATAGATTCCAGGTATTCTGTTAAGCTTAACATGTGTGAGTACATATGTGTGTGTGTGTGGGTGTTTATATATATATGTGTGTGTGTGTGTGTGTGTGTATACAGATATGTATGTGTGCATGTATATATTATTTGTTTACGCACACAGTACTGAGTTACAGGTTGGAGGTGCAGGGACGGGAGAGGATTCACGAGAGACAGAGTAGGGAGCAAAATAGGAAGATGTACTGAAATACACTGTTGAGGGGAGCAGTGAACGGGTCAGGAGAAGTCTGCTGCACCATGTGGGTCACCTCCCTGGCTAGGATAGAGTTAGTGCTGCAATGGTTGCAATAGCTTCATAGTGCTGTGCTTCAACCTTCTGCAACACCAGGGAGGGCCAAGCTTTGTCCTTTAATGAAAGAAAACACCCAAACACATTTTGACACATCATCAAATCTTTATTAATGAGCGAGCACACAAAATTGGTCATTCAGTCTTTCTGAAAGGGTAGATGAACCTGCTGCTTTCCAAGAAGTTTATATGAATGCTTCATTGACAAGTAGCAAAATTCAGATAACTGATATAGTTGAACACAAAATCCTTCCTCATTCAAGTAAGCAGTCCTAACTTTCTCATCATCACTCTGAAGGTTCTGTAAGTTGTAAAGTCTCAGTTTTGTCTTGAACTCAAGCAGTCAGTGGTCGCTATGCAATATCTTGAGCATCACTAATTTCACTCATGAAAAATTATTTCTGTCATCTGTTATGCTAATTAGCAAACCTTTTAGTACTGATCAGAAATAAAGCTAATTGAAACACATATAATAACTGCCTTTGGAGGGTGACTTCTGATTAATTTTTTCCAAATGTATTCTCCTGATTAAGCTCCTTCAAATGTTAACTACTCTCCTGCCACTAATCCAATGATTAGAATTCAAGCACAAACATATATCACATTACCTACAGTTAAATATTTAAAATGAATGAGAAACTCTTCTTTCTAATGGTATTTTAGCCAATCAGAATTCTTACTTCACTGAATATATTGTGATTTCTGGGTCTTTATACATATTATGTTTATCTGCATTTGGCATACAATTGCCCATATTTCCCCCTGGACAACATATGTCCATTTTTAACATTTATTCTTCCAGGAAGTTTCTATTCATCTTCCAAATTTGGGTTGAACACCAATTTTTTTTTTTAGATTTATTTATTCATGCATGCAAAACTGGGGTACAGACAAGAGGTACAGGGGTGATGAGACAGAGTCTTGAGCAAAACAGGAAGATCGACAAAGTACACTACTGAAGGGAGCAGCAGGTGGTCAGGAGAGGTCTGCCAGGCCATGTGGATCATCTCCAGGCCAGGGACTGAACTCGCACTGAAGCAGCTGTGGCTAGCTTGCAATGCTGTGTCCTAACCCATTGTGCCACCAGGGAGCATCCTGAACACCAATTTTACTGCTACCCTTAGCAGCCTGGACACCATCATGATGTAATTTGCTGCATTATGTTTCAGTACAATGCACTTGCTTTCTTAATGAAATGCTTACAAGTGTTTAATTCTACTTAGACCCATCTCAACCCTAGTGTTCTCCACTTCCATTGATTCACCTAGTATGATATTCCTTTTGCTCAAAGGAATATCAACTCCCTTTAAATTTTTTTGAGAATTTACCAGTGAAAATCTTCCCTAATTCTTTTTTAACCTTCACTTTGAAGGACACCTTCATTGAATATAGAATTTTAGGATGGTGATTTTATTTAGCTCTTTATAAATATTATTTTATTGTTTCCTATTCTTCACTTTCATTGAAAAAATCAGCTTTCTATTTCATTGACATTTCTTGGATTTTTTAAGCATTGCTCTTTAAGTTTGATTTTCAACAGTGATACATCTATAATGTACTATACACTCAACTTTTTGAATCTGTTGTTTAAGGTATGTGTTCACTTTTGGAAAACTGTTGTCTATTATACCTTTGAATACTACTGTCTCCTCTTTTAACTACAAAAGTTAGAATGTTCACTGTTTTCTATATTTACCTATGTACTGCCTGACTTTTTCAGCCTTTTATTTACATTTCATGTACTGCCTGAATTTTTCCATCCTTTTGTTTATAATTCATTCTGGAGTATAAACTCATCATTATGTTGAAATACCCTTTCTTTTCATCTATAAAATCTGTTCTTAACTCACTCACTGAAATCATTCTTTAAAATGCCAATCATTTCATTTTTAAATAAACTTAATTTTACAATAGGTTTAGATGTGTATAAACATTTCAAAAAATATAAATGGATTTCCCACATAGCTCATATCAGTTTCCCCTATTGTTAATACCTTACCTTAGTATTGTACATTTATAGCAGCTAATGAAACACTACAGTTTTACCACAAATAATAAATTTTCCTTCTTTAATTATACAATTTAATTTCTAGGACTTTGGTGTAATTGCAGTCTATTTTCCTCAACCTTCCATCTTAGTTATTGCCATATGTAATATCCTTAATAATGTTGTCATCTGTGAATCAGTTCCTCCAGATAAGTGTCTTTGTGTTGCTTTACTTGGTGTAGTATTTCTTAATATAAGCAATCATGTATGAAAAAATGTGAGTGTTCTGGAAGATACATTCTTTACTCAGAGAAATTCCTTCCTCTCCTTTAATACTTAAATTGACTATAGAAATGACACCAAGCCAAAAAATGACTAGACTGATTTTGACAGGATTCTGGCATACTTGCAAACTAAGAACTATCCAGGGTTCCACTTGAAAGTCACCAGGGGTAGCCAGAGTTTATTTTTTGGTTGTCTGTGTATTCACTATTTTCTCTTCATCTCTGTAAATGCCATGAAGTATTGTTCTACTTGTCGATGACTTTCTACTTAGCTCTGGGTCTCTGCCTTGAAATAACTAATGCATAACTACCAATAGAGAGAAATCTTTAAGTGTTTAGGATTGCCTTGCCATGATCTTGACCCTTCAAGTCCTATCTTAGCTACACTAAATTCCTACCTTGATTTCTTCTGAAATCACCCTTGGACATTTTGTTCATTTTATTATCACTTAGCTGTGTCCTTCATTTGGATTTCTCCATCTCTGTCTCTCTTTTTTAAAGATTTATTTAGGCATACAAGAACTGGGGTACAGGTCAAAGCATAGCGGGTGAGAGGACTCCCCAGAGACTCAGTAGCAAGCAGAATGGCAGACTAAAATACACAGTTAATGGAAGCAGCAGGCAAGACAGGAGAGGTCCGCTGTACCATGTGGGTCACCAAACTGGCCGGGGAGCCAACTCATGCTGCAGTGGCTGCGGATAGCTTCACAGTGCTTTAACTGGTTTCACCACCACAAAGGGTCAGGATTTCTCCATCTCTTGTGATCATGATTGGGAGCCTTCACTGATAGAAACATGGTCAACAGAATGCAAGGTCTTGATTCCTCAAGCACTAATTGACTTGGAAATTTACTGATGCTCTCAAACACACTGTTCTAATCTTATATTATTATCTACTACTTATAGTAGGATCATTTATCTGTGATAACCTACTCTATCTCAGATAAAATGAAAGTTCATCTACATCATTTTGTTTTGCTTCTTATATTTGTTTTACTCATTTTTGAGATAAAATGCATGCAATTAAATGTGTAAACTGT
This sequence comes from Condylura cristata, assembly GCF_000260355.1. NCBI lineage: Eukaryota > Metazoa > Chordata > Mammalia > Eulipotyphla > Talpidae > Condylura > Condylura cristata. The sequence goes on from NW_004567114.1 coordinate 14,928,139, forward strand.
AATTACGTAAGTGCTCTTTAAATAGTTATGCATACTCTTAACTACCTCTCAGATTAAACTATTATTTAATTTTTACATCACAGAACATATCAAGGTAAGCTTTTAGTTTCTATTAAAGTCCTCCACCCTATAGGATACCACTATTTTAACTCTCACTTCTATTTTTCAATATCATCTATGCTTAAATTTCAAATAAATGAAATGGAATTATACCTGCTTTTTACATCTGCCTTCTTGATGCATTTTTCCCTGATATTTTTTCCATGTAGTACATATAGGAACAATTTGCTGTTATTGTTACTGATGTATAGATTTACATGATATAAATATACCAGACTTTTTAAAAATCACTTGTTAAGATAATTTCTCAGTCAACAATGTACAGCTGCATAGGCACTCACTGTTGAGCATGTTTTTATTGTGAAGCATTCTATTAATTCTCATTGCAATAAGGGAAAGACAAATATGTATTTAGAAACACTACTTACTATTTTCCTAAAAGCCTTGGCCAATATATTAAGGAAAAATTAAACCAAATACAGAAATATTGGGAGAGTGAAGACAAGAAAACATGATAAGAAATGATTCCCTAACTAACTAAAATCAAGCTTACACATTATTAAGCAGAAAATTTAAACTATTTTAATTTATTTTGCAATAGCTCCCTTAGCAAAATTATAATTGACCATAAAAAAAGCAGGACAGGCCCTCCCTGGTGGCACAATGGGTTAAAGCACAGCACTGAGAACTAAAGCCACTTCCACATGAGTTCGATTCCCGCCTGCCCCGGAGGTGACCATATGGCGTGGCAGACCTCTCCTGACCCACCCGCTGTTCCCCTCAGCAGTGTTCTTCATCAATCTGCTTGTTCTGCTCCCCGCTCTGTCTCTGGTGAAGCCTCTCGCCGTCTCTGAGCCTCTGACCTGTACCCCAGTTCCGTATGAACAAATAAATCTTTAAAAAAAAAAAAGCAGGACAAATTGCAAAAAAATTACTAAATAGATGCATATTCAAACTTGTGACTATCTTCAAAATGAATCTTTTAAAAAATAAGTAGATTTAAATGTACAAAAATGAATGAGTAGATAATAGAATTTTGGATATTTTGATATTTTTTTTATTTTTTAAGATGTTGAGTAATTGGCATAAAGTAATTGGAATACTGCTTTTCTTTGTAATGCTTATAAATCTGGACATTTTTAGAAAATGTATTAACTATAAATAATACCTGACATTTACTTCGACAACTAGAAAGAAAATAGCTCAGATATTTTCATATTTCTATGAGGAAAGTTAGTGGAGCTTATGGGAGGCACATGATTTATGTTCAATTGAGGAATTACTATTTTAAACAGACACAGTTCTTCCAGGCCAATACCCAACTAAGGAAAGTTCTAGCAGATTATAAAACACTTCCAGCAGGTTAGCCTGTAAGAGAACTTCTTTGTATACTTATGCTCTGTTTACTCTAGAGCAATAAGCCCAAAGTGAACAACCAGAAAACAAGCATTTACCAGTATTTACCAGCAAGTAGTATCCTTAGCATTCAATACTGCTTACCAAGATATGAACCAATATAAAGCACAGTAAGCAATTGTAAGAACAAAAACACAGTGAAGACCTTAAACTATTCATGAATACATACTGGGTGATCAGTTAATCTTAATTCAGTATCTTTGGATGGGAGGTAAGACTGTGTCCTCCATAAGTATAACAAAAATTTTTCAATCAAATGTAAATCACGATCAGACTATGATTAAGTATTCAATATGCACTTGTCAATAGAAAACTGTACTTTATTTTTTACAAAATATTTCTATCAATAGCTAATTAAATCAATAATAGAGTGCTAGGCACCCAGTGCACAATTTATAATTATTTGTTGAAGTTGAATTTGAGCAGTATTTAGGTTAATGGTCTGTAACTCTAATTTAGTTTCTTTCCTGGTAACAAGATATTTTCCCCCCATTTCTACGACCCCTAAAATTTTCTGGATGGCTGGAGATGAAACAGAGAAAACATAAACATTTTCTTTGGGCAAGGCTTTCTCAATTTTCCCGTTTTAGGATAATAAACCATGAGTTTTAATTAAGTTTGTAGGCTCACCATCTGTGAGCATCTGGAGTCTCATTCTGTTGCCGTGTTGAAGCAAGAGTTCCAATTCCAACTTATCTAATAGGACATGTAGACCAAGTGGCAGGGTAAGTGCCCATAGTTACTTTTTTTCCCTAAGGTCACTATTTTATCTCTGAGTCCATAAAAGAGCTAGTATAACCCTTCAAAGTCATTTACACTATACTATTATTCACATAAAGTCAACAGTAAGTTTACTTTCCTTTATATGCCCAATTGGGTCATTTGTACTCTAGCTAAATCTCTATTAAAATATAATTTGTGGCCCTCCCTGGTAGCACAGCGGGTTAAAGCACAGCATTAAGAAGCTAAAGCCACTTCCGCCTGAGTTTGATCCCCGCCTGCCGGAGGTGACCACATGGCGCGGCAGATCTCTCCTGACCCGCCCGCTGCTCCCCTCAGCAGTGTACTTTGTCAATCTGCCTGTTCTGCACCCCGCTCTGTCTCTGGTGAATCCTATCACCCTCCACATCTCTGGCCTGCACCCCAGTTCTGTATGAATAAATAAAGAAATCTTTAAAAATATATATATAATTTGTTAGGATCCTTTCTTTTCTAATTGATAAGTGAAAAACATTGGTTTTACTCTCAAATGGGAAAAAATGTTACTATCATAAAAAATAATATATAAAATTTGTTGTCTTTTTTTTTTTTTAAAGATTTATTTATTTATGCATACAGAACTGGGGTACAGGCCAGAGATGTGGAGGGTGAGAGGCTTCACCAGAGACAGAGTGGGGAGCAGAACAGGCAGATCGAGGAAGTACACTGCTGAGGGGAGCAGCGGGCGGGTCAGGAGAGGTCTGCCACGCCATGTGGTCACCTCCGGTGCAGGCAGGAGTCGAACTCATGCGGAAGCCGTCTTAGATTCTCAGTGCTGTGCTTTAACGCTGCGCCACCAGGGAGGGCCTTGTTGTCTTTTTTAAAATGAGATTTTAGGAAACAAGTAAGACTGATTATATGAACAATTTCCAATTAGATATTCATTTTTAACAAATATGGTTATACCTAGCTTTTCTAAGGTAAGACAAATTCATAGTATCAAACAGGAACATCATGTCAAATTTTGCTAAGTCAAGTAAGTCTGTGATTTTAAGTTACAATATAAAATTTCACTATCAAAATTTAATTATCAGTGATATTTTAATATGTGCTTGGACATGTATTAAATTTAAACTTTTTAAATAATTATTGTTAAGAATACTGAGCAAATAATATATTTTTGCAGCTAGTGACAATGTCATATTGTAGAAAAGCATAACCTCTAGACTTAAACCCTAAATCCAAATCAATTTCAAAGGTTTTTTGAACTCAGAAATTTTCTTAGTAGCCTCTAAACTAGCAGCCTCTTTCAGTTAAAGGCAATTTACATTTGAAATTATCAGAAATTAATTTCATATTTAATAAACATTTTTATTGATTATGTGTTTCAGTTACCTACTGCTATGTATCAGACTACTTCCTATCCCAAATTTGGCTGAAGGAAATAATTCTTTTATCATACATCATATATGATTTTATATCATATATGATTTCATTTTACACAAGAACCAGTTGAATGGCTCTCTTTTTATGAGACAGCACTCAGCCACTTGGTGCTAATTATCTGACAGATGGTCTAGTCTGGAGGATCTAAAACAGCTTCCTCATATCTTTCGCCTTACTGGTGGTGAGCAGGAAACTGACAGACTCCCTATTCCTGGTTTCTCCTGCTGGGGTACATTTCCATACAGAATGGCACCCCAGGTAATCAGGCAGATGGGATGGCTTGAGAATCCAACAGATGGTTTTGTAACAGGACTGAGTAAAAGCTAAAATGCTTTTTGTGACCTAGTCTGAAGGATCTCAGATCATCATCTCTTCTGCATTCTGTGGATTATGAACTCACTAAGACTAGCCCAAATTCAAGAAGAGTGGAAACAGATACTGTCCCTCAACAAAGCACTGTGTCCATTTTTCATCTAGCATGATACATAGGAAGAAAAATACACCATGTGATTGTACAAACCTATGCAATCTCATACACTGCTGAATAACCCACTCCCAGGATAAGCAACACCAAAACCAGCACCCAGAGTACTTATCCTTCCTGTTCCCAGTTATAAGTAACTGTCTATAAAATAACTACTAATTTCTAAAACCATAATTTGGTTATTGTACTTCATATATGGAGTCAGACTTATGTCTCCACTCCATAGTTTACAGAGTATCAATTCATTTCACACTGAAATCAGTGAAGCCTGAAAGCAAATGCCAGTGGATTTCCTATGACTTTGCATGAGAGAACTTCCTTGCTAATAAGAATGGTTAAAAAACAAACTAGTAAGAGAACATAAAATTGTTCTAAATTTAAAAGTTCAGATAAGTATGAGTGAAGAGACAATGATTTGGTCATCAGTAGTCATCAATAAACAAAAGCTTTTCTAAGTGGTATGGGGCCCTCCCTGTAGAAACCAGTTAAAGCACAGCACTGAGAAAATAGCCACAGCTTCTTCAACTTGGTTCAATACCCAGTCTGGGATCTGACCCACGTGGCACAGCAGACCTCTCCTGTCTCATCCACTGCTCCCCTCAGCAGTGTACATCACCAGTCTGCCTGTTCTGCTCCCCACTGTCTCTGGTGAATCCTCGCACCACCCCTACACCTGTAGCCTATACTCCAGTTCTGTATACATGAGTAAATCAATCTTTAAAAAACAATGTTAAAAAAAAAAAAAAACTAAGTGGTATGACATGCTTTTAATGGACATTATCAAGTATTTAGCCACATCCAACTTACTATTTTCATGCCTGGCAGTTTTCTGGATCCTGCATTTTCTCCTTTATATATTTTCATTATAAAAATCCACTAACACCTGCCTTCTTCTTCCATAAGTTTTGTGATCACTTATATTACAATGACAGTTTTACCTTTTTATTCACATTACAGTTCACTTGACATTTCCGCTGACCACATGTCAAGTACAAAGGGAAGCCAGGGCTCTCCCTGGTGCCACGATGGGTTAAAGCACTGCATTATGAAACTTTCAGAAGCCAATGCAGTATGGGTTCGTTCTGGCCAAGGAAGTGACCCACATGGCGTGGCAGACCTCTCCTGACCCATCTGCTGCTCCTTTCAGCAGTGTATTTCAGTAGATCAGCCTGTTCTACTCCCTACTCTGTCCCTGGTGAATCCTCTTACCCACCATACCTCTGGCCTGTACCCCAGTTCTGTAAGCATAAGTAAATAAATCGTAAAAGAGAGAGAGAGAGAGAAGATAGATCTTCAAAATCTTACAACTTAAGTCCCCATACTGCACCACCAGGGAGGGTCCCCCCATGACTTTTAAATGAATAGTTAGATGGCGAAAAAGGACATTCTGCAGAAGGACTCTGTTTGAATATATATGTATGCATACATACACACACACACATTAAATTCTCTGACAAAAATAGAAAAAAGTTAAATTACTCTTTAAATAAGCTTGTTTATTATGTTGGTTGTACACTTATAACTTAAAAGTTTTCCAGTCTTGATTTTAAGTCTTTGCCACTCTCACTGTGATTAAATCTCTCCCATTCATAAACTGAATAGCTGGGGTATGTAGAATCCATGGTTCACAATTCTTGCTTGTGAGCATGAATCCCTGTGTAAAAGTGAGTGGCCCTTGTCATATTCAGACAGTTCTCTTCTGTTACCAGGAGAACACTGCACATAATTCAAGTTGACTCCACTTCTTTGGTACATATATTGTTTAGTTAAATCTAAAGACCAAATTACAATGATCATATGTGATACTACAGAAGACAAATTATGGGAGAGAAGTTTCATGGAGCAAAATGGCTAGATTTCAACCAAGCCCTGTGGTCTGAGGGAGGGACTAAAGTTAAGTATGTAAATTGTTATCTATGTTTTTTTATCCTCTATTACATGTCATTTTTTTTAAGATAAGTCTTATAGCAAGGCTCAAATGTCTAAATTGTCACATATAAAACAGTTGCCAGGAAATTTATTACAATTGAATACTTCATAAATAAAATGGTATTTTCATATAATGAACACTATGACAGCATAAACCCTGAAACAAACACTGGTAGCAAACATTACCAGAGCTTAGCGATCCCCCAAAGATACATTAGAAATCAGTCTGACAACTATTAAGTGGACTTTGCTACATTTCTGACAGCAGGATCACAGAAAATATTACCAGAAATGTGTGTGTTTAAGATATTTTCAGATATATGGGGGTGCTGTGTTTACTCTCTAAGTCTTATCTCGATCAAAATTTAAAAAAAAAATGTTGGATGAACAAACATTTTCTTTTACTTCAATACAATGACTTGGAAGTCTTCATTATTTTCTGTTCAGTTCATCAGCCTATTCCCATAGTTTTGCAAATTTGGTGGATGAAAAATGTGAAAGCAAAATAGGATCTTGCAATGTTGGACTGCTTTTAAAAGATAAATTGCAAAAATAATATAGATCAGTTTATACATATACAAAGTTACAACTTTTTACTTCTAGCATTTATTAAGCCAACAGGCCTATACCCCAAATCTCTCTATCCACAGAATTAACGTACATCCCTAACTGGGGAGACTTTTATGTGTGATTATAGGGGAAAAATTTCTGGAAAGACAGATTAAGGCCAAAATTAATCTCTGATGTTTAATAGTTATGTGTCCTTTAGCAGTTTTCTTAACCAACCTCCTTACATCATAGTTTTCCTCACTGTAAAATAAGAGTATTAAATACCTATTTCAGTATTCAGAAAGTTATATCATAAATAGAAAAATAATGATATATTTAAAAATCTTCTAGAATGAATGACTAGATACTTCATACCAGACAATATTTTGTCCCAAATGACTTCTTTGATTAAAGTAGAAAATGCTATATTTCTTTTTTAAATCTGCTTCCAGGACCACTGCCTCTGGAATGTTCTTTTGTTATCAAACCATTCCTGTAGAATTAACAACTCCCATTTCCATGCTGTACTTATATCTATGAAAACTCTGAAATTTTATCTCATCTATCCCTTTACTTACTGCCTACACTCCCTTTAACTTTTGGGGACATAGAAATGACCCTATTTTTAGAGCAGTAAGCTAGACTTTCTTAATAAATATTCGAAATAATAAAAGAAAAAAAATGAATATCTGAGGTCACAGTTCCAGCTACATAATGGAAGCCAGAAAGAATATGTGACTAGATAAACGCAAACAGAACCAATGACCAATTATGCTACAGGCTTTGTCAAATGTGACTTGATTTCAGAGAAAAATTGGTAATATATAAAAATACTTCACCTAGCTGACAATATTTCAATGTGTGTGTGAAAATACATGTGTATATAAAATAATGCAATAACATTAACCTTAAACAATAACAATTTCATTATTAGAAAATAAATATAGGATAAGCGTAAATTTAATAAGAATTTCCAGTAGTGTTATTTTTTTCCAATAATTTTTACATGAGATTTGTGGTCAATAAAACGCTATGCACAATTTAGATTTTTCTAATACTTGCTTGGGGAAATCATGTACATATCTTGCAGACAGAAACAAGAACTTTTGGGCCCTCCCTGGTGGCACAGCGAGTTAAAACAGGGCACTGAGAAGCTAAAGCCACTTCAGCATGAGTTGATTCCTGCGTGGGAGGTGACCCACATGGTACGGCAGACCTTTCCTGTCCCGCCACTGCTCCCCTCAGCAATGTACTTCATTGATCTGCCTTTTATGCTCCCCACTCTGTTTCTGGTGAATCCTCTCACCCCCATACCTCTGGCCTGTATGCATAAATAAATAAATCTTAGAAAGAAAGAAAGAAAGAAAGAAAGAAAGAAAGAAAGAAAGAAAGAAAGAAAGAAA
>NW_004567114.1:14937009-14978003 GCF_000260355.1 Condylura cristata
CTGTTCTGCTCCCCACTTTCACTGGTGAATTCTCTCACCCCCAGCTCTTGTATGCATAAATAAATAAAAATGAATCTCTCTTTATAAAAAGTAATCCCATATTAAGTCTTTTGAAATAATGACCCTCTACCTTACAAAAGTTTTTTTTTTTTTTTGAAAATCATCTATTTGACCAGACACATGAATAGGAATGGCGTCAGAGGAATATTAAGAGAACCTGAATCTCTTCTGTTCATCACATTATAATAAAAAGTCACCACCTTTTTAAAGACTGAGATTTGGCATCATGCTTCATGCTGACTGGGATGAAATCCCTCAATGCAGAAGGTTCTCTCAGTGGCACTCACAGGCTTGTTACTCTCCAAGGACTTGCCCTGAGCTGTCCAGATGGAGCTCATGATGAAGATGTGGCCATCACCACCTTTCCATTTTTTTTTTTTCATACTCAAACAATTAGAACCATTTTGCCAGCAGGGGACTGACTGAAATTATCCCAGAAATTTTCTTTAATTGCGATCTAGTGTCATTTTCTATTTTCTCCATCTCTAACCCCCCCCACACACACACACACAGATGATGATTAAACAATTCTGTTGCCAAATGTAAGTCACAGTGCTTAGGGTGGTGCTGTTCAAGATCATGGCCAGCTGCTCCCTTTCCCAACTAAGTACTAAGGAGGACGTTATTCATACAGAACTGGGGTACAGGCCAGAGGTGCAGGGGTGATGATTGGCTTCACCAGAGACAGAGCAGGGAGCAGAACAGTCAGATCGACGAAGTACACTGCTGAGGGGAGCAGCGGGCGGGTCAGGAGAGGTCTGCCACGCCATGTGGTCACCTCCGGTGCAGGCGGGGATCGAACTCATGCGGAAGTGGCTTCAGATTCTCAGTGCTGTGCTTTAACCCGCTGCGCCACCAGGGAGGGCCCCAAGATCATTTTTTTAAGTGCCTGAAAGTAGGTGAAGAAGAGGTTTTTCAGAAAGAGTGTCCTAACCCAATGCATCGGTACCAGTCGGAGCCCTGGAAAACCAATGTCCCTAACATTGACATGTCATCCTCTGATATCTTTCCTCTCAAGCAACCCTCAAACTTGGGAAAGATTTGAGTTGTAGACATTCAGAATGTGATGCTAGAGACTGAGCCCTCCTCAAGGAGATGAGTCCTTCCCATGAGGAGGAGGCGGGAGTAGAGGATCCAGTCTCCATGACAGGGCTCTGAGCCCAAAGCCCCTGTAGCAGGGGTGTCACGGCATTGCCAGTACAGCCCAGTCAGCCTCAAACTCCAGCAACCTAAACATCACCCAGGGGATTTGCTCAAATCAATTGGTGGACCAAGCCCAAAGCCCCCCCCCCCCCGCCCCAACCAGTCAAAGCAAATTGTCAGTAATACTTCTGCTGCTGGCATGGGGGACAAACTTTTTCATATATCAGGACTGCTATTTCACTGAAAATACCCCCTTTTTTTTCAGACACAGAGGAACATTTACCCCATTCTTCAGTGTTTGAGATCCAGGCCCACTGATCCTCCCCAAAGCAGGCTCCCTAGCTCCTTCCACATGACCATGGGGAAGGAAAACTGTCATAACTCAGACAGTTTGGCGAGCAACTAAAAATCTTTCTACTTTATATGACACTTTGTTCCTGAATAATTTGCTCCCGGATGATAAGTTATTCCACATGGACGGCACATCCCTGGCACCACTTTCAACTTCCTGGACCAGGGAATGTGCTTGTTCGCCTCACATGGACTCCCTAAGTATATACAGCGTGGTTATCTGCTTCTGCTCAGTGGTTAGTTGCCATTTGTCTGCTTCAGGACACCAAATTAGGCCACGTCATTCAGCTACTTGTCTTGGTGTGCCTAACACAGGGTCGAGCCCTGAGTGAGAACCTGCACATCCATATGTCCTGCTGAGTTCTGGGGCAGCTTATGTATTTCTGTGGCACATAATTAGCTGCACTCAAAACTGAACTGTGATACCTGATTTTCTGAGCATATGCCATCCCTTCATGTAGTTCCTTTTTTTTTTTTTTTTTAAAGGTGTCAGTAATAGATGACCTTTGTTGTCACAGGCCCTGCAACTCTGGGGGAGGCAACAACCATACAGATATCAAATATCTGTAGCACAAATAATCAGTAACTGCACTGGGATAAACAATATAGAGATTTACAGCAGCCCTAACCAACATGTTACATAAGATCTGCTCCAGGAAGATCCATGAGGAGGTGAGCATATTTGATTCCTATGCATTTCATTTATTTAGCTCGGATTCAATTAAATCCCACCTCAAACTATACTCCAGTTCTTCCAGAGTAGAACTAGCTGTCCACAGAGCCTTTCTGTAATGGTAAAGCTGACTACATTTTCTATACTCTACCTCACAGAGCTTCTAAACACATGTGGCAGCTGAGCAGGTGAAATGCCATTCATGTGACTAAGGAACTCTTTTTTGTACACACACACACACACACACACACACATTTAAAAGTCACATGTGAATAGGAACTTCCATATTGAACCTGTGGACTCTATAAGAGGACCCAAGAAAAATACATACTTTTATAGGAAAGAAATGTCAAGACATACGGCTTACTAAGAATCTGCAAAATTGGACAACAGATGAAAACCTGATAAGGCAGAAAGCCAAACATTTAGTTCATACCCAACACATTCCCTGCTTTGCCTTTTGTAACCTTCTGTTTCCTAGAGATATAATTCACTTTTTATCTGAATCTATTTCTGACAAGATCGCAGTTCTTTCTTGCCAATCTGTTACCCTGATTTCTTGCCCCATAATCTTATTTATCAGTTTTCCCCTAAATGTTAAATATTCCTTTCATTTCAACTCTTGAAACTATTCACAGTGTTATATCAAGCTCTTTGGACTTTGATATACTTATTTAAATGCATATGCATCCTAAATTATCTTCTCATGGTCATGTACAAGAAAATTTTCTCACATTAACATTTTGATTCAATATTGACCATACTAACAGTATTTTTTAGTAGTGTGTTTGATTTTTTATTTATTTATTTATTTATTCATACAGAACTGGGGTACAGGCCAGAGATGCAGAGGGTGAGAGGATTCACCAGGGACAGAGTAGGGAGCAGAACAGGCAGATCGACAAGGTACACTGCTGAGGGGAGCAGCGGGCAGGTCAGGAGAGGTCTGCCATGCCATGTGGATCTCCTCCCGGGCAGGCAGGGATCAAACTCATGCGGAAGTGGCTTAAGCTTCTTAGTGCTGTGCTTTAACCCACTGCGCCACCAGGGAGGGCCCGTGTGTTTGATTTTTAAAGCATCCCCATATCTGTTATACAAAAATATCTAATAAAATCTGTAGGATAAGTCAGCCAACATCACAGTCTGTATTTATTTATCTGTTTCATCGTCGTCTATCTGCTGCATTAGTCGTAAGTGCATTAAGGGCAGAATCTTTGTCTCTATCTTCTTATTATCTAACATACTGTTTGATCTAAAGAATATGCTCAATAAATATGCATAGGGCATATAAACCACCAAACCTCTGGTTTCTTATAACAGATCATAATCAACCATACTTTCTAAGTCTTTGTGAAATAAGTTTGTATTAGCATTCTGCTAATATTATTTCCAATTCATATAATTACTGTATGAGGGTCCAAACACAAAACTCCTTTTCCTATAAAAGAACACTGGTATGTCTATGTCGATACAAGATACTTATTAATATGCAAATTATTTGTTTTACTGTTAAGTCACATTGAAACAATAATGAGGAATTACACAGTTCAAGATTAGGATACCAGCTTATGTATACCAGCTGTGTTTATTATACCTTGGTAAACTGAACTTGAATCAAAATTCATTAAATTTTTGTCACATTAGGAATTTTGGAAGGAAATTTTATCTGAGTAACTTCACTTGTATTTGCTACAAACTAGGGTACCATTCCGAAGAACAGAACAAAAGAGCAGGATTATTTTGCAGGTTTGAATGTGAAGATTTAGTGATATTAGTGTGAAGATAAGTTTAGGTATACAGGAATCTGCCTATAAATTAAATACAAACCTTCAACAAAGTCCCTTTTTCTCCATGCTAAAATTTCACATCCCTTTGTGAAGATCCATTCAAGCATTTCTGAGCTGAATCATCTCAAAACATCATGTGCCTCAGAAAACCAAAGCAAAGCAGAAGCCTGTGTGGGAAGCCTCTCTGTGCTTACCCCAGCCATCCATCACCACCAGGGACCGAGAGGAGAGCCCCTAATAGAAGCTGGCTAATTTCTTTAGCAGGACCTCATTAGGCCCGCCCTTCCTGAGCTGCTTCTCCTTTAAAATGTGATAAATGAATTCTGCCATTGCCAATTCCAGCCTGTCCTTCTTCCCTTAATGAAATGAAGATGCGTCATGCTGGCAAGCACTGAGGACAAGGATGATTATTCACGGGATGCTGGAAGTATGCCTCACCCATCCTTGCCCACAGACATTGGAGATCGGACCTTCAGAAGCCTGAAAGGTGTTTCAGTAGAGATTTATTTTCACTTTACTCGGGAAATATTCAGGGAGCTGCATATTCTCTCATGATCTTTTCACCACATATGCCTTTTTTTCTGAAATAAGTAGGTGGCACTTGCACTCACAGATTTTAAATATAAAAATTTTTAACCAAACTTAAGATCATTTTAATGTTGAAAAAAGTTGGTAAGTTATGTATTTAGATGGCTCTGGGTCTTCCTTTGCATTAGTTTTCAGATCGAGATGGAGAAAGCATGTGGGCCTCAGCTAAGTAACTGATTCCTGGATTTCTGACCTGCCTTCATTGCTGTTTGATGGTGTTTCTCCATTAAACCCAAGATGGTGTTTTTTTCTAGCCCTGGCAATTGTGCAAATTTAAGAGGCTGGTTTCCTAATTTCAAAATATTTAATCTTTTACGATGTTTACTTCTCTTCTTTTTTTCAAACAGATTCACCACTGAACAAACTATTGTAAGAAGCTCTGAAACTCATATTTAAGTGTAAACAGGACATTATCTCAAATGCTACCTCGATCAAAATAACTTGCAATTTGCCTGACGGCTACCCTTTAATTTTTCTAAGGTAGACATAGTATGTAATATGAAATTTAATACAATGTGAGTCCCATACACATATGAATGTACATAAATATAAACCACGTTGGTTTTGTTTTCTTCCTTTGCAGGGCTACCCACACCATTTTTCTACATTACCACACCTCTTGCCAGTTTCATATAACATTTACCCTATAAAATAGAACTAAAGCTTATAGATGCCAGAATAACTTTGAGGGAATTGAAAACTCAAAATTTGGGAGAATCCATCCCCAATAAACTGTATCTATTTACAAGGTAATCTTTCTGTTGCCTTTTATATAACAGTTACTTATTAATGATTTACTATCTTTGTAGATAAATTGCTTTTTTTTTTCTGGCAATATTTCACATTGTCAGTTATAATCATGTCTTAAAAATTGTCATTTTGGGGCTCTCCCTGGTGGCACAGCAGGTTAAATTAGAGCACTAAGAAGCTAAAGCCACTTCAGCATGAGTTCAATTCCCACCCCAGAGGTGACCCACATGATGCAGCAGACCTCTCCTGTCTCCCCACTGTTCGCCTCAGTTGTGTATTTCAGTAGATCTGCCTGTTTTGCTCCCCACTCTTGTCTCTGGTGAATCCTCTCACTGCCCCTACATCTCTGGCCTGTTCTGTACCCCAGTTCTGTATGCATAATAATTTAAGACAAAGTTTAAAAATTGTCATTTTTAATTTGCCTCCAAATCTTAGAGGTATATAGCAATTGTTATTTCTGAAATATTTACTCAGAAACTAAGAAAGACACTTATAAAGAGTGGTAAAATGAGATGAGAACCCAAACTATTCCTTTTCTTCAGTGTTAACAAGAAACTTATAACTAGAATTCAGATCTTCACTTCTCATGCTTTATTCAAAAATCTAAAATCACTAAATCATGCTAAAAACAAACCAAATCTGGAAGGCAGAGTAAGAGTTGGGCAAGAATTGACAGCACAGCAAACAGTTCATTTCTGACTCTTTGATTAGAAAATATAACACATACTCTAAAATCTTGCCATATGGATAAACCAAGAACCATAGGAGGATCTCCAGTCATCATTTTCTTGTCATCTAAAGTTTAATAACTGGCCCTCCCTGGTCACGCAAAGGGTTATGACTATGAAGCAATCTGCAGCCACTGCACCACGAGTTCCATCCCTGGCTAGGGAGCTAACCCACATGGAGCTGTAGACCTCTTCTGTCTGGCCGCTGCTCCCCTTAGCAATGTACTTCAGTTAAGCATCCTGTTCTGTTGCCTGGCTCCTTCTCTCTCTGGTGAATCCTCTCATCCCTGTCCCTTGCATCTCTGGCCTGCACTCCAGCTCTTGTATGCCTGAATTAATAAATCTTGAAAAAAAAAATACTTTATGGCCCTCCCTGGTTGTGTAGCAGGTTAAAACACAGTATCAAGAAGCTAATGCCACTTCAGCATGAGTTCCATCCGCACCCGCCTCCCAGAAGTGACCCACATGGTGCAGCAGACCTCTCCTGACCCAACGCTGGTCCCCTCAGCAGTGTACTTCTTCAGTTGGCCTGATCTCCTCCCCACTCTGTCTCTGGTGAATCCTCTCACCCCCATACCTCTGGCTTGTACCCCAGTTCTATATGCATAAATAAATAAATCTTTAAAAAGTAAATGTTAAATAACAGGAATCATCATAATATTAAGAATGCTTGCAAATTACAATAATTGAATAATTCCTACTGACCTATCACTGTTTTACATGCATTATTTTCTTACATTCTCAGGAAAATGACGTCACTTACTAGGAAGAAATTTGCCAGAAGTCACATAAGCTCACGTCTGAGATAGCCAGGTCTGCCGAAACTAAGTTCTGAACCACTTGACTGCTAAGTGCATGGTGCATGGAGCTGTTTTCTTTTGACTGATCATGCATTTTTTTTTTTTTTTTAGTTCCTTAATCTCTTAACCTCCTGCCTGAGAAGCCTGTGTTTCTCCAGCTACACTGTAATACACTAAAGTGATTCCCTCTAAATATTTCCTAGCAAGAATGTGCCATTGGAGTGAAAATAGATCTGAGAATTTGAAAGGCTCTTCTGGCAGCACTTTGCACTTTAAAACCTTAAGTGCCTCTGTGTGTATTTGCCATTGCCAGCCTGGCAGGGCTGGGAACGGATGAGCGCTCTCGGCAGGACCCACAGCTCCGCTCTGCTGCTGCGGGAAGGCAGCATCTGCTGGCTGCTCAGCATGTTTGCAAAGAAGAAAAAAAAAAAAAAAAAGACTTTTTTATTTTAATGTCAGTAACTCAGACAAAAGATAAACGATAAGATCCAAGAATAGAGGGCAGGTACCAAGATTAGAAAGCGTAGCGCCAACTGGGAAACTCGCATACATTGTGTGGAAAGTGCTCTGCATGGAAACAGTCATAGCCCATGCGCCCTTTGAAAATGAGCACCACTGACTGCAAGCTGAGTGTCTGAAATTCAGTAGCACCAAAGCAGCAGTGAATCAGATCTGCATGACTGCATGTCCCTCTGATGGTCATATCTTTCCCATAATATAGAAGAGATGTTTTGCTTATATTTAAAAGTCTGGAGGTCCAGAATTCAGGGCATTTTTCAGCGAATCTTAGCCAGTTAAAGTCCAAACTGAACCATCAGGTCTGGACACCTACCTCCTTCTCTCTCCCTTGGGTGTCTTTAAGTCAGGCTCAGGCATTCTGAGTTCTGATTAACACAGGGACTGACTCATTTATCTCTAGTCAACTCTTTGTGTAACCTTTGCATCAAATCCAAGGACTTGAAGATTCTCTTGGAGACTCATTTCCCTGACAGCTGATATCCTGCAGGACATTCTTTTTGTTGATAATAGGATTACTGCTGCTCCTTTCTTGCTTTGCTCCCCTGGGTGCATGCACAGTGGTTAGTATCTGAGCTCTACTCCAGCTTCTTCCATTTTTCTTCTCCATGTCAATTCATTTTGTTGCCCACTTCCATATCAGCCCATTTTCCTCTCACAGACTTTATCATAATGTGTTTACTAATTAATAGGTTCTCTTCTATAGAGGGAAAGTATGGCTCTGACAATCTCAAGCTTTTCTCGCCAAAGTGTTTCAGCATCTACCTTATTTTCTGTGCAGAGTAGTCTCCAGAAATATCTATAGAAAAACCTTTAATTGTGTATTGATTGACAATGAGTCAGAGATGATATCCATTCAGACCTGCACATTTCATTACAAAATGAGACAACATATCATAGGATTTCCTAGGAGATAAGTACATGCTGGAATTGTTGCTTATTTCACCTGACAAATAACAGAAGAGCTATGAGGTTAATCTTTGAAATAATCCCTAAAATTCTCTGCAACAAATCTTTACCAAGCCGGTCTGGTTTCCGTAAGAAGCTCTCTTACTGTGACCAGGTGGGAGAGGAACTAACACTGATGACGATCACAAGAACAAGCATTAACCCATTCTGTTTCACAACTGCATTGAGAGGTAAGTAACTTTATCTAAGGTTTAAGATGAGAAAAACAGATTCAGAGAAGTTAATTGATTTGTGATAGATCGCACAAATAAACAGCAACCCTAGGCTCTAGCCCAAATTTGGACTGATTTGTAAGTACCCATCCTTTCTCTTGCATGTTATTGCTGCTCTAGATCAGAAAAGAAGACTCCTTTATTTATGAGCTATCAGAGATATTTGGGGGTGATACTCTGTCAGCTTGCAAGAAACTGTATCTGCCTACGTTCAGGGCTAACTTATACACTGGCATTTGTGGTCATGTTGTTCTTGAGTAGGAACACAAATTGGCTTAATGCATCAGCCAGAAGCAAGTCTTTCTTTAACAGATGATTCCATTATTTATGACATTTTCAAGCTCCTCTGAGTTTCATGAAAGAGGTAGATGAACACTTTATTTAAAAATATGAAAAAGTTTTTTTTGTTTGTTTTTTTTTTTGCAAAATTACAAGAGAATAGTTTACTGTGAGTTAGATATTGGCTTTCCCTAGTTTTGTACCAAGTAGAATTAACAGTCATGCGTTTAGGAAAATGAAATATGTATTACATACACTTAGATGGACTAAGTTGGCATGTGAAGTAGGAATGGCAGTAAATCACTTGGAGACACATCACAGCCATTAGCCTCAAGAGAAATGGCCATCACCACAATCTCAAACACATTTATGCTATTAGTATGAGGAGAAAAATGGGACATTCTTCTTCACTAGTGCTTTCAACTGTGATTCCCACTGCCCCTCATTTTTCTTCTCCCAGGTCACCCTCCAAAAAAAGACTGACTGTGATTTAGTCCCACTTGTAACAAGGAAAAAGTAGCTTCCTTGTATGCTTCTTTGAGAATATGCTTTGTTTCAAATTAACAATCCTTAATTGTGCTGATATTTCTTATCAGTGAAAAAAATATTAGTAACTTATCTAGAGCTAAAAATAAAATTTTAAAAATTAGCTTTTGGAGGCCCTCCCTGGTGGCGCAGCGGGTTAAAGCACTGCACAAAGAAGCATAAGCCACTTCCGCATGAGTTCAATCCCCGCCTGCCCCGGAGATGACCACATGGCATGGCAGACCTCTCCTGACCCACCCGCTGCTCCCCTCAGCAGTGTACTTTGTCAATCTGCCTGTTCTGTTCCCCACTCTGTCTCTGGTGAATCCTCTCACCGCCCCTGAGCCTCTGGCCTGTACTCCAGTTCTGTATGAATAAATAAATAAATCTTAAAAAAAAAAATAGCTTTTGGAGTTGAATGGGAAGACAGTAAGGGCAGCATGAATGAAACTCTATTCTTTCTAATATCACCTATGTTAAAATAACAACATCTATACAACTATTCAGTAGTAGTAATAAATACAGAAATGGAGAGTGTTTGACTTCTTGTTGACAAGACAATAGGACTTTAAATTCTAAGCAGTAAGAAGAGAACAACTGTAGCTAAAATGTTTCACTGTCAAAATCTATAGAAATGACACTTAATTACCTGCTACTTATTACTAAGGCTGATTTTATATCTCAGTGGTTTTCAGACCACAGTGAACACTTGAATTCTAATCCTTCCTTTGCCTTTAGGAAGTTGTATGATATTGAATGGATCAACTAACGTCTCTGGGCCTCAGCTCTCTCATCTATAATGAGAGGATAAAATAAAATAGTCAATGTTCATTCTAGTGATTAAACAATACTATCACTTAACTGTTAATACTATATTTTTTTTTATTATTAGTCACTGAAAAATGGACAAATCATATCAACATTGAATATTTGAGTGCATATTTTCTAAGTATTGTGAAAAAATGCAGAGATAAAATAGTGAATATTTCTATGTCACTAGTAATTTTCCATCTCAATCTCCAACATAAGATCTTCTCATTGTTATACCTGAAACCCAAGATGTGAGAACATAGAGGAAAAGTTTCTTTCTTCATATTAGCACAAGCTACTAAAGTCACAGTGAAATCTATAGCTGATTACATAACTGTTTTTATTCAGAATAATATCACATATACAATTTTTCAGTTTTGCTCATTCTATTGCATGAATGCGTTGATTTGACTAGGGGTTACACAGATCACTTACAAGACACCATCTGAAATGAGGGATAAACTGATTACTGGTATTAGGATAATAAAAAGTTTTCAAGGTTATTGTCCCTGCCATAGCATAATTTCTAAAGAGATTTGGAATCCAACATTATTCACCTAAGGTGAAATCCCTTTAAAAATTCAAATCCTTTTAAAAGGAAGAGAGCATAGTAACTGCCAATCCTTTGCATTTGCATTTATCAAATCAAATTATTTGTTTGAAGATAATATCATAATAAGAATATTGTCAGAGGATTGATGTCTCCTGCAAGGAAAATAAATGGTCCCCCTGTTAGGAAGGAATGGGAAATAGCCCCTGATGAGACTCCAAATCCAAAGACATTATGTTTGGAGGTGAAACTGCTGGGAATAGAAAGGTCTTCATCATGTTGAAATTTCTTTTCCCAGAATGGCTACAGGGAATTTAGGTGTGTAACGCACAGTGTGCATCACTGAATTCCAAAGCATAAGTAAATGACTTGCACAAAACATTACACATATGGGATGGAATAAACATTGCTATAAAAATCTCATACAAATCACAACCCAAGCAGTCACTGATAATAAAGGAAACAATAGAATGTGCTGTACTGTCATCCAAGCCCTTGAATTCAACTCTTGTGAATGCTATGTCTCTCCCCTGCAAAAGTCAGATTTAACCCTCTGACACAATGTTTTCATTTCAAATAAGACCTTTTATAGACTATTTCCTTTCCACACATTCTAAAGTTGAAACAGTCACATAAGAAATTTATATCCTTCTCTAGTTAAAAAAAATCAAGCTCATCTTTCAGCTCTTGAGTTTATCTAATAATCTGGCAGAATTCTTCCCACCTTGAGATGCAGATTACTTATCTGTAAAATGAAGATAACTGAATAGATAGTAGTCTTATCTATTTTCTGTAGTGACTTCTTGGAAAAAAATAACATTATATGTATAGAAATTTATTGAAAGTTATAAGGCAATTTTTAAAAGTTAATTGATAAGAGTAAACTAGCTCATTTAAAAAAAATGGCAAAGCTTTGGTGCCTAGCAAAAAAACTGTCTATCAAATCAATGCTTTTCTAATATTTTTTAAAGAAAATCCCAGGAGCTAAAAGGCAGTTGGAGGGTGTGGGGCTGGAAAAAGTTGAGTACCTGTATGGTACGGAACAGCAGAGAGGGTTCAATTATTTCTGTGTATCTGGATCATTGAGATTTCTATGAAAGGCTTCAGAGGAAAGCTTGGGCCTGTGTTAAGAAGTAGCAAGTCAAGTAGGCAGATTCTGGGGAGTGTAGGATAGTTAAAGCCAGCTATGAGATAGGATGGAGATTTGTGAGACAAAGAAATTTCCAAAGTTCCCATTTCCTCTGTCTCCTAAGATGAAATTTGGAAAAATAAATAAATAAATAAATAAATAATATTACACAGTTGACTCAAGGTTGGGGAGAGTCAGAGACTCAACTCACTACACCCAGAATAACAGGACTAAGCAGCATTAACAGAGACCTTGATTTCTCAAAAATCTGAACAAAATGTGTCCCATATCTGGAAATGTGCTGGGACATTTATGAGAGAGACCCTAGTAAACTAGAAGCATGGATGTGGATATCACTTTATAAAAGTCAGGAAAAGTTTTGTATATCACCCATCTCCCAACTCCTTATGATGAAACTATCTCTGTGAAAATAGTCTGGACCTGTGAGTTACCAGTGATCAAAGTGAGGAAGCAGCATGATGTAGCAGAATACAGCATGAGGCACATGGAGTTCATGCAGCAAGATGACTGGAACACACATTTCATACTTTAAGGCAAGTTTTGAGAAGTGTACTATAGACAGGCAATAAGAATGTATTGGAACATCAGAGTTTCCTATAATTGAGGTAATAACAGTATGGATAAATGACTACTATATTTTTAATTAAGCACAGTTAATGATAACAGACATCTAAACTTGTGTTCTTCCTTCATACATTTTCTACCCTGATCAAAACAAACAAAACCACCAGCAACAGGTTTATAAAAGTTGCATCTTACTCAGTATGTTCAAAGCATAACATATCATTTCCTTTTCTTATTAAGAGGACCATCTGCTTTACTTCTGAATATCCTCTGCCATGTTTTAATCCAAGCTCCTTAGAAAAGGTCTGTCCGTCTCATTCCTTTACTATGATAAAACTGCTTTTATTTTCCATAAGCAATCCTTTGTCTTGTGCTTATTAGCATCTAAACTCTATTTAGTTCCACTGTTCATATCTAGTCTACCACTGATTTTATGATGACTGAAAAGTGAGTCTAACCTCTATTAGCCTCAGTTTGCTTATTTGCAAATTGAAGATTCATTCTTTTCTTAGTCCATACATCTAAAAAATATTTGTGAACACAACAAATAAAAACCTCTGCCCTCAAAGAATTTTCATCTTAGTGCAAGATACAATTAGTAGTACAAATAAAACATATAAATAGGTCAGATAAAGGAATTATTACCCAAGATAAAGAACTCCTACAGATGAACAAAAAATAACTCAATCAAAAAAAAAAAAGTAAAAAATACAAATAGATATTTCTCCACAAATAGAATACACAAATGGACAACACAATATGAAGAAATGCTCATCACCATATATTATCAGGGAAATTTGCAAATCAAACCTACAATAAGATACCACTTTATACCTGTGAGAATTATCCCTATCATAAGAATCAAAAATAAATGTTGGCAAGGATATGGAGAATAAAGGAAATTTCTAACAGTTCTTGTAGGATTGTAAATCAGCCCAACCTCAATGGAAAACAGTATGGAGTTTAGTCAAAAAAATTTAAATGTGGGCCATAATTGGTGGCACAGCCGATTAATGTGCAGCACTGCAAGCGAGCCAGCTGCTTCAGTCAAGTTTGATACCCACCCCAGAGGTGACACACATGGAGCGACAGACCTTTCCTGTCTCACCTGCTGCTCCCCTCGGCAGTGCACTTCATCTGTTCTGCCTGTTCTGCTTTCCACTTTGTCTCTCGTGAATTCTCTCACTGTCCCTGTGCCTCTGGCCTGCACCCCAGTTCTGTATGCATAAATAAATCTTTAAAAAAATTAAAATGTGTCTACAACAATAAAACTTCTAAGTATCTATCCAAAGAATTGAAAACACTAGTTTGAAAAGATATGTGCACCAATGTTCACTACAGCACTATTCACAATAGCTGAGATATGGAAACAATCTAAGTGGCCATCAACAGGTGATTGCACAATGGACTACGACTCAGCTTAAAAAAATGCAATTTTGCATTTATGACAACATGCTGGAATTCAAATAGATTATGCTAAGCAAAATAAGTTGGGAGGAGAATGACAAATTATGGATGATTTCTAGATTATGCTAAGCAAAATAAGTTGGGAGGAGAAAGACAAATTATGGATGATTTCATCCATATGTGGACTATAAAGAAAAAAACAAACAGAACAGATAAATCAAACCGAAACCCTGGTTTCTGACTAAGATTATGGGGAGAGGAAAGCAAAGGATGGACTATGTTGGATGATTGCTAGTAAATTAGTGGTGGCTGGCAATATACATTTGAAGAAGTATGAAACTGCACTTTTTTAAAAAAGATTTATTTATTTATGCATACAGAACTGGGGTACAGGTAAGAGGTGCAGGGGCAGTGACAGGCTTTACCAGAGACAGAGTGGGGAGCAGAACAAGTCGATGATGAAGAACACTGCTGAGGGGAGCAGCAGCATGTCAGGAGAAGTCTGCTGCGCCATGTGGGTCACCTCTGGGGAGGGTATCAAACTCATGCTGAAGTGGCTTTAGCTTCTTAGTGTTATGCTTTAATCTGTTGCACCACCAGGGAGGGCCTGAATTTGTACTCTTAAACATAATATTGTAGCCAAAGCTACCTCAGAAATAAACTAGATAACATAGTTCTATATTCTCCAAAGTGCACCTGTACCACACAGGTGACTAGAAGTACCACTGGGAAAGGTTTTCACTCACATCCAAGTGAAGACCCAAAGGAGCTAAGGTTACCTATTTAAAGTCCTGGGGAAAGCCTCCAGGCATGGCAAACAGTGCTCATGTCCTGGTAGAGAAATCCTAGTATGAGGGGAACAGGAGAAAAGGGGGAAACTGGAAGGACAAAATGTAACAGGGGGCCCTCCCTGGTGGCACCTGGTTAAAGTGGTTAAAGTGCATCACTGCAGGATAGCCATGGCTGCTTCAGCATGAGTTCAATGCCCAGCCCTGGAGGTGACCTAAATGGTGCAGCAGACCTCTCCATTCTCATCTGCTGCTCCGCTCAACAGTGACTTCATCAATCTGCCTATTCTGCTCCCCACTCTGTCTCTGAATCCTTTCACCACCCTTGCACATCTGGTACCCCAGTCTGTATGAATAAATAAATAAGCATGTAAAAAAAAGAAAGACAGCAATAACAGGACCCAGATCATGTCAGATCTCCAGGACTCTGGAGCCTCCCTCAAGTGAAATGGAAGGCTTTTATCCAACTTAAGTGTAGAAAGAGTCTCTATGAGTAAATGGAAAGAAGAAAAGGGCATGAGGCAAAAGACCTCCCAGGAGGCCAATGCACACTAATGGAACACTCACCATCTGAAAAAAAAAAAAAAAAAAAAAAAAACCTTTTAGAGAATATTTTGGAGTCAAAACTAAGGACTGGCATATTTAGGAGCATGCACCTAAGTGGATCTTGGATCATATCATGCTCCAAGTTGCAGGGAGCAAGGAGGTGTGTCAAAGGAACTAAAACCACAGGAGTTGAGGTAGAAGGGCTTTCCAGTTACATCAATCTTTTATCACAATTACAACTGATGTTGACCCATGGTGACGTTCTGACGCTCTGTATCAGTTTATATGTGACTGGTCACTAAGATTCTAAGCAGAAAAGTCCATTGTCAACCACAGACAGAAGAGAGCCACGGGTAGATCTGTCCAGGGCTCTAATGGGTTTTCTTAGTGATCTTACTTTGGCACATGTCTTTTTCTTTCACTTAGGGTAGGTACATCCAAAAATTGCATCTCCCAGCTCTATTTTAAAGTGACTGCTATCATAACTGGAATCTTTCCTTCCACATTCTAAACAGTAATATAGAACTATCACTACATACACCAAAAAATAAAATGGCAAAAATTATGTGATTAAAGAAACCAGCGTATGGGAAATCCCCAAGGTGGAGGAAAAATAGTTCCATTAGATAATGGTTATATGGTATGCACATTTTTCAAAATTTACTTATGTTTATACTTAATATCTTTAAAAATCACATAAAATTGTATCTCAATAAAGTTTAGTGAGGATTAAAAGTGATGAGATGAAGAATCATCAACAACAAAGTGGCTTAGAGGCCTCATTGCTCAATGAGGCAGGAGAGTACTGGAATCAGGAGATCAAGACCACCCAGGAACAAAATAAAGTGTTTCAAGCTTAATTTATTTTCAGAGATCACTGAAGGTCACAATCTACAAGTGATTAAGAGCTGACCCTTAGATACAACACAACAGAAATCATGAGTGACTGATAAAAACAATATAGTAGAGTGGTAGATTTCTAGCTTTACCAGAAGGTTGAAAGAAAATTTACTGTTGATCAAAAGAGAGACTTCAGTTAGTCACTATAGAATTGGCCAAAAGAGAGGCTTCTTTTTCAAGAAGGGAGGGTTAATAGCATGTAGTTCTGTGAATGGAAAAATCTAATTAAAAGATAAAAACATAGTAAGTCAGAAATTAAAGAGAGCTTGTGCTATATCCCTGAGCAGGTAAGCAGGGATGCAATTTAGAACTATCAAAGGTTAATAATATAATAACCTAATATATACATGCATATATGCACATGTATATTGTATGTGTTTGAATACAAAGTCAAATAAGATAGTGAGTTGTGTTTAGCAGAGCATCTAAGCTCATTTCTGTAAGTATCAACTATTTTATAGCAAATTAACAATCAACTCATGACCATTCTTTTCTTGATATTTGGGATGGTCCCAGCTTTCTCATTCTAGACTATAATGTATTTATTTCTATCTTTAGAGTTACCACATTCTATTATGTTGTTTGTGTTCCTCTTTCTCTGATTGGGATAATGACTGAGAAATTATATCCATGATGCTAGATGAAGTATGATCACATAAAATTCCCAGTAAGTGACTGGAAAATGATTAAGCCCTTTCCATTCCCCTGGGATGTTGATATTTACAATCTTACATCTTACCATGCTTTAAAACACTAAATCCCACCAATTCATGCCAGCCCTCAAGATATAGCACCGGTAGTATCAGTAGCCCAGGACTCCTCAAGTAAGCAGGAGCAATATTGTTTTGGAAAATGATGGACTGGAAACTGTTGGCTTTTTCTCAAGCCTAATGAGTTATAAACTTTAGGTGTGCCAAAGAGTGAACTGCAGTTTACCAAGTCCTCCAAGTGGCACAAGTGTTTGCTAAAGTGCAAGCTACACTACAATGACATATGTTTTTGATTTGTCATTCTTTAGGCTGGGAATACACAATGAAAACACCTGATTATACTGTGACCATCAACCAATGTTTCATTAAACTCAAGTTTTAGATTTTTTTCATTGGCATATTTTTTTATTATTAGAAACATAATTCCTTTCTCCTATATTCTTTAGATGTGTTTCTTATTCAAAAAAACAAAGGTGCATTAAAATGTGTTTACTCTTAAGCAGTTGGGAGAGGAAGGGAAGGAATTTTCTGCTTCCAAAGGCATTGAAAAATCTTTTCAAAATAATCTTGAACCTCTTGACATTGCAGAGATAAGAGGAGTGATGCAGATACTGATGGCTCTATAAGCAACTCTTAGATGTATTCACATGTGGAGAATCCCTTTATTCTGAAAGAATTGAGAAAGTGACACACTGAGTTTAAAATATGGGATATGTGAAAAGATCAGAGATAAGAAAAACTCTGACCCTTAAAAACTGGTTCAAATTCTATAAAGTTGGTAAAACTTCATGCAGGTTATTTAACCTGGATTTGTTTTCATATGAAAAATGCAGAAGTCAGATCAATCAGTATTCACCAAGATATGATATGAATTACAGAAATTAATTGAAGGTTAAAAGTCTCCACCAGGGAGGTGACCCACATGGTGTGGAAGACCTCTTCCTGTCTAATTGACACTCCCCATTCTATTTTTGGTGAATCCTCTCATCCCTACACCTCTGGCTTGTATCCCCATTCTTGTATGCATAAACAAATAAAATCTTAAAAAAGATCCCTTTGTTGCCTCACTGTTCTCTTAGACAGGAGATTAGCGGGTTTAACTAGATTCTGGGCTAAACAAGACTAAAATCAAAGTACTGAGTAGCCTTGACTTTCATCTGAAAGATTTACAGAAGAATCCACTCCCAAGTCTATTCAGTTTACCGGCAGAATCCAGTTCTTGCTGTTACAGAAGCAAGGACCCATTTCCTTGCTGGGAGTACTCCAAAAGTAAATACGGTGTATTGCTACCTGTTTGCCTCAATCTTCAAAGCCAACCTACTCTGAATCTCTGACCTTCTGGAGGATATTCTTTGTTTTAAACGAGCTTACATGATTAGTTAAGAATCACCTTTTCATCCTATAAGACAGTCTGAGAATTGGCATGTCATCATATTTACTTATAATCCAAGGGATGGATCACTGGGGGCCATTGCTAGCATTCTTCCCATCAAATCAACTGTTTTAGGTAAAGAACAAGCCCTATTGTATAAGTTGCAGAGAGAGTTTGAGGAGATGATGTTAAAACCAAAAAGCGAGGAAGAACAGTGAGAGATAAAAGGGAAGGGACAGACTTAGTTCTTAGAAAAAGTGCATGGCTTCTTATCATCAGTGCTTTTCCGCCTCTACTTGCCATGGCCAGGTTCTCATGTTCATTCACTCCTACCCTATCAAGGACCACAGAGAAAGAGCTATTATAGCTATAGAGGTCAGATTATAAATGTAAATTGAGGTGTTATTTCTACAACTATCGGCACCTCATTGCTAATGAGGACATTAAAATGGTTCCTTATGTTTCAGTTCTAGAATTTTCAAACAAGAGCTTTTGAAGCACAGGGTACTTTGAGGTGCCCCTGATATTTAACCAGGGGAGTCACATTACTTTAAAAAGAATCACAGAGCTGTTCATACATGAAGATGGCTCTAACTATGAATTGATAGAAAAAGCTTCCTTTTCAGACTTAGCAAACACATGGACTTTCTGCTTCCATTCAAATATATAAAGTTGGGACATTTAGGTGTGTATCCAAGTGTGGTCTTAATTGCTTCTCAGAGCATTCAACCAATCCGACATAAATGTCAGTTTGTACTTGGAGAGGGACAGAGCTAAAGCCACAGGATTAAAGTTTAGGAAAAATGGGCTTTTTGCGACTCCCTGGCTCACTATTCTGGGCGATGAACTCATTCCAATATTAGTGTGTCCCAGAATTCATCACCTTCCAAGTACTAAAATAAAATCAGGAAAATGTCATCAAGTTGTTAACCATTATTATCTATTAAAGTAGCACTACCAAAGTCAGGAAAATCACCTAATAAAGCCAATCTTTCTTCTTTATATCACGCAGAACTGTCAGGACTCCAATAAATTATAATGGACCCAACTTAAAACCAATGACCTGCATATTATGTACTTAAAATCTCTCTGATCTCAGCAAGTAACCAACACCAGGGTTGTCAACTAGGAAAAGAGAATTCCAAGGTTAAATATCTAGAATCTTCTGATGTCTACCTTTCATATATGAACCACACAAGATGTCTGTTTATTCTCAAAAAAGGAAGCTTCAATTTCTAGAAAAATAATGTAATTTCAAGAGCTTCTATAAAGATAACAATACAAAGGTTGCTGTCTAGATGCTAAGTGATTTATAAACTTACTGCAGGAATGTAAATAAAGACTATTCAAAGTAAACCCATTTGACACAGTGAACTCTCTGGCAAGTTTTCTACCTTAATTTCTTTATCTAAAATATGAAAATAATATCTGACTGAAAGAAATATATTGAAAAATAAATAGTGACAGCATACTTAAAGTACTTGAAATTATAAATGGTAAACACATCAAATAGTATTTTTCATAAAATGCCCATTAATTTATTCATTATGTATTTGATGAGCAGTTATTTTCCATGAACATTAAAGTAGACACTTAGATTTTAATAATATATGGGACAACACAGTCTCTACTCTCAAATAATTGGCTGTAGGGTGATAATAAAAGACCATTAAATAAGCAATTAACATACACTTATTTGATAGTAGAAACATGTGATTTAATGGATAAACACAGCAGAGACACATCATAGGCAATGGTATGGGAGGTCTGGAAATTCAGAGAAGGCTACCAAAAGGAAAGAACACCAAAGTTACATTCTGAACAATAAGCAGAAGTAAGGCTAAGTGATGATGGAGATATTTCAAGGCAAATGCAAAGAGTGTACAGACACTTGGGAGAGAAAACAGGTGCATGCCAGACTCTAAGAATAATTCAGAGTAGATAGAACACAATGCTATAAGAAATGGAAACCAGTCTTTCCTGCCCCCACCTGAATACATTGCTAGACCCCTTTGGAGGGGATGGGAAGGAGGATCAGGATCTTAATCCCTTTCTGCTCATGCTATTTCAACAATATGATAAAACAAGGACGTCAATCTTCTATAGACTCAGTGTGGTAGTATCTATGTATTCAGAACAATGTAGAGAACTGAAAAGATAAATAATTAAGGGAAAAAAAACAGCCATTTTTGCAATGTAGTCGAGTTAAAATACAGGAGATGAACAGTAGAAAATGAATCACACCCAACATTTCAAACAGAAGATTCATTTCTTGACAGCCCCATCCAACTTTCTTTAATAAACTAATTTATAACTAACACCCAGTTCAGGGACTCCTCCTCCATGGACTTTACTTAATTCTTTTAGGAAGAACAATTCCTTTTCCATTGTGTTCTCAGAGCAAACTATATCTTGGTCATGGTGCTTTTATTTATTCACTATTGATCTGAGTTTCTTCCCTGTAAAATAAGCTGTGTCAGGGTGAGGGAGGAGTTAAAACTCTCATTTATAGGGTCCTCCCTGGTGGTGCAGCTGGTTAAAGCACAGCAATAAGAAGCCTAAGCCACTTCCACGTGAGTTCGACCCCCCACCCCAGAGATGATCCACATGGTGTGGCAGACCTCTCCTGACCTGCCCACTGCTCCCCTCAGCAGTGTATTTCATCAGTCTGCCTATTCATTCTGTCTCTGGTGAAGCCTGTCACTGCCCCTGCACCTCTGACCTGTACCCTAGTTCTGTATGCATAAATAAACAAATATTTTTAAAATTGTCATTTATCTATATATCTCTGTCAAAAAAATGTTCTTGGAACTTCCATTTTATAAATTTAAAATCCTATCTCATATAGATACATATATTATCAACACAAATATGATATCAAGAGGCAGAAGAAGGAACAAGCTACAGCCAATGACCAGGTGAATTTCTATGTGGTGTTAGATAAGTTATTACTTGAAATATGAAACACTTTTAACTCCAGAAAAAAAGTGGCTCAGGGGATTTTAGTTTATCAGGAAAGCTTCTATAACACTATTAAAAATAATCTCATTATAGAATAAGAATAGACATACAGACCAGTGGATTCGAATAGAAAACCCAGATATAAACCCACAAGTTTATGGACACCTAATTTTTGACAAAGGAGCAAAGAAAATACAATGGAACAAAAAAAATTTGTTCAGCAAGCGGTGCTGGGAAAACTGGGAAGCTACATGCAAAAAAATGAAACTAGATCACTGCCTCACTCCAGTCACAAAAATCAACTCGAAGTGGATTAAAGACCTAGACATAAGAACAGAAACCATAAATACTTAGAAGCAAAGATGGGGCAAACACTACACGACATACACTTCAGCGACATCTTTAAAGACAGAGCACCCAACGCCACAATAGTGAAGGCAAAAATAAATAGATGGACTACATCAAGTTAAAGAGCTTCTGTACAGCAAAAGAGACATTACTAAAAACAAACAGACAGATCACTAATTGGGAAAACATTTTCTCACACAAAAGTAGCGATAAAGGACTGATCACAAAAATATACGGAGAACTGATGAAACTCAACAAAAATAAAGTAAACAACCCCATAAAAAAATGGGCAGTAGATTGTGGTGAAAAAGGAACTCTCCTGCACTGCTGGTGGGAATGCAAACTAGTACAACCATTATGGAGAACTGTTTGGAGGTTCCTCAAACTGCTAAACATGGAGCTTCCCTATGATCCAGCAATCCCACTCCTAGGTATCTACCCAAAAGACACAAAAACACTGATTGAAAAAGATACCTGTACCCCCCATGTTTATTGCTGCTTTACTTACAATTGGGAAAACATGGAAGCAGCCCAAATGCCCAAAAGTAGATGACTGGATTAGAAAGATGTGGTACATATATACAATGGAATATTACTCAGCAACCAAAAAAGAGAAACACATGTCTTTTGCAGCAACTTGGATGGAACTGGAAAAGATCATGCTTAGTGAGATAAGCCAGAAAGAGAAAGAAAAATACCGGATGGTTTCACTCATAGCAGGAGTATAATGGACAAGGTGGAAAATAACAAAAACAATGAATAACCATATACCAGAGACATTTTGTGGTGGTGGAGTAGGGAATGGGATAAAAAACGGGTAGGGGGAGGGAATGCACGGGATTATGGTGATGGCACATGGGTGACTTGGTGATGGGAAACCTGCGGGGATTACAATTGAGATGGAAAAAAAAATGATGTAAAAATAAACTTTTGTAATAAAAAAAATCTCATTATAATTTCTGTGGAAAAACCACTTGCAACAGAGAATTCCAGATGATTCTCATGTGCCCTGACCTCCCCAGCTCCTAAAAGAAAGGTTCAAACTTCAAAACACAGTATGAACAGACCACCACTTTCATCAGTGCTGACTGGATTACTGAACACTTTTTCTTAATCAATATATGGTGTTCTCCCTGACTTGGTACCTGAATTGAATATCGGATAGTGTTTTCTGGGTATAATGAAACAGTTGCTGGGAGAAAGCTTGAGATGGAGATAGAAAGGATCAATGGAAGAGGAACAGCAGAATCTTCTACCAATTAGATGCAAAGATTGGTGCACTGGAAACTTCTATGAAGTATTACAGAAGTGGATCCCCACGATGGAAATGATGGCTACGCCTCATGACAGAGAGATCAACATCTTCAGGATTGGTACCCAACCTTCAAGCCTTCTGGCCTCCCGGTACATCATTTAGGTGTGATTTTCTCTCTTTCTAGCTATCACAGAAGCTACTGAGATCACTTCTAGGAGGCACAGGATTGTCATCATCTGTTGTCAAATGAAAATTCACCTATCACATAGTATTAAGGAAGCAAACATTACCATCTTCCGAAACTGTAAGCAGGTGATAAGGAAGTATGTGATACATAGGGATTCTGTGGTGAGGTTTGTGTGCTGTCTCCAGTGATAAGTCTGAGTCAACTCCAATGATTAAGAATATTTGTGCTCTTTGAGATATACAATAGAGGGACAGCCTCACAAATGGAAATTTATCACCTCACAGAGAGAAATTTATACCATGCATTTAGCAGAAAGGGAGAGACAAGAAAATTCTTCGGCGTCTGTTGTTTCTCAATTGCCTCAGCTCAAAATAACCTTTATGCCAAATTGAAATATTTTAGAGCTGATCCTTTCACCTACTCTGGCCTTTGCAGTGTTCACTCTTTTCAATTTAAGATACAGTTTAAATGGTATCATCGGTTAATTTCAGAGACATCACTTGTTCTCTCTTTACTAGTTATTTTCTTCATAGTAATGTTCAGTATTAGTGATTACCTGGCTTATATACTGAGTTAGTTCTTATGTTCCAGTTGCTTAATAAGAGTAGAGAAATTGTGTGGTTTTCACATTCCTAACCCTCCATAATTGGGAAAATACCTGAACTATCACAAGGTTGATGAATTACTAAATATAGTTGAATTAATAAGTGAATAAACTGCCATAAAAATACTGGTTGTTTAACTAATAAAGTGCTTAGGGCCGGGCACTGCTCCCTCTGGTGTATAATGAAAGATCATTTCTGTTTTTATTCCCTATTTCTCACTCTTAGTTTTTTAAATCAACCTTGTTTAGACTATCAAAGCTATAACCAGAGACCAAAGGAAGGCCAAAGGACAAAATCTGTGATGACTTTAGTTCCACAGGGGGGAAAATAAAAATGGGCTGCCTTCAGAATTTGCTGAACAGATGTCATCTCCATTTGCTACTTCACAAATCATTGTAAAGGATAATTGGATTTCATTGTTCCTCAAACAAGGTGACACAAAGAAAGATGAAACTGCTTTCCAAAGAAGGGGCTTTTTCATAGCCAAACAGCTGAGAATTGCTACTTCACAAGTCAGTATTGAATTAAGGATCATAATTGCAAGGCTGTGCACAGAAAAGAAGGTGGGACGTCTTCATGGCCTGGCCAGTACAAAAAGGAATAATAGGGGGGACAGAGGGGGAAGAAAAGCAACTATCTACACCCGCTGAATAGATTTATCATGAATATAAAGAAAATAAAAGCACTTTCAAAAAATTCATGTTCCTGAAAATGCACTTGAAAATCCACTGCCCGACAGGCTAAACAGAAAATTGTATTTATGAGGGATGAGTAGTGGAAGAGAAGGACCTTTTCCAATCGCTTAGGAGTATAAATGCATATATATTTACTCCTCCCAGTGGCCCTCACTACCTCCTAGATTCTTAGCAGCCAGGCGCAGAGGCAAATATCTTTGCAAAGTTCAGGAACCACATCCAAGTAAGCATGTAGGTGTCATCATGGAGCTGATGATTTCAACAGACAAGAACTTAAACGCAACCACCACACCACCACAAATCAACCTCAGCTACTTCAGGTCACTCATCCCAAACATGTTCCACAAATCAGGGTTATTATGTTCATGTTAAACAAGCTTATTGTGACTGTTGAGAAAATACATGGTAGGAAAAATATGAACAATGTGAAAATGGAACAATTACATTGAAGACATTAAAATGTTAATAATCTATAGTGACTGGTCCTTCAAATAAGAAAATTGCATGCATATGTACACACACACATACACACATATCAAAGAAAAAAATATTACTTTTAACAATTTGGTATCTGCAGGGGGTCTGTAAATGAATTCAGCATGAGCTCCAATTTTTCTGCTAACTTTGGGAAGCCATTTTCCCAAAAGATTCAGTGTGAGTTTTATTATGTTTAATAAGTCACAGCTCATACAATAAATACACTGTACCTCTGTTCTTATCACAGAGTGATGTCCAAAGACATTTTGGTGGCATGACTGAAAGCAGGAGGCCTCTACGTGGAGATACTGATGAACAATCTGTGATGTGTAGCACAGTCCCTACAGCAAAGGTCTATCTGTTCCAAATCCTTAATGGTGTCATGTGGAGAACTCCTGTTCAGACTTAAGGATATAGGTAGGTGATAATAAGACTGATAACATTTTGAAAGGTCAAACAGAATGCCAATTAATTTATTATAAGGATATAAACATTGCCAATGTGAAAGAAAAAAGACGCAGAAATGCACAACTTGGCATTATTTTATTCCAGAGAAGTTTTCCATACTCATATGCCAAAAGCAATTACCATATTCCTGATTACTAATTAGACTGGCACAGGTTTCAGCTTATCTACAGATGGGAACTTAAATAAGTTAATTCTAAGCTAAATTCTACATTTTGTAGGTTTCAATTTAAATATTTAAGGCTATGACATCATCTGTTAATGTATTCACTATAATAATGGGCCCATCTCTGCCACAATCAGGGTATGGGAGAACGCATATGGGCACACAAGGCTGGTTTCCCACGCCACATGTGAAAATAAATCGCATTTCTGGAACATCTACCCGAGAAAGTCAAACTGAGGTGGGGGGAAATATGTCTGGAGTATTTTACTGCTCCCCACATGTATACATACAAAGCACCTACACATGTGTTTTCCTAAAGAAAAGACAAGACCACTGGGCTGAAAGCTAAATACTCTTCACTTTGGTACCAACACAGGACTTCTAATTAGTCAGGAAATCATCATGAGTCCCATAATCATGAAGTCTTAGTTTACCCGTCACAGAATGATGCTTACAGTCACTTTGCACCACTATTTACCAAGGCTCCATTCAAGAAGTTTTTCAAAGCTTGGGCCCTCTTCCCCTAAAATGTACACATTTAATGGACATGTTTCAAGACGGTTAGTGTTTACAGCCCATGTATGGATTCCCTGACTACAGTGAATCCTAAAGAATCAGGAATCTGCTGACCATGGGTTAACAGCTTTAGTATAGCCCAGGTTCTGATACCATTTCAATTCTTAAAGTTTTAGCTAGCAAATATAAAACAGCAATAGAGCAGATCCCGCTCACCCATGGATACCTGGGTAACATGTGAGCCTCAGCCAAGGACTTAGATATAAAAAAAGTGATAAAAAGATGATCGGATTCAATACGTATTTTTCTGAATTTAAGAAGATAAATCAAACTGCATGGGAGTGCCCACAAACTGCAAAGAAAGTCAACAACCTCAGCAGGTTTCAGCTTCTATGATTCTTTTCCTTTCTTGGAGGAGAAAAAAAAAGGACAATCCAGGTACCTATCAAACTGTTGAACTCACACACGTCCAGCTCCCAGGTGTGCTTACCTTCCCGCTAAGGTTCACAGAACGTAAACCCCTTCCTTCACTCTAGTTGGGTCACTTTAGGACCCATTTCCCTGAGGGCAGAATGACTTCCTGGTGTAAACTAATCATTCAGGGCACAAGTGGGAGAGCGCCACAACACACTGCTATCGACTCCAAACACACAAATCCTGCACTACTGGTAAACTAAAAACAACTTTAAAAACTTCTATTATCGACCCTACCTGACGTGCAGTGGGTTAAAGCACAGCACTAAGAAGCTAAAGCCACTTCCACATGAGTTCAATCCCTGCCTGCCCGGGAGGTGACCCACATGGCGCGGCAGACCTCTCCTGACTCACCCGCTGCTCCCCTCAGCAGTGTACTTCATCAGTCAGCCTGTTCTGCCCCCCACTCTGTCTCTGGTGAATCCTCTCACCGCCCCTCTGGCTTGTACCCCAGTTCTGTATGCATAAATAAATATTTTTTAAAAATCCATCACTTATGCTCTATAGATGCTGCTGCACTTTAGAATATTAACAATTAAAGGAATGGTGTGAGAGCCATTTCTAAAATCTTCTTTCAATATTCAAAGATCACTATTTCCTCTCTGAATCTCATCAACCAAAGTGTTGAGCAACCCAAGCCCCATTACTGCATGACAAAGGAAGGTGTTTAATCTCTGGGTAAGCCATACTTCTATGAAGGACCAGAGAGTAAAATTGTTAAGACTTTGTAGGCCGCAGGTGATCACAGCCACACATTCACCTATTTTTTTCATAATAACTCATAACTCATAGGCTATACAAAAACAAAACAAAACAAAACAAAAACAAAAACAGGCCCTACCCCCAGGTGAACTTGGCTAATGAGCTAGGGTTGCTTCCACTCAGTAGAAGACATAGGATTAAGCTCAACTTAAATACTGAAGGCAGTAGCCTACATACAATATTCATTTCCCATCCCACCCAAGGTGAGGAATTAGAGAAGTAGGGGGACAACCATGTCAGTATGGCCATCACTGAGGCAGTCCCAGGAAGTGGCCCTCTCAGTGGTAAATCCTTTAAATGAGGGGAGGGAAAAAATATTTTAAAAGGAAGCAAAAATTAAGCAGTCATTTCATCCTTTGATCGTCTAGTTTAAAAGCAGGAAGAGGAGAGGATTCAGAAAAGGTGGTTAGAAAGCAGGTGAAGTTGATCCTTGTAATCAGATGAACCAGAATCAGATTCCCATACTGTAGCCCCTGTTGTTGAAGTCATTCATTTCCTATGCTTAGGAAAATCTGGGGACATAAGAGGTAGAGAAATCAGACACAAAGAAATAAGAGTCCAGAGAAACTGAACAGATTATGTTAATCCTGGTACACAAAACAGACAGTGGCTCAGAGACACAGCCAAGATTCCCACTTAAGCTCGTCAACAAGAGAGGCGGCACAAGCAGACCACTGTCCCCAGGTGTTTCCCGTTCCATTTTGTTCTCGGTCATTTTGGTTCTCCCCTGCCCTTTAATGTAGTTGGCAACATGACAAAAAGAGCCCATTCCATGTTTCTCTTGCTGAAGCAGGGAAGCAGATGGTATCAGAAGCTAATGCAACAGGGAAATACAGATCACACACAGCTTAGCTTGTGTGAGCCTTGAAAAAGATTTGTTCAAAAGCATGTTGGGTTGGGAATGAAGGCTGGTTAGGGCAAAGTGCCAGATGGAGATGGTGAGAGAGTTTTTAGTAGCCTATAATGTCTCAATCTAAAGAGGAGATCATTTCAAGGCTGAATTATGTTTCATTAGTATAGTATAATTTCTACAATAATGTAACAAGTCAACAGGTTCAAAAAGATCAATATCAAAATCAAATTTAAGTGGCAGAATAGAATTCTCACCTCGTATAAAAGTAGCACGTGTCCAAATATATAAGGAGCCAAAATGGAGTGGAGGATATAAGAATGAACCTGAGTGTAAGGAAGAGTTGGTCATGAAGCTCAGAAAGGGTTTTCCTGACTTTCCATGTGTGGATTCTATTCCTTAAGAAACAGAAGATGTCTCACACAGTCTCCTTTACTGATGTAATTTTCTCAAAAATTCTACAGAAAAGAAGTGTTGACACCCAGTTGACAGAAAACAGGATTCAATTACTTCCCCAAAGTCACATATTTTCCCCAAACTTGAAAACAATCTACGTTAGAAGGACAAAGAAATGGAGGCACAAGTTGTCACCTGGAACATATATTAATAGATCTCATGTTAAACATTGGAATTGTTACAGGGTAGGGAGAGAGGGGCACCCCTGATCCCCCAAACCTGCCTGCTCTAAATTGGTTCTGCCATCTGCTGCATCTAGACAAGACATAAGAGCTTTAATGGAAAGAAACTTTAATACAGTGAGTGTACAATACAGAAAACACAAAGAATATAGTTTCTATATCAAACACCCAAAATGACCCATCCCCTCATGGGTAAAAGTCCACCCAAAAGGGACTGGCCCAAAGCAAGGCCTGAAAGCCTGTCACAAGCTAAAGCACCTTCTAGCCAGGACCCATAGAAAAGGGTCAGACATGGCCAGACAAGTCTGGGAAGAAAAGATAAAAATCAAAATCACTACGTGCCATAGTGAACCTCCACATGGGTCTCTCACGCACATTGTTTCAACCAGGCCAGGGCCAAAGAACAAACAGCAAACAATTTCTTCACATGTTTCTCTACTCCATGTGGCTCTCTCAGGTCACCTTCTGGCCCTCCATCCTGCTTCCTTCTTCCTCAGTCTCCTTTCCAGATTCCTCTCTTTACTCAACTCCACCCTTTTGGGTGGGGCAGAGAAACTGGAATCTCCCCTTTTCCTGGGTCCACCCTGTTACAGTAAATCTGTAACAGGATGAAGAAAGAAGGTTTACAATATATTTCTTAGGACAGAATTCCACGTGTAAGATTCATGTGTGGCTCTATCTAGGTAAAATTCTTTAAAGATTTAAGGTAGACAAGTCACCAATCAAATAGCAAATTCTTTAAAAACCTCACCAAAATATGGCACAAAGTGTCACATTGCCTAATACATTTGGTACTTAAAGTACAAGATAACAGGTCCAGGCTGAGGAAATGGCACCAGCAGGGTCTCTGTGCACACTTCTGCTCTCCACTCAGCATTTGTTCCACCAATGCCACTCTCCAGATGCAAGCAGGGCTCTCAGCGTGAAACAGCAGGCAATTGCCTGGGAAATTAGTCAGAGGATGGCCCAAGAGGACATATTTACTCGGGAATAACTCTCTAGGAGCACTCTCGTCTTGGGAACTCTGAAGAAACTGGTGGCTTAGCGCATAGTAGAAAGTAGCAGTCCCTTCTCCAAACTCATTTTTCTGTCCAAACTGGAGTTCAGACACCAGGAAGTAATCACTGCCTAGCCACTGCTTGCCTGTGCTACTTCAGGTATGTGCTAAGCATTATCAGTGCTCAAGTGAACTGAAAGGGAAATCCTGGATGCTTTAAACTTAATAACTTTAAGTTATTAAAGCTTAATAACTGGCTTTCTATGGAGAAACCGATTTCCACTGTTCTCAGACAACTATGGTAATTAAATCCACCATGGCTAGCTTCAGTCATAATCTGCATTTCCCCCAGTATACAACTGATTAAGATTTATGTCCAAAGAGGTGAAATTCAGAGGAAAAAAATAACTCTTGATTCTTGGTGGGGATGGGAAGACATCCAGTTTTAAAGCTCTAGATCAGTTTCATAGTTCTCCTACTCTTATATTAGTGCATTATGTCTCAATAGACATACATTCATGAAGCTACTTGGCTACCCCCAGGAACAGTGATTGTGCTGATCTGAAAGCCCCACAAAACATCGTATCTCCAGCTCAGGTATGGGCCTGGCATGCAGCAGGAATTCCATACACAGAGCTGACTGATTGATTTCTTTGCCTTCCTTTCTCCCTTTTGACCTTCCCTTGGATTCCTGGGACAAACCTTGATTAAAGAGAGTTGTGGTTAAGAATTTGAAACCAGGTTGGGAAATATATTAGTGATCCAGACCAAGTCCTACTTTCCCTGACACAGGAATGGCCACTGTGACCTTTATCTAAGTGTCAGCTTACAATGAGACAGCAGCTGCATTTCCATGTAGAGTCGGGAGCTCGGAAGTGTACTGTGCATCTTTTAGACTCAAGGAGTGCTGTAAGAGCATCAGAGAAACAAAATTTGGGGGAATGAGGGATTCTAAAGTTCTTTGATTTCAAAGCAATTATTTAACCAAGAGAACTGAAAAATCAAGTGTTAGGTTACTTCTTCCCATAAATATCTCATGTTCATCTCTCAAGTCTCAGCTGACCTGTTACCACCTCAAAGAGGTTTACTTACACACACACACACACACACACACACACATACACACACACACACACACCCAGAACCCCCAGTTTGTCTTCTTGTGTATATTCATGGAAAGTTTAACTACATAAATTCTCCTTAGACACATATTTATTTATGTTGTTTCACTCTACTGGAATATCAGATCAAGGCAAGTGGTAACTTTGTCTTGTTCACTTTTGTATGTTCAGCAATTATCCAAATGTATGGAGAGGTTATTTGTTGAGTGAATAAATACAATGGCATATAAATAAGTAATCTTTTAATATCCTAGTTTTTACTAAATGGTCATTACCTCTACCACTACTTCCTTCGCAATCAGACCTAACCTCAAGTTCAAAACTAGAATTAAGTAAAACAAGAATACCAATTTTTGAAACACCCCACTTAAATGTAGAAAGATTAGGCCCTCCCTGGTGGCGCAGTGGGTTAAAGCACTGCACTAAGAAGCTTAAGCCACTTTCGCATGAGTTCAATCCCCGCCTGCCCCGGAGGTGACCACATGGTGTGGCAGACCTCTCCTGACCTGCCTGCTGCTCCCCTCAGCAGTGTACTTCATCAATCGGCCTGTTCTGTTCCCCACTCTGTCTCTGGTGAATCCTCTCTCCACATCTCTGGCCTGTACCCCAGTTCTGTATGGATAAATAAATAAATCTTAAAAAAAAATGTAGAAAGAATATATTTCTTCTCTGACTGACTTCCCTCATTCAGAGACTGTCATTACTGAAAATCAGGATAGTGATAATCAGTGTAGACTCAGAAAATTTATTTTAGATAACTTATTCTTTTTCTCACAAGCTCCAAGAGAATATCTCATAATGAGACCATTAATAAATTAACATCTCTAAAGAAACATAAATTTAAACTGGACTTAACACTTTAGGATTTTCAATAAAGCTAAATAGATCTATCAAATAAAAACACCCAACAACTGAACTTATTGGTAGTGAAATATATTCAAAGTATTCTGAACAAGAAAACCTTACATTTAATTTTAACTGCAACCCAGTAAGGTTTTACCTCATTTTTCCACCAAATGATCTTATAAAATGGAATTAAGTTGCTAATATTATTTAAAAAATTTGTTTGCTGGGGTACAGATATTGTGTAAACATGAATTCTAGTGGAGCAAGAAAATGTTTCCTTTTATAGAGTTCTTTATAAAGATTTTTTATGGAGAAATACTTAGAGTATACCTCAACTTTTTTTAGATTTCAGCAGTTTTGTTTTTTTTTTTTTTGTCTCTTCCTACTTATGGAGCAGAAATAGGAAATAGTTCAATTATTGTTATTCCTCTTCTATTCACAATCATTATAATTAATCATTTAATTCATTTTCTTTTGTATAATTGAGTTTTTTTTTTATTCCGTCTTCTTAAAAGTAGGTATTATAGGGAGATTCTTTGTAAGTATATAAAATCAAGTAATTAGATCTACCTTAAAAGGACAAAAACATGATATGATGTTACTTTATGTGGCTTTCTAGGTTCAAAAATGAATTTTCTTTTTTCTTTTTAGTCATTAAGGGGACTTTAGAGTTGTTAAGAAAAACATCTTCCTTTTTCTTTTTCTTTTTTTTCTTTTCTTTTTTTTTTTTTTTGTAGTGATTGCAAAAAAGAATGAGTAGATGCTACTTCATATTTATAGACACAGAACCTGGGTGGCTAATGGGCTTCAGGTGTGAATTGTTAAGTAGATCTTTGTTAATGAATTAGCTATGTGACCTAGTTATAGAAAAATGTCAGAAACGTAATTCCTGAACTAACTTGCTTTTTTGTTCTATGTTTGAGAATCATGTTTTGGAAAGACCTTTGCAATGTCAGCCAAACTCAGCTCTGCTTCCCCGTAGTCCAGTGTGTTTGCACAGAGAGGTGCACATTTGTAATGAAAAAGTAGCTAGCAGATGCCGCAAAGCATGGTGGAAGAAGCCAAAGACCCAGAGTGAGGGCGTCTCAGGAACATTACAAATCAAAGAAATCGCTGACACTATTTCACACTTAAAAATGTTATCATAACATTTGCCTGGCAGAGTTATTGTGCAAATTAAATAAGCTGCAAGGAAGCGTCTGAAGCCTAGTTAGACACCAATGATGACAGTCTCCTCTTTTCTTTGCACAAGATCTCACTTAGGAATACTATGTGAAATAAGCCAGAGGGAGAAAGACAATAGTGGGTTATTTCACTTACATGTGGAATGTAGAGAAACAAGACAGAGGAACTGACAAAATTAAGCCAAGAACATCGAAAACAGACTGCAGAATTGAGATTACCAGAGGGGGTGGGATGTGGAAACCAAGTGGGGGGGCAGCTCTCTACAATGAAGGGGTGGGTGCTCTGAGGTGGAGGAGAATGTGTTGGTGTCCATCCAAGCAAGTTGTGAACCTACTGTTCTCACTCATATATAGTGCTGTAAACCAAAGTTATCTAAAGTATTTTAAATT
The DNA here is from genome assembly GCF_000260355.1 of Condylura cristata. Classification (NCBI taxonomy): domain Eukaryota; kingdom Metazoa; phylum Chordata; class Mammalia; order Eulipotyphla; family Talpidae; genus Condylura; species Condylura cristata. Next base: position 14,970,125 of record NW_004567114.1, read on the forward strand.
AAAATTTATTTGTGCTGGAAAAAAAAAAAATCAGCAGCTAAGGAAGGAGAGTATGCATCTAAGCTGATGTGCACATTTACCTCAACCCAGAGTCACCATGGTGATGTGCTTGGGAAACAAGCTCAGTTTGACAGACCACCATGCTTGATTGTGTGCTCTACTGCTACATGTTAAAATGCCATATTAATTCACAAAACACTTAGAAAAATCATTTATCACAGTGAGAAATACCTTATAACTTGGTAGTTTCAAATGTAACATCACTTCCTTCACAGCTGTCATTTACTAGTTAGTATCTGCGATGATTGTAAGCATTACATGTGTAGTATTTCTATCCTGCACATCAATTTCTCATAGTAGATGTCATTGTTGCCATTTATAGAACAGGATATGCTCTATGTTTCTGTGGAAACATATTTTTTTTTGTAATTGATCTTCATATTACATCTATGCACATTACATAGAAATGGATTCAGTAATGGAAAATATTTCTCTAATTTTCTAAACAAGTTTCCATATAGTTCAAAATAGTGTCAAGACTCAAAATTCACCTATATTTATATATAATCAACTTCATACATAATAATGTCTACAGCTGACCTGAACAAATCATTGAATATACTGATAGTGTGTAGGTGGTTCTCGATGTTGAATGGGACTTCAGCACGTGTAAAAATCATTCCTTTAAGTTTAGGGCACTTTCTTGTTTCTAAGTAGTTATTAGTATTAAATTTCCAAGATACATATTTTTGTCTTCAGTTCTCAATGCCAACAATATGATCCAGTAGATCAACAATGGGAGTGTTCCCCAGCAACAGCTGGATCTTTAACCAACTCTTAGTGTAGCATCTGTCTTAAATACTACACAAGATTCTCTGGTGGTCAAACCTACTTAAAATCATATATGAAGTAGAGAATACATTTATAGCTTTACTAAGCTGGCACATTACAAAACAATAATCTTTATGAGTGTTTTATGAGCAGCATAAAGTATGTGATAATGACCCAAAGGGCAACAGATGGGCAAGTGAAAATTATTTTAGTGTACTGGAAGTAATTAAACATTAATTTAAGGTAGAATCGAATATATTTAGGTTGCATATTATAGTGCCAAATATATCTGAGAAGCCATTTTTGAAAAGTTATGGTAAAATTAAACTAGAGATAGAAAAATCACAAAAACTTTGGCAATTTTTTTAAACCAAAAAGTACAGAAATTTATATTTTTACACACTTTGGGTTATGTTTATGGCCTTAGACAGCCATCATAGCACTGCAATGGACAACACTCAATTCACAGCATTAGAAGTGGGTCAGAAATATGCAATGATAAAATCAGTCCTGGGGTGAGGATGGGGGACTATACACGGCAGTGACCATAATTCACAATACTGTGATGAATATTTGAAACTTGTTTATCACAAACAAGAAAAAATTATGTCACTGTCTGTGAACGTTAAATTCATCTATTGTGCAGGTAATTTCACAATATATAGAAATATTAAATAAGTATAATGTATACCTGTAGCTAATATAATGTTTCACATCAGTTATATCTCAACTAAAGAAACTAAAGTAACTCTTGATGTGAGGGGTCTTCTGATTTGGCAGCTTTGGGCCCAGGACAAAAATAACCACTCTATTCCCCTAAAACTACAGTTCTCCAGCAGAACACACACTGTCCTACAACTGGTTCTGCGTACCCTATTCTCCATGCAGGTCCTAAAAGTGTCTAATGTGAGCATGTGCCTTGAGTGAACAGTAGCTGTCCATCTGCCTCATGGCTTGTTCTGCCAAGAATTGCCCCACATAAAGTTTAATTAGATTCTTACACTTTCCACCACACCTATACTCCTGATTGGTGTAGAAGTAATTAATCTTTTATCTTTTGGCAGTTATTTACTTGTTTTACTGTTAATTTAGTTGCGAACATGTAGATGAGGTACCTTTACTCAGCTGCCATCTTGCCACACACTGTCAGGAACACATATATTTTAAAGATACAGTGAGAAGTCTCCTTTTGGCAAAAGAATTATATATAAAACTGAAAAAAAAATCATACCTTTATAGTTATATTGAAAGTAATTTTTCAAAGTATAATCAAATTTTACAGAAATAAAGGGAGGAGTAGACAAAACAAACCCTCAATTAGTAAGTGATAGAAAATGAAGACCCAAATCATTACAGCGTTTTGAACAATTTAATTTAGTTGCTCTTTAGCACACTACAGCAAATAACTGCATAAGACATATTCTTTTCAAGTGCATATAAATGATTTATTAAAGAATACCAAAAACTAGTTTATAAAGTAAAGAATATCAGTGTTAAGATATTTTCAATTTTCAATCAATACAAAACAGATAACTAGAAGATCCCCCATATTTGTAATTTAAATAATAAATTTTAAAAGTATAAATGACTCAATTAAAAAAAAAAAAAAACCACTGAAACAGAGCTATCCAAACAGATAATAATCTAAAAAGGAGCTCAATGCAAGAGTCATTCTTCACCAGAGAAACATGCATTAAAACCACCCGAACACTAAGAAAAATACCGGATGGTTTCACTCATAGCAGGAGTATGGACCAGGCAGAAAATAACAAAAATAATGAACAACCATATACCAGAGACATTTTGTGGGGGTGGAGTGGGGAGTGGGATCAAAAACGGGGGGGGGGAGGAATGCACGGGATTATGGAGATGGCACATGGGTGACTTGGTAATGGGAAACATCGGGGATTACAATTGAGATGGAAAAAAAATGTACAAAATGACGTAAAAATAAACTTTTGTAATAAAATAAATAAAAATAAGCCTGTTATTCTGCCTTCCAGATGACAGATTTTTTTTCTTCTTAAAAAACAAACAAACAAAAAACACCCAAACTCAGTGGAATGGCTAAAATTACAAAGTTGACAATATAAAGTGGTATCAAAGTTATGGAGCTCTACTGCATTACTGGCAGAATAAAGTAGTGAACCTGGGTGAAAATGGCTGTATTTCCTAAAACACTTCTGATCCCACAAATATATCTAAAAGAAAGAAGTTTGTTTCCCTACATAAAACATATGTCAGAATATTCATAGTTTTATTCACATAATCCAAAAACAAAATAATAAAAGCAGTTACAAGTAATAGAGGCATATATAAATGTCATATTATGCAATAAAATTTAAATAGAGTAAACTACATTATACATAAACCTAAATATAGTTACTGCAGCTAATGGACATTATTTTGAGCAAAATAACAAGATGCAAAAGATGCCTTAATACATACAAATTTTTTAAGAGCATGTAAAACAAACTGATAGCAATAGGAGTTAAAATATTGGTTTGCTGGAAAGAAGTATAACAGATTCCTCTTGGTGCTGAAAATATCCATAACATGATCTTGAAACTAGTGAAATTGTATATGTACATACATCTTTAAACATTCACTGAGGTAAATGTATAAAATTACTGTACTTTATGCTCTTTCTTAATGTAAATCCATCTCATTAAATGAGGGAAACGAGAAGCAAAGATGTTATCTGACCATTTGCAACTAGATTTTTATACATTTCTAATGTCAATTCTTTTACAGATGGTTGGTTTGCTAACAGAACCTCTTCTGCTCCATCCTGTGTAGTTAAGTATCTGTGACCTACCAAGCACAATAACATTAGCACAAATGTAACATTTGCATTAATTAACTTGGTAGAAAATGTCAGTATGAAATAAAACAGACCTTTATTTTCTTATTAATACTTACTAATATGTCTTTCATTCCATATTAGTCATATACTTGTATACAGAAGTTTTATAGTAGAAAATCCACCTTCTTATACACAGAACACTTTGCCATTTTCAATCAGAATCCTTTAGTATAAATTGAAAATATATATCAGTATTTATATTAGGAAACCACTTGTCATATCTGCTTATAATATTAATTATATTTTATCAAGGTAACATTATTATACAATACTGATTTATAATTATACAATTATGATTTAAGGGTACAGGCATAGCAGTCTTCAGACACAGTCACTATAGGACACCCGCCATCAACACTCCAATAGTTCACCAACATTGTCCATTGTGTTCAGTCTGCCCTTAGCTCCCTATTTCCACCCTACCTTTCTGATAACCTCAGTTCTGTAGGGGCTGTCTTAAGTTTTTGTCTGTTCCTTTAGTACGTTATATTCTATATGAGTGAAATCATAATTTGTTTTTCCCCTTCTGACTTATCTTTCTTAACCTAATCTAGTTAGGTTCTGGGATAAAACTAATTCTAGTTCATCCATGCTGTCACAAATGGCAGGAGCTCATCTTTCTGAGTAATATTTCTTTGTGTATCTATACCACATCTCCTTAATCCACTTATCTATCCTGAACACAGGTTATTTTCATAAATTGACTATAATATATGATACAATGAACATAGGAGTGCATACATCCCTTCAAGTTAGTGTTTTTGTATTCTTTACAGAAGTAAATAGGAGTAGAATTGTTTGATAATATAGGTCTATTTTTAATATGTTGAGAAACCACCACACTGTTTACACAGAGAGTGGATGGGTTTACATTTCCACAATGTAGGAAGGCTGCTTTTTTTTTCCTCCACAAATTTGCCAACATTGTTGTTTCTCATCTTTCTGATGAAGTGGTAGTATGTCACTGCAGTTTTGATTCATAATTCCCTAATGATAAGTGATGATGAGTATCATTGTATGTGACTGTTGGCCATCTATATGTCTTCTTTGAAGAAGTGTCCGTTAAGCTCTTATGCTCAAATCTTGATTTGGTATTCTGTGTTTGTTTATAGATCTTGTATATTAATCCTTTGTATGTATGATGTACAAATATCTTCTGCAATTCAGTATGGTGTTTTTTCATTTTAATGATATTTCTTTCTCTGTACACAAACAAGATAGTTTTTAGTTTGACGTAGCTCATTTGTTTAGTTTTGCTTTGTTCTCTTTGCGTTTGGTATTAAGTAACAAAGTACATCACTGAGGTCACATTTTGCCTATGTTTCCTTCTAAACCTCAACATAATAAAGACCACACATGACAAACACAAATCTAACATAGTGTACTAAATGGTGAATTTTTTACCTCTAGAATCAGATACAAGATGAGTATGTCCACTTTTTTTTTTTAAAAAAGATTTATTTATTCATACAGAACTGGGGTACAGGCCAGAGATGTGGAGGGTGATAGGATTCACCAGAGACAGAGTGGGGAGCAGAACAGGCAGATGATCAAAGTACACTGCTGAGGGGAGCAGCGGGCGGGTCAGGAGAGGTCTGCCTCGCCATGTGGTCACCTCCAGGGCAGGCGGGAATCGAACTCATGTGGAAGTGGCTTTAGCTTCTCAGTGCAGTGTTTTAACCCGCTGCGCCACCAGGGAGGGCCTTTTTTTTTTTTTAAGATTTTAATTATTTATGGATAAGAAAAAGGGTACTGGTCAGTGGTGCAGGGGTAGTAAGAGGATTCACCAGAAACAGAGTGGGGAGCAGAACAGGCAGATCAATAAAATACACTGCTGAGGGGAGCAGCGGGCAAGACCAGAGAGGTCTGCTGTGCCTCTAGGTGGGGATGAAACTGTCACTGAAACGCTCACCACTTGGCTTAGCTTCACAGTGCAGCACTGCAACCCACTGTGCCACCTGGATTCTCTTCCTCTCCATTTCTTAGGCTTGCTCCTTAAATATCTCTTCTTCTTCGCTCCTTTCAAGGGGACTGGCTACATTCTTTCCAGCACTCTCCCTCATGCATGAGCAGGCTTTCTCCCTGAGAAAGCCTTTCCTGGTTTAACTATGCCTAGTACTCCAGTGGTCAATCATTTCCCTGTAAGACAAGGGACTCACTCTTTTGGGTCAGAGTCTGTAACAAACAGTTGTTTAATGTAAAATAATGTGTATGTAATTTTGAAAATTAAAAGGATTATTTGTTTAAATCTATTCTAAATTGCTTGTACTATGCTCTGGTATATTGTAAATTAAAGGATATGTACTGAGTCTATTTTTCATTTTTTAACTATTTGCATTAAACAACAATTTCATTTTTCAACCATGGATAATATAAAACTTATCAGGAGAAGTAAAACTTTGCCTTTTCTTTCTTAGGGCCTCAGCTAAGTGTAAGAATCAAATTGACATATACAGGAGAATAGCATACAGATCTTTACAGATTCATGGGAATCTCCATAGGAAAATGAAGATTAAAGGAAGAGGCAAAACCCAAATATTCATAGAGTAGTTGGAACAAAGAATGGTGTGAAAAGTTGATATAATGGAGCCATTTCAAAAGTGATTCAGAGCAGCTACATCTGAGAAATTGTTTTGAATAAACTGGGCCAAATCCGCAACATTGCAAGAAACCAGTAAGAACACAAATATCTTTTGGAAAGAACTCAAAAATGTGAACTTTTACAATTTTTAACTTGTGTCTCATCTACCTGACCATCTTAACTTCTTTTAACCCTTCTGTTAAGTCATCTATGACCTCTACCTTCTTTTTCTCTCTGAATTAAAGCAAAAACAAAACCATTATTTTATCTCTCCTCTGAACACTGAGTTTCTACCTGAATATGTGTGTGTGTTTGTGTGTGTGTGTGTGTGTGTGTGTGTGTAGAACAAGGGTATAAGCCAAGGGTGTGGAAGGTGAGAGGATTAACCAGAGACAGAGTACGGAGCAGAACAGGCAGATGTACTGAAATACACTGCTGAGCAGTACATGGGTAAGACAGGAGAGATCTGCTGTGCTCCTGTGCCATGTAGGTCAGCTCCCTGGCCAAGGCTGGCACACAGGCATGGCAGTGATAGTGCTAATACTTAACTCGTAGGCCACTAGGCAGGCCCCTGCATTACAACTGTTTGATAAAAAATAAAGATGCCTCTTATTGTGGCTCTTTATTTTTACAGTTAACAGTGGCAATGTGGTGAAGAAAATAAATTGTAATGCCAGACAAAAGGAAAGAGCGATTTTAAGGTCTGCTGGTACAGTTTGCTTTGCTTTGACTGCCCATCTCTGGTATTCAGATCGTTTCACTTCCTCTGGTATAAGAAGAGCACGGTTCTTTTTGCATTTGCTATTTCTCAATGATTTTCTCAATGTGTGTGTGTGTGTGTGTGTGTGTGTGTGTGTGTGTGTGTGTGTGGTGGGGGGTTGATGGTGAGAGGATTCACCAGAACAGAGTGGGGAGCCAAAGTGGGATAATTTGGACTGCTATTTTCTGCCATCCTTCAATATTATATAGGCACTCTAACCTGCCAGTAATTAAGTATGATTAAAATGCTCTTTATAATGTGATTAGTCATTTCAACTAATTTCTTCATTTTAAAAAAGTTAAATTACTTAGTTGCTAAAAAAAATGTTTAACCTAAATACAGGACACTCCTGTATATAATAACATGCTGTCTCATTTGCCCTAAATCTGCATAAATATGGTTTAATAAACAATGACAGTTTAAAAATTTAATAAAACTTTTCAACTTTTAGCAATGTACTATGATTCAAAATTTAGGTACTGACTCTAGTTTAACTGGTTTTCAATGAATAACTAAAAATAAACTGTCTTTCTATGATAAAACAAAATCAACGGACACATTAATTTTAAGAAAGAATGCAATGGTGTCTTAGAGAAAGACAGAAACTGTTACTGGTCGAATCACAGAGTCAATGATGAGGATTTTAGGGCCACCCCGGCAGCCTGTGGATCTCAGCATTATCATCGATGCCAGCCAGGAAGCTGACCCACAGGGTGTTGCAAACCTCTCCTGTTTCGCCCACTGCTCCCCTCAGCAGTGCACTTCAGTAGATCCTCCTGTTCTGCTCCCCACTCTGTTCTGGCGAATACTCTCACCATCAACCCCTTACCACACACACACA